>NC_091469.1:274757017-275357017 GCF_036971445.1 Narcine bancroftii
ATTCTTTACATAAATGGCCGTTGGCACTTTGTTACTATAAGTATGACTAATATAGTGAAATTTATCTGTGAGAAGGCTGTCCCTTTTAAAAATATTGGGTTGGAAACAGAACTTCTTACTAGTAATCATCTTCTATGATACAGCTGGTGGGAAAAAGTAACTCTGGTTCTGTGCAATCACTGAAACTTCTACCTGCAACCTCTTCAAAACCATTATTTTCATGTTGAGGTTGATTTGTACCTTGCATTTGTTCTCAAGTCTAACTTAAAACTAATAAATTGTTAATCCCAAAAGCCAATTGTAGCTGAGCTGCAATTTTTGAAAATTGAAAGCTATCAATGATAGGTGTCACCTTCTTGAATGTTTTGAAGATATGTTAACATGAAGTTTGTTTCTGACCTGTTCTGACTTCCATTTATGTAAGCATGACATGCATGCTCTGAAGGTGAGGAATAAAAGCCGGAATCGGCTTCCACTGTGATGTGAATAAAAAAAATTAACACAGTTGTAAGAAATGAAGTAATTGGGTTTAACTCCAAAAAGCCAATTAGCAGGAGCAGGCTCGAATCAGTAAAAAAGATGGCAAGGTGAGGAAAGTCACTGTGGAAGAAGTATGTAGGTTGTATGTTCAAGAGAAAACAAATCTCAGGATCTTCTATTGGAGCGGATTTAATAGGATACTGAGGTTTCACACAATGATGTTGCAATACCAGCAGTAATGGAGATGAATGAGATTGAAACCAGAAATGTAGTTAGTTATTTTCAGTGCTCTCAACTGGTCTCCCTCGTGTATTCTCATTCCCATGTGCCCTTTTACTCTTCTTTGCTCTGTTATTCATCGATGTGCGCCACCACTCGACTCTCTCCATTATCCAAGCCATCCAGATTTTTAAATAACATTCTCATCCATATCTGTTGTTTGCTTTTGGCTAGATATTTTTTTGCTACAGTTGCAAGTCAGTGCATGCAAAAGTGGGTATGTACTGGCTTGCAACTGTAGCAGGGAAGGGTTGACACAGGAATGGGAGAGGATAATTGGCACAAACAAATCGGAGAGTTTAGTTATTGTGAGTTCCAATTATGAAGTAGCTATGCACACCACAGAAACAGACCTGTTGGCCCAGCATCTCCATGGTAGCTAAGTTGGCCACCTGAGCTAGTCCTATTTGCCGATATTTCTTTAGACATTTCCCCTCTATGCATCAGAATAAATGTTTTCCTATGGTAGTTTGTTTCAAATCACCACTGCACTCTTTGTGGAAAACGTTGCCCTTTGGGTCCCTTTTAAAATCTTTCTCCTCTCGCCTTCTTGTTTTGGACTCCCAACCTTGGGAAAAAGAATGTCTGTGCCCCCCCCCCCTCCATGTTTTTGTAAACATCTGTGTGGTCATCCCTCAACCTCTTATCCTCCAGGGAGCATGAGTCTCTTGAAACTCAATCACTGGTAACATCCTTCGGAGTCTTTTTTTGCACCCTTTCCAGCTTAATTACATGCTTCATAGCCGGGTAACTCGAACTGCACATTGTATTCCAAATGTCACCTTATGGATGTCTTGTACACCTTTTAAATCGTTGTAGTTTCTTAACATAGTGAAGCAAATTTACAAGTGAGACATTACTTTGGTCCAGAGAGAGTAGCTGTTTCAGTGCCTTTTGATTGAATATCAATTGTAAACTTAGAATTACAATAAATGCGTACAGTTCTCCACTTTCAAAATTATGTTCAGAACATTAAAACATGAACACAGTACAGTAAATATTCAGAATCAAAAATGGTTGTGACAGGAGCAAGTCTGATCATGTAACTGAAAAAGTTGCTGTCTTAACGTTGCTGTAAGACTGCAGTCAGTTTTTAATTTACAGATTTATTGATGCTAACCTTGCTCAATTATTCTGCTACTTTTCAATGATTTTTGAATAGTTCACCAAGTCAGTGTTGAAGGCATGTTTTTAATGAATTATTTTGAGATGTTATAGTATTTATGGGCAGATGCAGCAAACCAATTTGTGCACAGCATGACCCATAAAGAGCAAAGTATAAAATGGCTAGTTAATCTGATACTGATGTTAGCAGAATTGACAAGGGCATGCAGATTGTGCTCTAATTCAGAGAGGTTGCTAAACAGATTCCCAGCATCTTGATTCATATCTGTGACATTTCAGCACTTGACAAAGAATCCTGACTTATATATTGTTTTGGCTTTGAATATATAATCTAACACCAAGGACAGTGCTTGCAACAAAGGCAAAACTCTAAGCCTAAAGGACACAGGTTGCTGAACACATTTTCTAAAACGTATTTAGAGGCTTCAAAGTGAGCTGAGTAAATACTGTACAAAATTTCATCTTCCCATCACTTCATTAAGTAACTTTTCTACTCATTCAGAGCAATACTGACAAAGTGGAGAGAAAAAAAACTGCTGTTGTGTTAAGTTTGTGACTAGGAAATTACTTTTCTTATTTTCAGAAGTTTCTTTGAGGTTTCGGTTGGTACATGTAGAATTGAGAAGTTTCTTCCTCTGAACAGGCAATGTTATTGGTATGATGAAAGGGGAAAGAAAATCAAGTGCACAGCCCCACAATATGTGGACTTCGTAATGACTTCTGTACAAAAGTTTGTGACCGATGAAGATATCTTCCCAACAAAATATGGTAGGTGATGCATTTTTTTTTCCTTGGTTAGGGTTCCTGGATATTTGATTGAAAAGTAAAAGGTCCCGATTAAAAGTCATCGATCTGAAATGGAAGCTCATTTTTATTTTCAACAGATGTTGGCCAAGCTACTGAATGTTCCTGGCATTTTTGAGTTGATGTCTGTCTAAATATCTATGTTGCGTGCCACGAAAGATGGTAATGTCACAACTCATGAATCAGCATGAAAACGGTGCAGTTTTGAATGTCATTACACAGTTGGAACTGTAAAATTATTCAGTTTACATTAGGATTATCTCATTTAAATGTACTTCTTGGGAGTTTGAGAAATAGAGTCCATATAGCTCCAAGTTGCTAATTTCAAAATTAGTTTAGCATAAGCCTGATTGAGTTTTTCAAGGAGCTGACAAAAGAAATTGGTGGTGGATATAATAATTGTGGATTTTTGTAAGGCACTTGACAAGGTCCCCCATGGTAGTCATGAAGCATGGCGTCCATGGAACCATGCCTATTTGGATTAAGAATAAGCTTGCCTGCAGAAGGTAGATGGAATGAACTCTACCTAGAAGTCAGAGATGAGTGGCATTCTACAGGGATCTGTTGTGATTTTTTAGATATAAATAAAATTGATTTGGTTAAAGAAATGAGGAGTGAGTCAGGAAGTTTGTAGATGATGCAATGGTTGGTGTGTTGTGGATTACAACATGATACAAACCAGATGCAGGGTTGGGTGGAGAAATGGCAGATAGAGCACATTGGAAGGTCATGTTTGTTATCGCACCATGGTGCACACACAATACACAGCACATAATAATCACCTTAAGATATAATTTAAAATAAATATTTTGGGATGATTTGCTCAGTTACAGGATGCTGTTCATCAATCTTCCAGCCTGTCAGTCATGACTTTGATGCTACTGTACCTCCTCCTTGATGGTAATGGGTTATAGATACTGTGCTGTATGGAAAGAATCCTTTATAATTCTTTAAGCAATGCTCCTTGTACATCTTGTCAAGGAAAGGGAAACCCAAGTGATCTTTTTGTCTGTTTTGATAATCCTCTGTATTGACCAGGGTGGACACTTTGCAGTTAGCATACCACACAATGATGCAGTCATTGATGAAGCCATTGAACCTGAAGGCAAAGCATATGGTTATTGGCAGGATTCAACAGTGTGGATGAACAGAGGGATCTTGAGGTCCAACGCAAGTTGATGGGGAGGTTAAGAAGGCGTATGGTGTGCTTCCCTTCATTAGTTGGAGGATTGAGTTCCACAGTTAAAGTATTGCATTCAGTTGTGATTGATTCATTACAGGAAGGATATAGAAGCTTTAGAGAAGGTGCAGAGGAGATTAATCAGGATGTGCCTGTATTGGAGAACATGTCTAATGAAGCAAGCTAGAGTCGCTCTCTATTTAGAGTGACAGGATGAGAGGTGACTTAGAGGTATACAAGATTATAGACTGGATAGTGAGCATCTTTTTTCTGGGCTGAGAATAACAACAACCAGAGGACATCTGTTTAAGGTGAGTGGAAGAAAGTTTAGGGGAGATGTCGGAGATAAGTATTTTGGAATTCTTTGCCAGGTGCGGTGGTTTGTGCAATAAGGACATCTGAAAGATTGTTATGGAGTAGGTTAATATAGGTCAGCTCAAAGTGGGAGATCTCAGTTGGTGGCTTTCCTTTTCAAAGATATTGACTAAGGGCTAATGGAATGAAAGGGGTTGAAAGATCTGTCATGGTCAGAGAATGGAGTAAAGCCCTTGAGCAATCTGAATAATGGAATTAAAATGTTAAGGAAAAGGAGCTAATTAAGTTAAGGAGACCTTTTATAGGGATTGATGAATTGTAATTGCATGATTTGGAGTTGACAAGTGGGGAGGAATATTCCAGGAAAAAGTTGATTTGCTAAAGCTGGCATGAGGGAAAAAGTTAATACAGCAATTAGTTTGCATTGAATCATAGCATAGTAGAGGCAGATTTAGTTGTGGCTTTCAGAAGGGAGTTGAATCCTATTTTTTACATAGGGGGAGAGAGAAAATAAACACTTGCTCAGATGGATTGCCCTGGCAGAGAGTTAGTTTATAGTCAGAGACACGAGAAGAATTGGAGACTACGGTGCTACTCCATGACTTTGAGGTAAGAAAGCCTGAAATGTGGAAGACCCGACAGAGTGCATCAGGCAATGATTATGACATTTCAAGTTTTATTTGCAGCTGAAGGGTAAACCAAGATTTGTCCTCATAGATTTAATCAGAAAATGCCATTGAAGATGGGGGTGGTTCGATCTTGATAAATCTGGGCAACTTTTGCTGACCCAGAATTGTAAATGATAAAACAGTAGTGACTGGAAATAAAATTGTTAGGAGGGAGATTGGGTTCAGTGTTAAGATAAGAGTGAATAAAGATGTTAACAGAGAAAGTGAACGATCAAAATGAGCCAGTGATTACAGCCTATGATACAAAAGATGGCCCGTGGTGGTTTCAGGGAAAATATCAGATCCAACATTGACTATTTCATATCTTAGAAAATTATCTTGGTCTAGTCTGTTTAATTGAAAGGGCAAAGCAATATGGAACATGACAGTCATTGTTATGGGTTATTGCTGGTCAGGTAATGTCACAGGATGGAAAGGGATTACAAACCTTTGTTTTATGACTTTTTCTAGGATAGTCTCTATCAGTGAAAAATACACAGCTGCATCTTGAACTTGTATAGTGCCAGATTTTCCAAACATGAAAATGCATTCATCATTTTTTATGAATGCCTCTCTCACTAACATATGACAAGACTCAACCAGCTTAATAGGAAAAATTATGTATTTTAGAATTTGATCTTTTAAATATTTGACCAATCTTGTGATTTTTGTGGTACCTTAAGTTGTGTCCTTTAACACTAGCTGCAATTGTTCTTTGGAGCAGAGAATAGAATCTAGAAAAAGACTTTGGACAATGATTCAGGTTGTGTTTCATTAATTTTGATAACACTATTAAATATCAAAGAAAACCAGCTGAAACGTGGCAAAATTGAGTTTCGACTTCTGAGTACTTTCCAATTAAAAGCTGAGAAATTGCAGACTAAAGGATACAAACATTGACCATGACCCATGGATGCTATCCGATCTGCTGAGTTCCTTGCAACTGCAGTGCTTGGTGTGTTGCTCCCTCTGCTGGCAGATGATCTGAATCTGTGGATATGGAATGGGAGAAACTGGTCATCTTTCTGCATAATAATATATATGGGTGATTCACGATAGGCTGAAAACACTGTGATTGTAGTAGGATATAGTAGTAGAAATATATATGGGAACATTGTTTTCAATTAAGCTTGGTCCCTGTCTATCAGAAGGACTAATAATGCACATTAGTTGTGAGAAAATATCCTGTCTATGGTATTTTTTGAAAGGAGGAATTTGTTCTGTTAACTGGTGTTGTACTTATTCCTGAACTGAGCATAGGTACATAATGACTTATCCTGAGACAAATACATGTTTGTTAGGAGGGAGATTGGATTATCTGGTGCATTGCAATATTTCTTTTCATGTAAAGGATGTTTATGAATGCAAGTTAAGTTATATGCAGGGATCAATTTCTATCAGATTAATAAATGATTCAACTTTTTATTTAAATTAATGTTGTTGGCCCTTGGTCACTGAAAATTTCTACATGATCTAGCAAAAATGTAATTGCATTTTCCTATGCCTGAAAATGATGGAATATAGAGTTTAGGATCTCTAAGATTTTTTTGGCATTTGCTTGATGTGCATCTGGAAGAGAGAATTCTGAGAAAAGGACTTGGCTTTGCTAAAGTGGAGTCTTCTTCTATCTGACGTTAGTTCCATTGGTACTGCTTTCTTCTGATTAAAAACAGTAATGGATAGGCAACAACAACAAAAAATAGTGGATGCACAAGATTCTGTTGGAGTAGTAATAACTCAGCTTTGCAAGACACCTGTTCCAATTGATCACGTGTCAGAAAAGTCATTGTTCAAACCTAGAAGAGCAGTTGATTTCCTTCATCCTTGAATCACAAGACCAGTTTTAGTGTCTGCACTTTCATCTTGAGGTTGTCTGGATTAATGCAACACAGAAATGCACCGTACTTTCTGGTCTGAATGCAATTGTTCCATTTTAGTCTGGGAGGATGGGAGTCTAGCTTAATTACGATATTGTTTTAAACTAACAAGATCTAAATTTGTTTCTCTTTCTAATTACAGGCAAAGAATTTCCAAACTCCTTTGAGTCTTTAGTTAAAAAGATTTGTAGATATCTGTTCCATGTATTGACGCACATCTACTGGGCTCATTTCAAGGAGACTGTTGCTTTGGAGCTGCATGGACATTTAAATGCACTGTATATGCATTTTATGTTATTTATAAGGGAATTCAATTTGGTAGATCCCAAGGAAACTGTTGTCATGGATGATCTGACGGAAATCCTTTACAGCCATGCAGCATCACAGAACCATGTCAAGGAAAGATGAGTCACATGCAAAGAAGAAATTTGATCATGAGGAATGTGGGACTTAACTGTACAGGATTAAGTGTGGAATTTTGTTTCACACTCTAAATGCAGTGTTTACTTCTAGGAAAGAACCACATTTGACATGGGAAGATGATGTGCAGAATGGTGGTACTGCCATTTTAATATATTATTATTGATATGTTATTAAAAAATGACTTTTAACTTTGAAGTGGCATGCTGGCAAACATGCTGTTTACTGCTTCTCCCCTACCGAGTAGGAATGAAATGGAATAGATGTCTTGGTTTTAACCCAAGAATATAGAGGTTTGAATTTGGACATATTTGTATGGTTGTAATCTTGGAATACTGGAGCCATCATGCCTCTCTGGCAACCAGTCAAGTACCTCTCTTTATTATGCAACTTGGACCAGTTATACATGACGGGAATATTTTTTTATTTGCACATTCTATCTGCAAGCTCCAGAATTGTATTTAAAAGAAAACTTAAACCGCAGCTTGTAATAATATTTTGGCTTGCATTGAAAGCTGTGGGAAGACTATTTATTTTCCCCTCTAAGCAATTCTATATTCAGTTAAACTTGCAGATTAGCCTTAATTTTAGAGTAGTCAAAACCAGTTGCAGGGAGCAAAATAGCAGGAGAGGTAAGTACTGCAGTCAGGCCTGCTTCAGTACTATATCAGGGGCCTTTGCTCTGGCACATTTTAATGATGAGCTGTTGTTGCTTCTCTTCCTTATACAGATATCTAAGAAATGTTCCTGATCAGGGAACAAGAGGAAAGTCAGATGTTTCTTTGAAGATGGTCACTTCAATGTGTGTACACACTTTTTGTAAATATTGTTTGAGGTTGGTGTGCTGTACATGAATGCAACCTTGGCTTTTCCCCATCAGTTCAATATTGATTTATGGATATTTCCAATTTCTTTTGCATCAAAGTTTAACAAACATGTTTGTTAGCAATACAGATAGGGGAAATTGGGAATAAGGTGGATGGATTTCCAAGATCAGTGGCCTCATTTTTAGTTTTAAACTGAGGGGCAGCATACAATTTCACTTTAGTTATCATTTTATTAGAAGTGTAGGGTTTTGATTTGCTGTTTTTCTTGTGTTGGATCTGTTGCACTTGAACCTTGTAGTTAACGGGTTTCCAAGTAAATTTCTGTTGTTTTAGGCTCATTAATATAAAGTTATGAATAAAAGTGATACAAAAGATTGCCTGCTTTGTGATGAATGTATTATGAAATTAATTTATCCTAAGTTGTTCAGTAGTTTTAGGTCCTGAATTAGTGGGTTTATTCCACATGGGCTGTAGGCTGAGTGAGCAAAATTATACTGGAGAGCTCATTATTGTGTATACATGTAATCCTTTCAAGTTATCTTTTAGGATGGATAAATTATGTGGCTTGTGTTCAGCCACATTACTTTCATGAGAAACTACGTATGAAGAGATATTGATTTTAATATTGCTTTTTAGAAACTTGGTCATAAAAGGGTGTTCATGGAATGCATCTTTAGTAAGTAAACAGTTTTGCCTTGTTGAGTTCGGGACACTTATTCACCCATTACAATTATGGTCCCTTAAATCAAAGTTATTCACACCGTCAAGCTGAGCAAAATTTTTCTAAATTAGATGACAACATTGTGTATCACAATTAAATGGCTTAAATTTTATCATTAGTGTTAACTGAGCTACTTGATAATTTATTGTGAAAAGGAGACAATGAAACAGCTACAGCAGGGGCTGCCAGAGATACTGGTTGGAGGCTTTGTTTAATGGCTGTTAATTTCTACATTTTGAGGGGGGTGGGGAAAATGGTCTTGCCTTTTGTTCTGGCAATCTCCTTGTATGTCTCATCCAGGTAGGCAGTGATTTTGCTAGATCTAGTTCAGGAACATTTTTGCTTGCCCAAAGGGAGTTTGTTAACCAGAAAAAGTTGTAATCCAAAAAAAATTGCATTAATTCTGCTTTTAACCTAGAGCTACTTTAATTAACTTTTTACTTACTTTTCTCCAATCATCCATGTGCTTGGACTTCAGGCGAAGCAGGAGCTGGTTTTGCTGAAAGGAAATGGCAACAGCTCTCCAATGTACACTTTGTAGCAAATTCACAGCCATCTAAAAAGATGCACCAGAACAAGAAGTTTCTGTGAAGTAGCTCCAAGTATCAATCTCTCTCTTCTACATAATACTGAAGTCCCTTTCACACTTGCATAATGGTAAATCGGCCATTCAGTCTCCCGGGATAGGAATGAGAGTTTGGCCTATCACACTAGACCACTCCCCTAACCAGGACACTGAACGCTTTCACATTTGCAAGGATTTATCCCTGGTGTTTGTCTGTTCTACCTTTAATAGGAAGTGCCTGTAATGCAATTGCCTGTTTCACACTGGCCTGGTCTCAACGCCGGGGATTGTACTAGGGGTCGAGGCTGCCAATCCCCGGCATTGAGCAGGTTTTGCTTTCACACTTGCCACTTTTAAAGGCTGATTGGCGTTCGATTCCTGGGACCACTGGCAAGTGTGAAAGGTGCAATATTCAGGTATCCACTGAGAACACGATCACTTTTTTCCACCACTACATCTGGCAGCTTATTCCAGGCATTTACCAACCACTCAGCAAAAAGTTACCCTGAACCTTAATCTCTCCTTCGGGGGAGAAATTAATGCACATCCTCTAGTGTGCATCATTTTTATTCTTGACACTGCAAAGAAAACAACACAAGTTTATGTCACCTCAAGCAACTCATACCTTAACCAATGCCACAAAATTGAAAAAAAAAATTCCAAATTGGATATAGTCATTCAGGGGTGCCAGGGATTGATGCACTTTCAGACACTGTTGAGAAGTAAAAAAAAATTTAATTAATTTGCTAGCAACTGCCTTAAATTTCGCACCCAAAACCATTTCACTTTGATTATTATTCTCCCTTAAAAATCTGTCATGGTTGAAGCAGATGTCCTGATGTAGTCAGTTAAGGTGCCCAGAAGTCTTCATCCTAATTTTAAATATGCATTCTTCCAACACAAACAACAACTTCATCCCAATCTTGTTGCTACAATGCTTTCACCTAGTCGAACTAATGGGGCCATAGCAGGTAGATCAAGCTGCTGGAAGGATGCCTGGGAACCCAAGAAAGAGCAGAGCTTAAAGTCCAGAGGAAATCATCTTGACGTGTTCCATTTTGAAAAAGTCACACCCTACAATTTATAAAATGCAAGCACCGCAATCTAAAATACATTAACTGCATCCTCCAATGTCACCACTTGATACCTTTGAAGCTTTAATAAACTGACACAACTCAACAATTCTTAAAAATTGCCCAGCAAGTTTATTTTTCAGTATGGGGCCCAAATTTTACCAGCCTGGTTTGTCTCATTCATCCCCTCTTATAGAGAGGTATAGGTGCCGCAAGACTCGCATCACCAGGTTCAAGAACAGCTGCTACCCCTCCACCTCCCCAACAACAAAGTCAGACTCCTTTTGCACATGAATGATTTTTCTTCTGTATTGTATTTACATTTCTTTATTTGTTTACATGTACAGTCATGCACCACATAATGTCCAACCGCATATCCCAATCAGAGAGCAGGATGTAACGCATGCAAATCTCATATTAAAAAGCAATTATGCTGCCAGGCATATAATAGTACAGTATAGTCTTACCAAATATTAGTGTATGCTTAGACTTGTAGACAGCAGCATCCAATCTTGTGTTGTAGCTTTGCCAAGTATATAATATGGTGTTCACAGAACGTATTGTGGACATTAAGTGATGCATGACTGTATATGCATCTTATTGAGTACAGTTTTTTGTTGCACTACCAATAAGTGGTAATTCTGCCTTGCCTGCAGGAAAAAAATCTCAGGGTTGTATGTGATGTCATATATGTACTCTGACAATAAATCTGAAATTGTTCCACGTCAGATAGTACTAACGTGGAATAAATCACAAATAACTGCATTAGGTACAAATAAATTGCTGTGCAACATTCTGAAATCCTGATTGGAGATGTAAGGGTTAAACACACAATGCCCATCCACCCACAAATGAAAAGTAAATTCATTACAACTAACAAGTTTGTCAAATAAACCTGGTTTCCAGCATGGCTCGTGATCTAGGATGGGCCCATCAAGGTAAGCTTTCCAGTGGCAGCCACAAAAGAGAGAAAGCAAGACTCAGATGCTAGGCTTTTTCAATGCAGGGCCCAGCCATGTAACCTGCAAGGACCAATCATGCATCAGCAGCTCTAACCATTGACTGACACCTGGAAGTCCAATCAGCCTCACAGAGCTAACTATTTATTGGTGAGGTGACTTTCCATTAGGTTCCAGATGGAGGTCACATGACCCTCCACACGACAGTAAGAATAAGTGTTTCAATGGGATTAACCACCAGTTTTTCCAGACAATATCCTAATTTTATACTAAGGACACATTCTTTTTTTTTGTAACATGATCATTTGGAACTGATGTGGTAGCCTGTGGCCCATCAGCAGGCAGGACTGCCGAGAGCAACTACGCAGAGAACAGGAGAAATAGCAATAATGTGCACAACAAGCTCAGATCAAAGCATCTTGTCAGGAATAGCAGTGTCCTATAAAAGTGAATTGGAGGAAATATTTTCCTCTGATTAGCAATAAACAAGTGGAGCACAAATAAACGAACGACAAGGTTGAAGCACATCCAACCAACTCAAGCAACCGAAATGATGGCCCATTTTTCCTTAAGGCCTTCATTTCCTGAAATCCATATGACAAAGAAATAGCAGTGACATCACTGAATAAAGCAATGGGACTTAATATTCCAGATGAAATATTGAAAACTACACATCTTGCAATGCCATTGAATTTGCAACACTAGCAGGTGCCCAATGTGGAAATAGTGCAGAAGCTTAATAAGCAGGAATAATTCAATCTGACCAATACTTTTCCCTTCACTTGTATCAATTAGTGACTTAATGCTGACTTCTGGAAACATGGCGACATTGAATGTGCCATCCATGATCTCTGGTCATTGCGAAATAAAGAAAACAATTCCACTGGCTGCACAATAACATCCTACTTTTGAGTGAGGTTGTCAATCACCTCAACCACAGAACCTCATTAATGAGATCATCGGGGCAGAATTGTAGCCCAAGTGTCCAACTGTTCGCCACTCATGTGGTCAGAAAAGGGTATGTCCACTGACAATTGCACAATATCTGACTTCCCTTTACAAGTCATCAGGATATGAAATGAACCAAGACTGCATGCAGCAAAACCAAGTGAAGAGCTACAGGGAATGACACTATCCAACAAGAGGCACTAATTAACTACCCTTGGCAGTGAATGATATTAGCGTTCACTTCCCCACCAAAAATATCTTGTCAAAACCTATTATGGAGAAACTAATCTTGAGAAACAATGTGGGTATAGGTGACCTTGGAGGCTGAGTATCTTCGAGCTATTCAGCATAGAACTGGCTTTTCAGTCCAATTTGTCTCCATTTTGAGCATATCCTAAACCCTTATGCACATCTGATTAAATGTCGTAATTTTACCCTCTTCTACAGTTTCCTCTGGCAGTGCATTCCAAATAGGAACTATGCTCCAAGTGAAAATGTTACCTGTCAGGTCCTCCTTCACTTTTCTCTCACCTTGAATAAAATCCTTCCTGCTATAGCATGTCCCAATTTTTGCACTGCAAGCCTTGCCCAATGATGGCAAGCATGCCAAACACCTCTTCACCAAACCATCCATCAAGATCTTGCAGCAAGAGGGTCCCCAGCATCATCAATGTCGTACAACACTAAAGAGAATTGCATTGCTTTTATTTTATTTCAATATCATGAATACAAATTTTTGGTACATTTCTGGACAAATCAACCTGCAATTTTGACATTCAATACATTTCCCTAAATATTTGCTTCCTGCACTACTGTGGCTGCTGGGTAGTACCTGTTTGAGCATTCACCTATATGTGATCATTAATACCTGTAGTGTACAAAAGGGCCTGCTCAGTAGTTGCCTCGTTCACTTTGCCACTGGTTGAAGATTTTGTTCCATGGTAACTGCTGTGCAGAGGTTTAAGAAATAACATGTAGGCAACTTCCACTGCACAGCAGGCAGTTCAGGACCTGGAATAGCAGGAGTCTCAACAATGACAGATACTGTATCATTACTATACAGTGAGACATGATGGGCTGGTGACAGAAAGTTTAAAGAACAATAGAATTAGTGCAGCTTCTTCAGAAGGGGAAAACTGGAAGAGAAACACTTTTCATGGTGAATAAGCTAGTTTGGTGACTCAGTGACTCTCCATGGAATGAGTGAACACCTCACAATTAACACGCAAGCAGCACAATACAGTCATCTCTATTAACCCCAACCCTGGAAGCTACAGATAAAGTGGAATCTTACTTGCATTTTGTAAAACTCCTGGCCCAGGTAGAGTCAGAGCCCCAAAGGAAAGAAACAGGCCCTCAATATTGTTTTTTTAAGCAATGTTGCACCTTACCAATATTAAGCATCTAAACTTTAGACCTAATCTTCAGAACTGATGTGAATCTGTCCTACCATTTTTGACTGCTCCCCAGAATTAAAGCACCATATGCAAAATTGGCTTGGTGATAGGATGCAGAGGATAAACGATTTTCTGACCTGAAATCTGTAAAAAGATAACAAGCAATGTTGCAACGCCAGTCATCACAGCATTTAAAAAAGTGTTTGGATGGGTATTTGAGTAAGAAAGGTGTAACGGGATATGGACCTAATGCTGGAAAATAGGATCAATGTACATATGCATTATTGTTGATAAGGACAGAATGGAAGTTTCTATGCTGGACAACTTTGATGATTGAACTACACTATGTTATCAATGGTTGTTTTCTTTTGTGTGCTCAAAGGTGTAGCTCCACCATATATCAATTCTTTGATTAAAGCACTCAAGAGGATAAGCCTCACATTCAATAGCTACAAGACTAATTTTCTCTACCAATCTGCACCCCACTGTCCCCCCAACACACTGTTTCATTTCCCTGCAACATCTCAGTAACCACATTCACCACAAACTTCAATGCATCAGCACAGCCTTTTGTCAAATTGTTAAGATCAAGACCTCAAATCATAAACTATCAAGATACAAAACTCCTAATCCATGAGGTGACAGTGATCCTTGTCCTTTGGGTGTCTGCAACTGACCTACAGCAGGTACTTAAAGTATGGCATATATATGACCGCAACTTTCTCAAAAAACAACCCCTCAATTCAGTGAAAGGATAAGCAGGAAAATGACAATATCTCCACCCAGACCAGTATCCTAGTTACACTCAGTTGGCCATTTTGGGTCAGATACGGTCGCTTGTACAATACCAGACTCCTGAAAGAGACATTATTCTGTTGGTGTGCTAGGAGGAGATTACCAGCAGGCAGGCAGAAGTTTCATTTCAAAGAATTGTTCAGAGCCTCCTTGAGGTATCGCAACATCCTCAAAAGTGGTGAAGCAATTGGAATGGTATTGAGAACTTCGAGTCTATGCATTGAGAGTACACCAAGACTCGTGCAAGCCGCGCATCTCCTCATTGCTATCAAGCACCTTCTTCCCCAACAGTGGTTCCTACTTAGCTCAAAGTTTTCTGCAAAAAAAAACAAAAATCACCAAAACTGTAAATAGGTTCATCTCAATCCTGACAAATAACCCAAGGTAAAAGAAGGTGCCATTACAAATTACCATGGTTTACTAAGACAACCTCAACAGTCTCCTCCAAAGTTAGGACCTTCCTTCCAGAATACACAGAGATGCAAGAAGATAATCTCCTGCAGGTGTTTCAAGATTTTTTTTATTGTCATGTAATAAAACAGAAAATGTGATATTACATGAAATTTCCTTTAATCTACTGCAAAGCAGACAAGGATTCACTTTCACCAGAAATTCCCCAGTGCCCCTTAGAGCCAGAGAGTGTTTCTCTACCCCCCACCGCATCACTGAATGTTCATGGCTTGCCTCCAGCACTCCCACAGTTTTCAGTCCAAACCAACAGCAAACTGAGCTCCAGATGCACACTTCTAATACAATCAGGGAGCCCTTGGTACCCTCGCGCATCTCAGTGTTGTCCAAGTGTCCGCTATCCTGATGTGGACATATCACTTTTTAGTTTGCTTATTTGTTACAATATACCGAATACAGTAAGAAGGGATCTTCTGCAGACAGACTAACAGGTTACCTCTGATTTATACAGCTGTGTCAAGAACATTACACTGTTTAGCCAAGTGAGGAGTAAAGGGGTTCTTTCAGGATCCTGAAGGCTGCCGAGAAGAAAATGTCTTTACGCTAGTTGGTGCACAGCCTTAAGTCTTCCCCAATAGGAGGGAGAGGAGTGTGTGTCTGGAGAGTGATGGATCCTTCACTCTTTGGGCTGCCTTTCATAGGTAGTGGGAAATCTAAATGGATTCCAATAGTTGGGAGAGTTCAAAGCTTGCATTATGTTCTGAGCTGCATTCACTACCTCCTGCTGATGTTGAGCAGAGCAGCTCCCATACCACGCAGTTATGCATCCAGCAAGTATGCTTTCGGAGGTTGAACTGTAGAAATTGTTGAGGCATGTCAAACATCTTAAGTCTTCTGAGGAAAAAAAAAAAAAAAAAAAAAAAATCGAGACATTGGAATCCTTTCATGACAGCTGCGTCAATGTGCTCGTCTCAGGTCAAGTTATGGGAGATATTTATCCCCAAGAATTTGTCTACTTTTTTTTGTGCCTTCAGCACTATTAGTGTGGACACTGTACGATCATCTCCTTTGAGGGAGAGGTTGTTATCTTGGCACCATGCCACTAAATCTTCATTCTCTTTCTTGTGTTCTCCTGCATCATCATTTCATACCCAGCCACTACTAATGGAATTGGAATTGCTGAGGCTAAATCCAAGATCTTCTGACCCAGCGAAAATCAGGAATATAAATAAGTGGCTCAGTTTTACCTTCTAAAATTGAATTAGAGGGGAACAATAAATCTTGGCCTTTCTGGAGAGGTTCACATTTTGTAAATCAATGAATACAAGAGAGATGCACCCTTTCATATTTATGTTTGATGAGCTTCAGTTTGGGTTTCTGTTTAAAACAGGAGAACATTGAGCTCTTGACCTGTTAAGACCATCTTGAGAACTTCTAAAATAAATGGAAATCAAGACTCAAGAGAAAATTATATGTATTGAAACAAATGTCATTGCACCTTGAATCTTGTCCAACTGCGTGTTCCAAACTTACAGCATCATAGAAAATTACAGACACTGCCCGGAAGCACAGTGATCTCAAAACACCAGTACCATCCCAAAAGGAATGGAACCCATAAGCAAATGAAATCATCTAGTCAGCTGTCACTTCAGGTGAATCATCCATCCTGATATGAATCAGTGCCCGAAGGAGTGCAGGAAGGGGAGGAGGGTGAATGTATGTCAAGGCACGCACAGATTGGCAAATTATTTCAATTACTCTGCTTGCAAAAGAAACCAGGAGCCTGAGGATAAGAAACTAGTTCACAGGTTTGTGGACTGTGCCGTTCAACAACTTGAAGTGACAGAAAACTTAATAGCTGTGGATATTCACCCATGTTTGCTTCTTAAAATATTTTAATTGATTTTTTTTTTTTAAAAACAATAAAAAAGTTGAACAATATTATTATGAAGTGGGCACCCATGCTTTCTAAGGCAGATGTTCATGAGAAAGGAAGAAGCTAAAGAAATTCCAAGCAAGTTTAAACAGAGGTTACATACTTTTCAACTTCTGGAGGTAAAAAACTGTTTACATCCCCTCTTAAACACACAAAGGTGCCTCCCAGCATTTTTTAATAAAACGCATGAAAGAAAGATTTAGGTTTAACTATTTGCTCCTTTTCCCCACCCCCCTCCTTTTTTAAAAAAAAACAATTAGGGAGTAAATGCAATTAATTGAAATACAATTGCTATGTCACTATAGATTGAAATCACATTCATTTTGGCAAAAAATTAAGGCAAACCCACAAAGTAGAATTTTGTCTCCATGGTGAGAAAACAGTCAACTGGTGGGTGAAGTAATCTACCCTGACTAAACATTTGTTGACCCCAAACACAGGCCAAGATTGTGCTGCTGGCCATCAGAGCCATTTTTGCCTCGGCCCATCTGAAACTGATGTGCTGGATGGCTAAATATTGGTACATCTAAATGTTTGCTCTGAGTCTGGAACACTGCCATGAAAAATTCCATTTTGTTCAAGTTGACGTAGAGGTTGCTTCCACAAGGCCAGTGTTGTGGTCACCTCTACTAATGCTCTTACAAACAGATGCGATCGGTGCAGGTAGATGGGTGAGGATGAAGTTATAGGTTTATCCCTCCCTCGTATCAATTCCAAGCAACACCAACTCTGTTTGGCAGCTACATCTTTCAGGTCTCAGCTAACAGTTTCAGGGCTCAGGTGATGGACAGTGAAATTTCTCACCCAGGGTTCATTATATGTCCTTGTGACCTTCAATGCTTTTTCCATGGAGGTGCATTGATTCACCAGCTAATGGCACTTTGGCCTGATGCCTTAAAGAACCTGGAGTCTGAACCCTCAAGGTTACTACCTCCTGTCTACAAGCCACTGTGCTGCCTGCTCCAATGGGTTTGTCTTGCCAGTGGGATAATTAACATGATTTTGTGAGAATGGCAGTGCCAGGCTGTTGATTGAGCAGTCTGTGGAAATAGCTCTCCCAGTGTAGACACAGGCCCCAGACACAGTAAAAGTCCAAAAATCTGGATGCCAGAAATTCAGACCAGCCGAGAATCCGGACTTCTCGTAGCTTGTGTGCATTGTCTGAGCACCATAGATGTACAGTACTGCCCAAGAGTCACAAAAAATCTGGACTGACCCAATTCCCAACCAGTTCGGATTTTGGGATTTGTATGTAGGAAGATATCTTTGCCAGAGCAACATGACCATGTCCAAATTCAGGAACTTTGACAATGCCAGGCTGAGCATCCCATTTAATTTTCACTAACACTGTGGTATGATACCACAAAATGGCACAAAAGAAGATTTGGGGCCATTGGAAGTATGGGGCCACACATGGCAAAGATGGCAGCTTTTCTCTCAAGGAGCATAAAAGCTAAACCATATCATTTTTGAAAACTTTCACATGGTGGGTTTTGAAGTCTGCTCTCAAGAGCAAGGAAACCTGCAATGCAGAGCTGGAGGTACCTTCCATCAGGAAGCAGAGGTACAGATCGGAGGGGAGTGACAGTATGGAAGAAGGTTGTGTACCTTCAATTGAAGTGCTTGCAATTATAGTGGCTCCTCTGACAATGGAAATCCAAATGTATGCAAATTCTCCCTTATTTTTATTGCTTTGAAGATAATAAAATGGTGGCATTCATTAATGACTGCATACAGTACAAATTCCATTAGCTTAATTATGGGCAGTGTTAGGATGAATAGAAAAGAACATAGCAAGTGTATGGATAGCAATATATGTGTTACTGAAGAGAAATCACCTTAGGAACAGAACCCAAACATGACCCCAGGGAGTGTTCGTACAGGGGAAAAAAAAGTGCCAAAGAAACAAAGAGGATGGAAAATTACCATTTTCATTCATAATTTTTGATCCCAATCAACATTCATTCCAGGTATCAAATCCCCTTGAGTTACATATGCCAAAGTAGTAGCCTGTGTCTACACTGGGAGAGCTATCCCCACAGACTGCTCAATCAACAGCCTAGCACTGCCATTCTCACAAAATCATGTAGTAGTCCAAGGATTTAACCACCATGCACTCTAACTTTGTTGGAGAGTTGGTAAATTAAGCTTCCTTCAGAGACCTGGCATTTAATGATTTTTCTACACCCTTAACTGATGAAGTCATGAATCTGTCATGGAGCACAAGCAACTTCTGGAATAGTTTGCACTGTATGATTATGGGAACAATGTTCATACCTTGCAGTCAAAAATGGAACTTTGACCGATATTGTAGTTCAACAGTACATCCTATCCACAATCACCTCCCAGGCCTTCAGCTGCAGCAGCTGTTACAAACGACAAATTATTGACAGGAAAAGAACACGCCAGTCTCACCAGGGCAACCTGCTGTTTACAAACACAAGCTTTCCATGATAATTGCCTTAACCAATCCCTATGAAAGCAGGTGCCATTTTTCAACCACTTTCTGAGTCAAGTAATTTCTCCTGAACACCCCCCATTAGCAATTACTATAGGACACCTTCACCAGCATTCCCTGCTACCATCCTTACAGTGAAGTTATATATTCCTGAAAACTATAAATTCTGTCCTCAACTTTTTTTCTTTGGGGAAGAGTGCAGCCTTTCAATCTTTTCTGGTAGATGTGACCTCTCAGTGCTGGCAGTCCATGCAATCAATGCTGCCTCTTCTTCGTAACATCTATAATCTTTTATCCATTACAGAGACCAGAATGTTCGACATACTCCAACTGCAGCCTAATCAAAGTTCTATACAAGTTAAACAAAACAGCTTGTGGAGATTTTGGCAAGTTTCTGTTTGGCTGCAGCCAATAAGAATTGTGGTGCACATTGTACTTGTGTGTATGACAAATTCATTTAGCCTGGCTTACTGATCTGTTTGGACTTGCATTTGCCTGTGGTCTGCAGATTAAAACTTAACAACTTTGTGTTTAAATTGCTTCAACAGCTTCCATTTCTAGAACCCTTTTCAATCCAACAAGAGTATTCTCATGATTAGTTAGATCTCATTCCCTCTGAAGAACCACTCCTTCAAAATTCACTCCATGAAAGTACCTCATGATCATCATGAGATTTTAATTCTTGCTTTTGGTCGAATTTCCAAAAAAACTGTTGGAGTATTTTCTACATTAAATATCTCCATTTTGGAGAATATGCTATTGCTGTCACAAAAGCAATCACCTTTGAAATTCCCTTAAAGATGAATGAGACATTCATGTTAACTCTGGTACAATCAACCAACTCAACTAGATTGTAGAGTACTAAATGGGCTTGGACAATTGGTGTCTTGACCAGAGACTGCCCACTTCAAATTTCTGATCTCAAATAATCGAGCATAAATGTTTGTTCCTGCTCAAAAAAGCAGACCTCTACCTCCCTCTGGTGGACGTCTGTTATACAGTCAACTGCATGAAATTCCATACTATTGATGCAAGTTAAAAATATTTGCAAATATTTAGCTGAATCATGTTGTTATAGAAACCTGACAGAAACAAATAACATATCGGCAAAGACTGATTGCATTCAAGTGTAGGCACGAAACCTAAATGCCGTAGTTCAACAGACAGGAAAGTTTTGCAATAAAGTCACTTTCTCAGACTTCAATGTATTCTCATGACTGCATATGTGGATCACTACACTGCAAAGGACATGCTTCTCCCTTAGAAGGAGAATTTCACTCTGCCATCTGACTATAGATACAGTAAAACAACATTTAGTTGTGAGATTGTAAAAAGGCAGAATCCCTTGGGGAAATATGAGGAATCTGAATTATAGGGCGAGGCCTTGTCGGTCTGGCTCTGCTTTTGTGCAGGAAGGTTTTGTGCGACTGACATAGCCTGACAGGAAATGATAACATAATGAAGTTCACACAGCTGCCTTTGCTTCAGTCTGCTTTCTTTAACTGTATTAATGAAGGGCAACATTTTCCCACCAACACAACTCGATACTCCCAATCCCTTGGCTGTCATTCATTACTTCCCTCCTTTTTCAGATGCTCATACTCATCTACCTTAATTAAAGGCCCCAGAACTTTCTCATATCTACCTAAAGATGTTTTTTTTTTTAAAAAACGCATGAATGAAGTACTCTGCTGCCTGTGAACACTTCTTTAAGATGAGCAGTTTTCATTAAATTAATCCCAAACATTACAAAGAAAAATAACCACAAAGGGAGTATGTTCTGTTGACCAATAGCAACCTCTATAAAATATCCACATTGAACTACATTTCAATGTCTGTTGGATGAGCTGTATCCAGGCAGTCCTCTTGAATGAGTAAAATGGGCTCACAGAATCAAATGGTCAATCTGCTGAAGTTGAACAGGGTTCAGGTACACTGAACTGATCATTGCTGGGAAACCCAAACACAGATGTAATGCAAGTACAATGAAGGCGTTAACATGCAAGACCCCAATGGCAACAAGAATGGTGAGGCACTTAGTCTGGGAACTTGTACCACTCAGAGCATCCACAGTGATGGCGCTGGTAGACAGAGCATTAAGTACAGTAAATGAGATATCATGTAACACCTGTACATGATGCTGTATCGATCAAGGACCCTCACCATCCAGACCATGCCCTCTTCTCATCGCTACCTGAGAAGGGAGGAGGTCCAGGAGCCTGCAGATGGACACCCAACAGTACAAAAACAGCTTATTCCCTGTGCCATCAGATTTCTGAATGAACAGTGAACCACAGACACAACCTCACTTCTCCTGCACTTAAAAATATTTAAAATAAATTTTCTTCTTTGGCTTGGCTTCGCGGACGAAGGTTTATGGAGGGGGTAGAAAGTCCACGTCAGCTGCAGGCTCGTTTGTGGCTGACAAGTCCGATGCGGGACAGGCAGACACGGTTGCAGCGGTTGCAGGGGAAAATTGGTTGGTTGGGGTTGGGTGTTGGGTTTTTCCTCCTTTGCCTTTTGTCAGTGAGGTGGGCTCTGCGGTCTTCTTCAAAGGAGGTTGCTGCCCGCCAAACTGTGAGGCGCCAAATTAAATAATTTCTTTTTAAATTGTGTATTTACAGAAATGAAATTTATAAGGAATTTTGCATCTGTAACACACAATGCTGCTGTTGCAAAACAGATTTCGTGATACGTTCATGACAATAAACCTGATCTTGATGTCGGCAACGCCACAGCTGGAATGCTGTGTGCAGTTCTGGTCACTTTGCCATAGAGAAGATCCCAATAAACTCCAAAGGGTGTTTTTTTTTTAAAAAAAAACCCCACATTCACAAGATGGCATGGTGAGCGCAGCAGTTAACGTAACGCTGTTACAGCCCCAGCGACCGGGACCTGGGTTCGAAACTCGCACTGCCTGCAAAGAGCATGTATGTTCTCACCACGTCTGCACGAGTTTTCCCCTGGGTCTCTGGTTTCCGTGCACCGTTTAAAATGCATCAAGGGTTGCAAGTTAATTGGGCGGCATGGGCTCGTGGGCCGAAATGGCCTGTTACCAAGCTGTCTGCATGTCTAAATGTTACTAGGATTAGTTTAAAGAACAGGCTGGGGCAGGTTTCTCTGGAGTGTAGAAGGCAGAGAGGTGACCTCACAGAGGTGTACAAAATCACGATGGGTGTAGATGTGGTGTATTATCAGTCTTTTCCTCATATGACATGTTGAGCATATTCCACCATTTTCATTTTATACTCCATTTCTACCATCTGCTTTGACATTTGATATTCAATTTCTCTACAACTGTCGACAGAAATGACCTATTCCTCTTCATTCAATTGATTTGTCCACGTTATGAACTGTGATGGCAGATTGTAATACTCGGATTCCCTTCCCCAAGCCACCACCCCAGCCTATACTCATTTGGTCATATTCTACCTCTCCTCCAACCTTCAAGATTGGCTGAGTTGAATCCATCATTACTCAAGTCAACTCCTTCCATACAAACCTGTGTCAGGCATTGCCTCCTGGTGTGGTACAGTTACTGTTGAGAATTGAATTGGAGATTGTTCCACAGAACCAAGAGTGGTAGAGAGGATCACTGGGGTCTCCCTCCCCCCAGCCCCATCTACCAGGGTCGTTGTCTGTAAAAAGGCACTCAAAATCATTGCGGGCACCTACTACCGCACCACAGCATCTTTCAGCTGTTCCTGTTGGGAAAGGTACAGGAGAGAACGCTGAATGACCAAAGGAACTGCTGACACTAACCACCCGAGACTCTCATTTGTACAATATTTATTAATTTTTATATCTGCATATTTGTCCTGCATATGTGTGTCTGCATGCTTTGTTCCAAGGAACAGAGAACGCTGCTCTGTTGGTCGTACCAGTGAATGCAGATGATAATGAACTTGAACTTGCTGCAGCCTGAACAGTGATGACCCTCGCTTCATGCTTGCTCAGACTCTCAGCCCCTGTCCTTGTACCTCTTGCTCCCCTTCTGTCCACTCCACACTCTCCTCACAGTTCGAGGTGTAATGATGCTGAAGGGGGGAGATGGCGTGCTCAGGAGGAAAGACATGTTGGAAAGGCCAAAAAAAATGCCACATGGTCAAAGAGAAGGGAAAAACTCACAAATGACCGGCTTGACTCAGGGCTGGAAGCGGAAAGTGAGGAGAGCCATGGGCAGTTTTGAGAAGAGGAGAAACTGCTCAGTGGAAAGATGAGTCTGAGATAATTATCAGACAATGATCTGAAAACAAAGCATCATTAATCTAACAGAGAAAATAAAAGGTCACAGTTGCAATAGGAACAAAGGAATCAAAGAATATGCCTATCATATCCACAGCTAAAGAAAATCCCAGACACTGTAGGAGGCACCAAACCACACGTCCATTGCCAACCCTACTACTAATAAAATTTAACAAAGCACCTAATCCTTTTACTGCTAGATCACAATATAATCTCTATAATCATTATTGTTGGCGAATCTGAGTGAGAGGGCGGCAAGAGGTTTGACGACTTGAGTTGGGCAGGAAGGGCACAAGTACTACATTTACTGCCTGTGCAATGTCTGCCAAGATTGCTCTTCACAACACTTTGGTTAAAGGAAATAACTAAAGTGTGAAAATCTGTCTAATATAATGTACAACACTGTGATAGATCCAGATGCAGCAGGACAACTGAGTAACACACGAGTCTGCAGACTCTGCGACTAGTAAAAAACAACAGAAATGCTGGAGGAACTTGGCCGTTCTTGCAACGTCCATAGAAAGTACTGACATTTCAGGCCTGAGCCCTTTTTCAAGATGTAAGCAAAATAAAAAATCAGGCAGGCATCTTAATTAAAGACAAGAGATTAAGGGGGCAAGAATGGGAGGGAGGAGTCCAGGGAGAGCAGTCAAAGGATGTTAATTGGATACAAGAGGAAAGATGAGAGGAAAAAGGAAGAGAGAGAGACAAAGCTAGAGAAAAGGAGGCAGGGGGACCAAGAGGAAAGGGTTTAACGGAAACTGGAGAAGTCAATGTTCATGCCATCGGGTTGGAGGGTGCCAAGATGAAAGATGATGTATTGATCCTCCAATATGCAGGTGGTCTCAGTCTGGCAGTGCATGAGACCATGGACAGACACGTCAGCAAGGGAATGGGATCAGAATTGAAATAGGTGGCCACTGGGAGATCCACGCTATTGCTGAGGTGCTCAATGAAGCGATCTCCCAGTCTGCGTCCAGTCTCTCCAATGTAGAGGAGACCGCAGATTATATTACCCTTCCTTGAGGAAGGGCTCAGGCCTGAACTGTCTTTACCTCCTATGGACGCTGTGAGACCGGCTGAGTTCCTCCAGTATTTCTGTGTTTTGAACAACATACAAACTCGGGGTAGAAGGTCTAAGTCCATGACAGTTTCCATTACTGGTAGAATGCCTAACATTCTCAACTTTGTTGTTAATGCAAGAAAACTTGACACAGGGAATTAAAAATTGGCGACAAGAATGAGAAGTAGTGTGTGAGGGCAGTGATATTTTAAAACAATCTATTTTGCCAGGAGCTATTCCTTCACTTTACTTCCCAATTTAATTGTCGTGCCAGAGGTTAATAACATTGCTGAAGGTTTAGCAGATAATAAGCAGGCCTCAACTGGTACCATGTCAGAAATAATTAAATTAGTAGAAATACATGAAAGGGAATACATGAATACAAAGTACTTCCAAACCCAAATTACTCCCACATTTCTAGAAACTTCTCCTACAGTGAAAATATTAAGAATTGAAGTAATCTGTTTATCTGTGTTTATGCATCCGGTTAAAAAATTTTCAAGGACGTGACGCAATTTCATAACTGCAGTGCAAAACGTTGTTATTGAAAAAGGGCCAGTCAGTAGAAGAGCCAGGCAACTCCCACCCTCCTGGAATTCACAAATCCCCTACTGAAAATCAGGGAGAAAGAATAAAAATTCACCCTTACAAAATTGTGCAAGAAAAAAAATTAAACCGTGCATATCTTGACACGTGTAGATGACATGGCTTCATATTTCATGGGGTGGGCGGGGGGGGGGGAGTGGTGGGGAAAGAAAACAAAAAAATCAAATACGGATGGTTTTCTAGGAACACAAATCTAATAGCCTGAATACACCAGAGAATGTCCGATCTCGGAAGCTAAGCAGGCTCAGTACTTGGATGAGAGACCGCCCAGGAACATGAGGTGCTGTAGGTTTCTGTGAGGGGTTCTGGTCAAAGTGGCAACTCGCTGTCTGCCTTATGGTAGACAAAAGTTCAAGAATTTCATGTATGTTACATTCTAAATGTAGTACAGGGTGAATTACGTGACAATAATAGAACCTTTACCCCATGAAGCTGGGGTCAACAGCTGTTTGACAATTTATTTAAAACTTTATACACAGAATCATAGCAAGATGTACAATAATTATTTTGGATCAGGTGCATGGATGCCAAATACCTGAGAGGACATTTTAAAATTTAAAATACCAATGTCTGTTAAGTGGGGACCCTTCCATTTGGTACATTTAGTTCTTGCAAAAAAAACTTTACAAAAATCTGGACAATCCCATCAAAAGTACCCAATTTTCTTTACTCACCACAGACGGCCCTCACCCTTTTCCACATCTGTGGCATTTAACAAAAGCAGCACCAGTTAAATGGTAATTATTTCAACCATGTACTCAAGAATCCCTTTAAAAAAAATCACTAAACCTTGACTTTCCCTGGACCAAACCACTCAAATTGGAGAGGGAGCATTTGGGGTGGGATTCAAAAACTTCAGCCCATATATCAGGAGCACATAAAGGCTCAGTGTAAACCGTGGAAGGAGCACACTGCCCATCCACCCCTTCCAGCAAGTACCTCCCTGCCCTATCTGTGGAACCTTCGCGGCTCCTGCCTTAATCTAATCAACCTCCTCTCAACTCCCAGAATCAAAGTGGAAGCAAGTCGTCCTGAAGGGGAAGGACCCTCAAAAGGTCCGTGCCAACTACAAGATTAATTAGTAAAGTACAAGCCTGTGATCACTTCTTGGTTCAAGGTAAAGATAATTAGCCTTTGAATTCTAGCGTTCATCTGTTCCCTAAACAGCACCGAATGCCTCAAAACTTGCAGTACCAAAAGCTGAATGCTTATAAAGAGCTCCGAGAGTAAATATTTGATGGGATGTTCCCATGAAACTTAAAATATAGGGCTATCTAATGTTCCTTCACGCATGTTGGTCAACAGGAGGAAATGTAAACTGGCAACAACATAGAGAAAAGGAGAGAATCAAGAAATGGTGTACACTTTGACTTAGCACAAAATGGTATTTGAATTAGTTTTAAGCTTTTATTTTTCGCTTTTTAATCCGCAAAACTAACATTGAATATTCAAACGATCAAATCACCATGCTGCCCCCCCCCCCAAAAAAAAAATCACATCACATCGGCCTTCCATCCCATAGGCAATTTCTTCCTCCAGGAACCTTAGCAATAACCCAAGACTATTTCATTGAGGCCCCATGCTAATTCAGTTATCCTGGGATCACTCCATTATGGTCCTTAATTGTCAGCACGGCTGATGCTTTGGCTCAGTGGGAGTGCTCTTAAATTATTCAGGACTTTGGCAGGACAATGGTTCATTGTACACTTCTTTACATTAAAAAAAAATCATTGGTAAACCTCACAGTAATTTCGTTTTCTAAAAATATACCCAAACTATTTTCAAGATTATTACATTTGCAATTGTAATATTGGATTCCAGCAGAGTGTATTTAAAATTCTGCCAGGACTGCCTCCAGAGTCATCAGATTACACAAAAGCAGTGTAATATCAGGACCAGATACCAACTCGCCAGGCACAAGATTTATACAAGGTCAATAATAAAAAGCATGCTGTTCACACACAGTCAACGAGGGGAAGCTTACTGCCAACATCAGTTCACTGCCCTAACCTCAAAAGTAATTACCAAAGCAGTATAAAACACACAGAAATTTGGTGGTGGGTAGGGATGAAAATATTATAAATGACACAAACACTGTTGAGAAATATAACATCAAATTATTAGAACACATTCTAAGAGTAAATCATACCCCATATACAAGAACAGTTAGTTGCATTCTGCAACGATGGCTAACTTACCATCTATAGTCATCATTTAATTTTGCCTAAAAAAGCATTTCTCAACATGCACGTCCAGCATATCCAGGTAGATCATTAGTTTGTTTAGTCCTTTTCTTGAGCTGGTATTCAAAAAGCTGCGCACATTGTTTCATTGCTTGATCAACGCCAATGCTCTTCCATGTTGTTTTCTTTTTCAATGTTGTTCTTTTTAAAGGAACAATGAATGCACCACAACAATCCCCCATTTTTCCCCTTTTGGTTGCCCTCCCATCTCTTAAAAAGCACTTGGACAACAACATCCTTACAACTTCTTCATTATTGTGACAATAATCTTAATCGACCAGGAAGGTAGAGCGCAGAAACACTCCACTTGGCCCTACTAAACAATGCCAACATTAAGGCCTCACACGAGCCTGCTCTTTCAACTGACCTGTAATGGAGTTGCCAATAAAATCATATATATTGTACACCCTTGGAATATTATATTCTTACTGCAATAATTTTTGGGGACATCACCCTCCAAACATTTCCCTGTTGAATGCACCAAGGACACCTTTTTGTGTGGCCCTTTTGGTCTCCCCCTACATGGAAACATTTTATTTTCAAGAAGAATCAGCAACAAAGAGCAGGTCCAGGAGAAAGTTATAATTGAACAAGAAGTGATACATCTAGGCTGCAGGATCAAGGCCTTCACTTACCTGACAGTTCAATCTCAGAAGAGCACTCTTCAACAACATGAAGTGGTTTTTTTTTAAATTTAGGTGAGATCACTGGAATACTGGCACCTGGTTGGCTGATGAGTAGCAGCTGCTTTGCGAGTTACCAAATTAAGACAGAGACTTAAATAGAATGAATTAAATTTAAAGGGAATTGCAATGTCTTTGATAAATTGTTAAAATATATATTTGTTTTATAATCACTCTAATTAAATGTAGCTTTAATCTTAATCTTACATTCAAAGGTATGAAATAATAAAAAACAAAAAATGTTTAATAAAGTTAACATTAATCCTAAGTTATCTAAAAAAAAGAAACACAAGGTTTTGTGAAACCTACTGTATGCAGTTCCTGTGTCAATGTGGGAGTCTTGGCACATTCTGAGAGACTGATCGCAGCTGATCGAGACCAGGACTCCAAAACTGAGGGACACCTGGAGGTGCTTAGGAGCAGTCAGGAGATGGAGAGTTTCCAAGATCATCCACCCATCGGGGTGGCCATCCCGCTGCAGGAAGAATGGAGTGGGAGTCAAGGCGAAAGTCTGTTTGATAGCTTGGAGAATGGCAGACGGGGCTATTTCAGAGGTTGGGTTGATGGTCCCTTTGATATACGTCAATGGCAAGGATGGAGGCGTGTGTGCAAAGTTTGGCAGCAGAGAGGATTAACAACGCAGAATAACACAGAAATGGTAAGGCAGGGAAGTGTGGATTGTTATTCTTTGATGGAAAATCAAGGCACAATACTGGTAAATGGCACTGGTTAACAGGCTGCACAAAGTATGGAGGGACCAGAGTTCATAAGGAGGCAAATCGTTAGCAAAGTATTTAGGATCCTGCACTTCACAAATAAACCACAGAGTACCAAAGCAGGGAGATCATGTTGAATCTTTACAAAAAACTGCTTTTTGTCTTAACTGGATTGCTATGTCCGATTCTGATACCTCACTTTGAGAATGAGAAGAATATCCTGGACAGGGTGAAGAGGCTCTTAATTTTCCTTCTTTTGCTTACGTTTCTCTAAAATCACTCTGTAGTTAAAGCTTAGTAACCTCTAATATGTTAATTCGGAGGTTAGGGACATCATTGGCAAGTTCCATTTTATTTCCCTTTCCTTTAAGCCATTTCAGAGAGAAATGCAATAGCCTGGAGCCATGTACAAATCCGTTCAAGCAGAGGTGGCAGATTTCCTTTGCAAAAAGTAATTACAGAACTAGTCACAGTCACCCTGATAGACGGTGACCTCCAAAATTTTATTACTTATAGATATTTCCCAGTCCCAAGGTGTCATTTGAACAAGTATCGCTGGTAACTCTGCTACCATATAATGCAGGATCTGTGCTCTCTTTACAATCTTACTATGGGCGTAACGCAGAGGGACATGCCTGCCTGCAAATGGTTGGTGTGCGGGTATAACAGGTTTTGAGAAGCCAAGCTGAATATTGGCCTTCACAGCTGGAAGGATTGAATTTAAGAACTTGGTGGTCCTGCTACAACTGTACAGGGTACTGGTGAGGCTGCACCTGGATGTAATTCCGGCCTCCTTACTTGAGAAAAGATATACTGGATTTGGAGGCAGTGCAGAGGAGGTTGTTTCCCAAGATGAGGGGGTTAGCCTATGAGGAGATATTGAGCTGCCTGAGACTGTACTTGCTGGAATTAAGAATGAAAGGGAATCTTATAGAAACATATAAAATTATGAAAGGAATAGATAAGACAGAATGTTGTTTCCACTGGGAGATGAAACAAGAACTGGATTTGGAGGATTAAAGTTAGGACAGAGATGAGGAGGAATTGCTCTTCCAGAGAATAGAATTCTCTGCCAAACGAACACACTTAGATAGATTTTTGCATTATTAAGGTTTAGGTGGGGCTGAGTCCACCACCACATCAACCTTGACCTTAGGGCGGCACGGTCGGGGTAGCAGTTAACGCAATGCCTTTACAGCGCCAGCAATCGGGACTGGACCTAGGTTTGAATCCCGTGCTGTCTGCATGGGTTTTCTCAGTGGGTCTGGTTTCCTCTCACCCTTCAAAACATACTGGGGGTGAAGGCTAATGAGGTGTAAATTGCACTCATCGGACCGAAATGCCCTGTAACAGTACTGGATGTCTAAATTTAAAAAAAATATATTAATGGGCACAGCAGGATCGGTGGGGCAGATGTCCTCCTACTTCTGCTCCAATTCCTGATGTCTGAGAACATCCTACCCAATGTAAAGCAGCTGAAGTTGGACATAGGGAGAGTCGTTTTGACTATGAGCGTAAAAGGCTTGGCTCACTTCAAAGTACATATCTCAATATTCATTCCCATTGAGAAACGGACAAGTAATCGGCACCAACATAATCTAATTAATATTATTACTCTAAGTAAGGTAGACGCGAAAATGGAAGATTCATGAAATTAAAATATGTGGGCTGACATACTGCTAATCTGTAATGAAGTGACTATGAGCCACACCACCCTCTATTTATAATTGTTTTTAAAGGCAAACTTTGCACTTAACGTGAAAGTACTCAGAGCATCAAAAGAAAGGAGATAAACACAGAGTGTTGTCTCCTCAGGCTGGAAAACCCAGAATTCATGGATGCTCTCAGAACAATTCCTGCTCATTTCAATCCAAAGGATGGTGAATATTTGGGAATTCTGAAGCCCAGAGGGCTGTAGATGCTCCTTCTCTGAATACCCAAAAGTAAAGGGAGGCATGGTTAGCGTAGTGGTCAGCACCATGTTACAGCACCAGCGACTGGGGTTCAAATTCTTTACTGCCAGTTCTCCCTGTATCTGCTTGGGTTTCTTCCAGGTGCTCCGGTTTCCTCCCACCATTAAAAAACAATGTACCAGGGTGAAAGACAATTGGGTGTAATTAGACAACACGAGCTCGTGAGCCGAAAGGGCTTATTTCCATGCTGTATGTCTAAATTAGAGACCAACAGGCATTTGAAAACTAAGGACAATCAGGATATATATAAGGATTTGATGGTAAAGGTTAGTTTGAAGGTGTCATCCTGCTGCATATTGGAGCACAGTGTAGGAACTGTATCACCTACCTCTATTCCTTTCTCTTGTGTTCCCTTCATTTGGAAGGAGGAATCCTGTGTCCTATGTATATGCTTGCAATAAGTATTCTGTCATGTTGAGCAGTTTCCATTCCTGCATGTGATGGCAATGCCATCCCTTAACTAGGTCTGTTTCGTTACCTTCCACAGAAGAGGAAAATTATGGGCCTGTCCAGAAAGTTCCTTACTGTTGCTGCACACCAGGATAGAATTGCTCTCTGGAGCCGTTAGACAGCAAACTAAACACCTCCAGGAGATGAACTCAGGCTTTTGCCAATGTTTGCCAGCTCCACACTTGTGTGTGATGTAAATCTGAAAGGTGTTCTCATTGTGTATCATTATAACCCAAATGAACAAACAAAACAGACACACTGGAACCTGGAAAAAGAATTAAATTATTGAATAAACAATAATTCAAATGAACATATTTTAAATAAATTATAAATTCAACTAGCCAGGAAAGGGTATAACATTAAATTCATTTATCTATTATACATCCAAGCCCCAGGTGTTATACTTGCCTGTAAGTGATAATGCGAAAATGATCAGATTTAAAAACATTTTATTTCGTCTTCAGTCCATCTTTTGCCACAGCAGCAGTTTTCTTTCTGCTAATTTCACACTGATTTAGTAATGTTTGGGTGCTCTGCGATGGAATCGTTGAAGTAGCATCTTGATCTGTAGACTGGAGATGTTGCTTTTGTGACCTGCAGAAAACTGGTGTCTTTATTTATCCTGGACTTGAAAGTGAGATAAGGCAATTCTGCCCTCTGGTGGTCATCAGCAAGATATCAGCAAACGAAAGTCGTGGAATTGAATGAATTTATTGATCTTGCACTGAAGTTGCTCACAGTTATATTACAAGGGGGGTGGGGAGGGTGGGTACATTTGATAATTGGTCTGTTAAATAAGTATATATTTTTTTTCCAACGTACAAAATAGGAAGGATATCAATATAAGTATTGCTTTATTTCTTCCCCTTCCTGCTTGTACTGTCCATGTTGTAGTTTAGCCATTTTTAGAGGTACAGTGTAAGGAAGCATTAGTGTGTGCACAGAGGAGAGCAAGAAAGAGGACAGAGCATTATGGGAACAATTACAGCAACATCATGCAAAGAAAAAACCATGTCTGACATGCACACAGTTATACAAGATAAGTTCAATAACAGTAACTTCCAGTGGTTCAAAATTCATTGTTAATTTACTTATGTACAAGAATGGGTCCAATAATTTTACCTGTGGAACACTCACACTGATATGAAACTAACAAATAGCAATATAAGGTAATCATTTCAGACACTACTGCTATTCTACATTTTAAATTACTGTTTGCTTTTTAAACATATACTACAAGTTCCTTGAATTGGGACAGAATAAGTTAATATTGTTCACAGAGCTCTGATAAATTGGACAAAATATTTTTTTTTCCTTTAGTACAGTAAGTGTTGCTTCTATAAGTCATTCACAATGAAAGACAACATTCATACAACTAGACGTTCTGTGGAATTACTGGGGATCAATAAATAAGATCAGAAAGGGGGGAAAATATATATATAAAATGTCCACAATAAATGTAGCCTTTTACATTGGTGGGTGGTCAAACCCCTGTGATAGTAAACCAGCAACATTGTTCAGTTGAACATGGTGCCCTTGTGAAATGAAGAAAATATATATATATATATATATATATATATTATATACACATATATATTACCCTAAAAATAAATAATACTGACAAACTTATAACTGGCAACACAGTGTTTGAATCTGTTTTTCTTTTCCTACAGCTAAACAAGGTGTCACAACTAGACAAACAGAATCTATACAGAGAGATAGGGTGGTCCACTTGTTCGTGCTTTATTTGTTGCTGCTATGTTGTCTGACCCTCTGATCTCCTTACCAATCAGCAGACCAATGTCCTGCTTCAACAAAGAAAGAGTCCACTGTAGCTGCCGGAGCTGTTTAGTTCATCCCTCACCCACTTCCCCCCCACCCCCCCTCCCACCCCCACATCCCCTGTCTGGTGGACATTCAGCTGCTGAAGGGTGTTGGTCTCTCCCAGGAATTCCGTTGCTTTTCCTGGGATGCAGCAGCTCCAGTTTGGTCAAGTGTTAAGCGTCAAAAGGGCGCCAAGTTCCCACATGCACCAAGATATCAGGTGCCTCTCCTTCGACAAATATCCGCAGCCATAGGGTTCACCAGAGGAGATTTAACAAGTTTTCTGGACAATTCCTGGCAGTAGAGTGGAAATAAATCAGGTCATCATAAAATGAGAGCAGCAAAAACAGGGAAACAAATGTTGTAGAGGGGCTTTTGCACGTGCTAATCCTCAGTTACATACAATCATTCCGCCATACAAAATCTGTCTATGAACATTGTACCGAAGTAGTCTGGTAATTACATCCTTTTAGAACATGGGACTAATTCTAAATGGGCTTAAGGTTGTTCCTGCGTCCCAACACTTGGCACCATCTTTGCTTTCTCTTTCCCAGCTGGCAATTTAGAGTCTCCTCTAGACCCATAGTCAACAGAATCAGAATCATTCCGCTTGCTGTTTGCGCCATGTTTGGTTGGCGTAGCTGGCGGATGAGCTACTTGCCCATTGTTCTTCTCGTCTGAAAAAAGTTGTTTAATTACGTCAAAGAAGTTACTCAATGGGCTGCCTGGGTACACAAACAGAAAGAAAGAAAGAACAAACAAACAGATGAACAATGGGTCACGAGAGAAGTGAAATGAGATCCATAGCCACAATGTGTCTGAAATTAAAAGCATTCTCCCCACCGAGCCCTTGAAATTTAAATTTTAAATGTCAATTTTTAAATTTAGACATTCAGCACAGTAACAGGCCCTTTTGGCCCATGCGCTCGTGCCCCCCCCAATCACACCCAATTGACCTACCACCCTCAATACGTTTCTGAAAGATGGGAGGAAACCGGAGACCCCCAGAAGAAACCCACGCAGACACGGGGAGAACGTGCAAACTCCTTACAGACAGCACCGGATTCGAACAATGCTCCCGATCACTGGCGCTGTAACTGCGTTGCGTTAGCCGCTATGCCCACTGTGGCGCCCATTTTTTAAAAAAAGAACAACTATTGTAAATATTTTGTTCAGCTGGCTGGTTGTTTGGCATCAGAAAAGTCCAATGCTTCGCATCACTTAATGAACGTGATTTTAAAGGTGGCTTTGGAGTCTCAGTTTTTCTACTTGAATGGAAGTAGTTGACGGAAAGGATGGAGGAGAGCACTGAAGATGCTGGAAGGGCACTGGAGGAAAGGATGCTGCTGAGAAACATCTAGTTCCTTCTGAGGATGTGGCACGCAGTTTGACGCAGAACCCCAACTTTATTTCATCTTTTTAAATTGATTTTCTAACCAATTCTGAAAGAGCGGGAAAGGAATAGAACATTTAACTGTCTCCGGGCCAGGGCTTTCCTGGATAATAGAATATAACTCGGAAGTACATAATTTTCAAGTATCTGGACCAATAACTGGAGTCAAAGGAATTCATGCAGCTTCACACATCACTACAGAACTGGACACATTTGGTATTTACTGCCTCATCGACACAATGAAATATATTTTGAGTTGTTGGCCGGAAACTCCCATCATCTGTCCCATCTACCAATCCCATCACCATTTTAATTTATGTTCTGTATGAACAAATTTGTGACTTAAGAAATGGGTAATTTATTTGAAAATGAGCATCCAAAGTAATTTCCAACATGGACCCAATTTAACTTCTATTTCTTAAAGGCCAAGTTGCTAGTGAAGTTTCTTAAATGTGGAGATGTATTACATGAATCTTACTTGGCTTATGGATACTGAGGTTCAAGCTCCAGTGCTGCAAAATGTGTCTAAACTGCAGGACTGAACTAAATTTCAATAGAACAAATCATTCCTTGACCAATAACTTCCTCCTCACATTGCACCCTAATACCCTGCCAACATTTACTGTCCACACTCACACAAATACATTCATTATTTGGGCAAGATAACAGAGGCTCATGGAACCATGGAAATTCTTTGAAGAGGTTGGGCGGGGGGGGGGGGGGTGGGGGTAGAAAACAGACCATTTAATTTAAAAAAATGCATTTAATAATCATCGCAAACCACATATTTTAAAGTTTCTTTAATTGTATGGTTTAATTTTTAGTGTAATACCGTCATTGTTCAAAAGACTTTCATACAAACTTTGTATTGCTATTTGAAAGGACATTCCCTAATATGCTGGCAAGAAATTGAATAGGTTGTATTTCCCAGACCAAGAGAAAGATGGAGGTTCCAAGGTTCCTAAGAGCTGAATGGCAAAACTGCTTGCAGTCTTGTCCCTCTTTGTAAGATGAGGAGAGATCACAGTGTGGGCCAAAACTCTACCCATTTCATACTGCAAAATTGGAAAGCTCTGTGGGCGATCAATATAAAAAGTAAATTGCCTGGACCCAAGATCACCAAAGGTATAATTAAAAAGTGTCCACTTGCCAAACATATTGAAATTCTGATATCAAGAGCAGTGTGTTTAAAAAATATGATAGTGTCATTTTAATTTATATTACCTTGAGTCATCTGGTTGTACAGCATGGAAACAGACGCCTTGGCCTAATTTGTCCATGCTGACAGATTTGAATAAAGACTTTTTAGGGATAAGTCTTGCAGCAAGTTTATAACTATCTGATCAGTCCTTCAAAGTTTACTTTGAAAACTTGTCCTGTCAGTAACTCATTTTCTGATTAACATCACATTAAAATAAAATTAAGAAACTTCATCAAAATTCTCTCTCCAACTATTCAACAGAGGCAGTAAAGCCACCTGTAATAAATGGTCTAAACTTCTATCAAATTAGCATTCGGGAAAGTTTGATAATAAACCAATTAATTAATTAATAACATTATCGCACCATGAAAGCAAAACGTTTCTGAGTTTTGAAATATTTATTGGACTATTCAATTCCTCAGTAAAACTATGTTGCACTATTTTTCATTAAAGCAATTACATTTTTGTTGTAGACAATCAATTTCTTGCTGAACAAAGCAGGAGCTTGTTGAGGGTTACTGAGAAGTCAAATTACAATCGATTCAGATTCTTCTGTATCAATGATTTAAACATTCCTCTGAGTATCATTCAACAAATTATAGTCAGCGGAATGAAGAGATGAAGGCACCAAGGAAGAGTACTGACATGAAAGAAATACACACCACGGTGTCAAGACCTGAAAGGCTTTCTCCCGGAGCAGAGCCTTGCAAGCTCCCAAAGGTGACTGGTCCAAGGACAAGAAGCCGGTTACGCTTTGGACTACAGACTCCAATCTGCGACAGATGGATGGAAGGGCCATAGATGGAAGACAAATTTAGAGAGTGGATTGAGAATATAATAAAGTTTGGTGCTCAGACTACAGACTGTTCGAGTAAAGATGAATATACCTCTTGCAAATTAGAGAAAGAATTGCACCCTGACATTGTCGCTCCATTTCTGCACCTGGAGCTCTTTTCAGCGGCAGGACCTCATTATTTTGGCCATTGCAACGCTGATGCAATTCAATTATTCGTTATCCATTTGCCCACTTGCAATTCTAAATGCTACCACTATTTCCAAGTGGTGTGCGTGTGTGTTTTTTTTGTGTAAGTACTGTACTTAAATCTGGATTACATTTGTCATTTATAGTAACATTTAAAAATAAATCAGAAGTTCTCACCACTAGCACCTTAACAGACTCGCACCGCAGATTCCACATCTGTGGTCCTAAAGCTATCTCACACGCATCCACCTGTAATTAGTAATTCCATCCCAATTCCACAATAAAGTTTACTCTGCAAGTGAACAAGGTGCAAGGTTCTCTGTAGTCACCCCAGAGAGTAATCAGAGGAGTGAAAAAGAAAAGCATCCCTGGTAAAGCAGGGATACAAGTGCCTCCTGGTAAACGTGTGATTCATTTGGTGTTCTTGCAGAGGTTAAGTCTAACATGTCACTAAACATCAATTGGAATGAAATAAAATCTGTAGAATTTTCTGCCCATTGAAGTGGAGGCAACCTCAGTAAGTATATTTAAGACAAGATTGGATAGATTTTTACACCATAAGGCAATGAAGGGCTATGGGGATAAGGTGGAGACGAGCCTATCATCAGACCAGCCATGTTCTCACTGAATGGCAGATCAGGCTTGACAAGCCGGATGGCCGACTCCTGCTCCTATTTCTTATGTTCTTATTTCTGCATCTCTCCCCATGGATACAGCCTGATTTCCTGCCTATTTAAAGCACTTCCTGTTTTATTTCCCAGGCTCAACCTCTACAGTGTTTATATTTTGCAGTTCCAACTTTGCTCCTTTTTCTCACCGGTGTCCTCATCTCTGACCATTTATGTCACCTCCAGAAAGATCAGCTGTGATCGGCAAGCCTTCCCAACCCTTTGCTAACCTCTACCACTACCACTTGTGTCAGCCATTTCACACATGGAGTGGAGAGCAGGAAGTTCCTTGGAGTTCACTTAAATAGTGGTCTATCGTGGACACACAACATCTCCTCACTTGTCAGGAAGGTGTAACAATGACTGCACTTCCTGAGAAGACTGAAGTGCGCAAGGCTACCGGCCACCATTATGTCAACCTTCTTCAGGTGGTCTATCAAGAGCATCCTGGCCAGCTGCATCACAGTGCGGTACAGAGAAATGGATTGGAGGTCAATCCACAGGACCAAAAGAGTGACAGAGAGGATCACTGGAGTCTCCCTGCCCTCATTGATGTGATCTACCATGATCCTTGTCTGAAGAGAGCTCACAAAATCACTGTGGACCCCTTCCATCTCCGCACACAGCATCCTTTAGCTGTTCCTGTCGGGGAAGAGATATAGGAGGATCAGAGCCAGTACCACCAGGCTGAGAAACAGCATCTTCCCACGGGCAGTGAGAACGCTGAATGACCAAAGGAACAGCTCAAACTCACCATCCGAGACTCTCATATTCATGAAATGATATTTATTTATTTGTATAGAAAAATACTTCGTCTGTATGTGTGTTATGTCTGTTTTTTTTTTGATTGCATGTTTTCCACTGAGGACTGGAAAACACTGTTTCGTTGGGTTGTAATTGTGCGATCAGGTGACAATAAACTTGACTTGATATGTCATGCATATTACTCATACTGACAAAGGGGATCTGCTCTCAGAGCATTTCCTTCAATTCAATTTCCCGACTTCCATCCCAGTAATCAAATTCACTCTTGTGCACCAGTCAACATTCTCCTGCCATCCACCTACACAGTTGGACAATGTACAGTAGCCCATTAACCTACCAGCACATGTTTGGAAGGTGGGAGGAAACCCACATGATCACTCATAGTGAGAGCATGTAAACTTCACACAGATTGTACCAGAGGTCAGGATCGAATCTAGGTGGCTGGAAGTATGAGGGCAGAGGCACTGACCACTGTTGACTTTATCTTCGGGACCCCATTGTATTACAGACAATCTCTTTGTTCTTTCCATTCCTGTCCCTTCTCTGTCATTTGAAATACATTTAATTTGTATGTTTTTCCTAGTTCTTATGAAAGATCATCAATCTGAAATGTTGACTCAGCTTCTCTCTCCATAGATGCTGTCCAAGCTGCGGAGTATTTCCAGAAGTTTCTGTTTGCATTTGTAATTAGTGACCCATTGGAAAGTACATTAACAATGATATGAATCAAGTGGGTTTTACTCTAATCTGGAAAGCTGCATTAATATTTGCACTCCTGTTCAAAGGTAGTAAATTGAATTCGACATTGGCTATGTGGAAGAAGCCAGAGAGTGGTAATGGATGGTTGTTTCTCAGACTGGAGGCCTGTACCTAGTGGTATGATCAGAGCTGGGTCCAGTAATATCAATGATCTGGATGATAATACGGTGCAATGAATCAGCAATTTTGCAGAGGACACAGAACAGCAAGAAAGGTTTTCAAAGTTTGCAGAGGCATCTGGACCAGCTGGAAAAATGGGCTAAGAAATGGCAGATGGAATTGAATACAGACAAGTTTGAGGTGTGGCATTTTGGAAGGGCAAACCAAGGTAGGACATACATGGTAAATGGTAGGGAACTAAGGGGTATGGTAGAAAAAAAGGGATCTGATAATACAGATATATAATTTTCCTGAAAGTGGAAATTATGGTAGACAGGTAGACAGGGTTGTCAAGAGAGCTTTTGGCACATTGGCCTTCATAAATCAAGTACAGGAGTTGGGATATTATGGTAAAGTTGTATAATATACTGGTGAGGCCAAATTTGGAGTATTGTGTGCAATTTTGGTCATCTAACTACAGGAAGGATATCAATAAGATTGAAAGAGGGCAGAGAAGATTTTCTCGGATGTTGCCGGGACTTCAGGAACTGAGTACAGGGAAAGGTTAAACAGGTTAGGATATTATTCCCTGGAGTGTACAAGAGTAGGGAGATTTGATGGAAGTATGCAAAATAATGAGGGGAATAGATGGAGTAAATGCAAGTAGGCTTTTTCCACTGAGGTTAGGTGAGATACAAACCAGAGGACATGGGTTAAGGGTGAAAGGGGAAAAGTTTAAGAGGAACATTGGGAACTTCTCAGAGACTAGTGGGAGCTGAAGTGGTGAATTCAGGATCAATTTTCACATTTAAGACAGGTAAATGGATGGGAGGTGCATAAAAGGATATGGATTGGGTGCAAATCAGTGGGACTTGACAGAATAATAGTTCAGCACCGACAAGCAAGGTCAAATGGCCTATTTTCTGTGCTGTAGTGTTCCAAGGTTCTATGGATGATATACTTGTCATAAGGAGCTGGGTGTGAAGGTTCACCATGAGCATTCCTCTGAGGAACACATTCTTGGAATGGATCCAAACTATCTGAAGTTTTGAAGAATGAAAAGTGATGTGATCATCTTAGATTCAGAGGAGGCTTGACAGTAGATGGTTCAAGAATATTTCCCAAGTTGTAGAGCCCAGAACTACAGGTCACAGTGTCAGGATAAAGGGGTCATCCACGGGTCCCAAATGAAGAGACACTTCTTCTCTTAAAGACCAGGGAAGAATTGAAATTTACAGTACTTATGCTAAAGGACTAGAGATGGTTGACTGTTGGACCACAGGAGAATTGTGCATTATGAGGACTTGGCAGTGAAGTGTTGAGATCAAAGATCAATCAACCAACGGGTGACGCGGACTCAAGGGGCCACATTTCCTGCTCCTGCTCTTATTTCTTATGCGGCTCTATCTTTGCAGTAAAATAACTCCAACACATTCCAGACTGTCAGTTATTGAACTGTCGCCGCCTCAACTGGTTTGCTCTACCACCAGCTGCACAAATTCAGTACCTCATCAAAAGTACAGAACTGAAGCACGTGGGATGGCTTCAACCTTCCCTGAGTACATGGCAGATACACCCTTAAAGTATAAGGAAATGTAACAAAACATATATCTGTCTTCTTAAGTAATGTAAATAATTCTATGGCAAGAAAAAATTCTCCTTTGTGTCCTGGCAATAGTAACCAAAATATCTGATTATTAGCTTATTGCGACAGGTGAAAATTTGCTGTGATCTAATTGGCTACTACATTTTCTATATTGCAATTGTGATTACACCATTTTAAAATTTAAACATTACATTTAGACATACAGCATGGTAACTGGCCCTTTCACCCCATGAGCCTGTGTCACCCAATTTCACCCAATTAACCTACAACCTGGTACGTTTTGAATGGTGGGAGGAAACTGGAGCACTCGGAGGAAATCCAGAGATTCAATTTGGTGTGCCTTGAAGTTACATCCAAATATGTGGGAGCCTTTCTTTCCTTGCACAAATGTTCCTTTGTCAATTTCTTTCCATCAGAGATATTCTCACATTTTAAGCAGCGATTTAAATTTTCAAATCATTCGCACTCTCTGAATCAGCTGGGATTGCAGGTTCTGAAATGCTGATTGGCATGCTGGATGTGTTGCTTTTTGTCCTCATGGTGCCAAGCTCTAGTTAAAAATTCTTTCTGTCGACAATCTGATTACACCTGTCACGTGACTATAATGTACAGCTGTCCTCCAGCGAGATACCACTCTGCTTTGCAGTCCAATTACGAAGCTGCATATCCTCCTGCTGCAATCTGAATGACAGCGGCTGGGAGCAGAGCCAATTGGTGTGGACAAGCTTCCGCTGATACACAAGGGATGAGAATCAGTTTCAGGCTAATGATACAAATGAACCAGAGAAAGGAAATGGACAAAACATCATGTACTCTGGGACCCATGAGACCATCATTACAACATTATACACTGCTTACAACCACAATCGTATTAGCATTGATTTCAGTTCAATATCAGATCAATATTAAATTAACTCTTCCTCAAAATATAATTTAAAAGGTCAAAGTACAAACAAAATTAGTAAATTATCTTCCATCAAATGGGATCATATTATTTAATGAAATAAATTATCCAAGCCACAAAAATTAAATATATAGCAAACAATGTAAAAAGGGCAGTTGTTTAAAAAATACAATTCTCTTGATGCTATTTTATCACAAAGTCCAATTGGCAAATTCTGGTATGTTGTCTAAGTAATATAGCTGTCATAAGTTAAACGATGAATGTTAAGCTGGCTATTATTTGAATGTTCCTACTTGTTCAATCAGCACAAAAATGAGTGAGGTATCTTTTACTCTGAGCTTTGGTTTTAACTTGACTCATGATCTCATTAATTCTTAATTGGGTTACTTTGGGTAATAGGCTGCTGTTAGCTGCTCTCTCTCAAATAATTTCCATGGGCCATACTAATGTAACAATGACACTGATCATTGTAAATATTAACTACAGGTCTTTATATCTCCAAGGAAATGCTCATATTACTGCATAATTTTTATTCCGTAAAGATTTTTGCCCTTAGAAGAATGTGCAACACTAGAACGCAGTGATTTTTCTCTCATACCGTCACTGAGAAATCATCAATATAAAAACGACTGCTTTGGGCAAAGGATGGGAAGCAATACTTTCCTTCTTCAACATCCAATTCGTGACAAAATATATGACAGTACAACTCTGATAATCTGAAATCGGAATATCCAAAATCCTCACTTATCCAAAATTTCTTTGGACCTGGAAAAGACATCTGTTCGCCTCTGAAAAATTTTGGGTCAATGAGGATATCTGAAACAATCAGAAATCCTCATTATCCGCATTTTTTTTGTAGCCAAACTGACCTCACAGGTTGAAAAAAAATTCAACCGACATGAAATTAAAATGATGATTGTCCTTGTTTCATGTAACTCCCTCTTTCCATTTCTTTTTTACGTCCGCCTATTGACTTTTCTCTCCAACTATCCCTCTCAAACTGCGTACCACTGTTTCCCAGACGCAATCCCTTGTCCTGGCATTATCAAGGAGAAGGGCCTCCTGGGCAGGAGCAGGACCTCGGGCTCAGTGGCGATCCCTCCCCTTCCCTCCCTCCTCTCTCCTCCATCTCCCGTTCCTTCCCTCTCTCCCCTCCCCTTCCCTCCCTCCTCAGCACACCAGAGCTCCCGACACTGACTCTGAACCCTCCCCTCGGACTCCCCGGTGTGAGTGTGCTGTAGGCTGAGGGGAAGGTTTGAAGTTGGGACTCAGGCATCGTGAGCTCCAGTGTGCCGAGGAGGGCACCAAGTCCAAACCCTCCCCTCGGCCTACACCGGAGCTCCTGATGCCGACTTCTAACCCTCCCCTCGGCCTACCTCACACACACTCTGGACAGGCATTGGGAGCTCCAGTGCAGGCCGAAGGGAGGGTTCGGAGTCGGGTGTCGGGAGCTCCAGTGACACCGTGAGATCACGACATCTGCGGCAGATGTCATGGTCTCAGAGCACAGTTCTAAAATATGCAGTAAGGAGGGCTGCAGGGTCAGGGGCACTGCAAGGCTGAATCAGTCACACCCCTGGCTCTCCCCCCAAGCAACGCCCCTGCTCGGGCTCCCTGGCAGGAGTGGGAACCTCGTTGGGGATTGGTGGGGGTTGGGAAGTCTTGGTGATTGGCAGCAGCATTGGGGACTTGTCGGGGATCGGCCATGGCCAGCATTTTTTTGGTGAGAATGAAACATTATTTTAATGCTTAAAAAGCCTTCCCTTGTTGTTTGTTGTCATTTAAACATTGATACAAGTGATTTGCCTTTGCTACTGGACTGTTTTAAAAAAAAAATGACCATCTGAAAAATTCAGTCTACCGAAATAGGTCTGGTCCCAACCCTTTAAGTAAATCGGCGTTATACTGTATTTCATTTAGATTGTTACAGTGGTAATTGCCTACATAAATATATATTGGGCCATGACTTCTCTGCTGCTTTAAGATCTAAATCTAATCCTTTTGCTGCATCTTCCAGAAGTTGTCCCTTGCAACTACTGACCATGGTTTCCCCCTCCCCTCATTAATGGGGATTGAATGTAAATGGCAACCTGTTGGCATGAAGCATCCTGGAGACCTGGAGCAGGATGCCAATGAAAACAGGGTCTCAAACAGAAGTGGTATTGCCCTGCCTCCGCCTCCACCCCTGAAACAGCTCCCCCCAGCAGCAAAAGCCCCACCCAGCTTCTCTTGTTGTAAGTGATCTTTAATAAATTTAGCCGTATCTTAAGTTAGTGCACATTTAAAATCGATTAAAATGAATGAAATAATTAAAAAATTTAGAGTACTTAAAAAAAATATAAAGGTGAACTAAAAGCATTCAAAACATAAATAAATAAACAGATCTGCAAATCAAAATAATTTTTCAAAAGCAAGCAACCTTTCTTTCCCTTTTCTGCTATTCTTTGTCTTCCAATCCCTTATTTGACAGAGTGGATCCTGCACTCAGTGTTAACTGGCATGCCATTTCAAAGGTGACTTCCCCCTGGGGAGATATGCAGGAGAGCAAACTTTCTGAATCTGTCCGTAGCTCCCAAAACTTCTTTGTTTAGTATCTCTTATGTGGAAGTTTGTGACTTCATGCATATGAACACCAGCAGTTCCATTTGGCAACAGCTAGTGGGGATCATGTTGTCTTGATCTTCAGACCCAAGACCTTAAGTCAGTTTTGCTCTGCTGTTTTTTTAAGACGTGAATTGACAACTCCAATTGTGTAATACTAATTGTCATTGTTAGCTATTTCAACATAGACATAATTCTGCTGCTTTTATTTTTGCCAGCCTTTCTGAAGGGATTGCAAATGATCAATTGTCTTTCTTTGAAAGCATCTAGATACATTTACACCTGAGGCTGAAGCTTAAGAACTGACATTTTCTTGACAGCAAGCTTGTACTTTGGTGAAACCCTGAGGAAATGATCATCTGCATTCATACGAGTAGGAAACTCCAAATGAGCAGAGCATCTGTTTTGAGCTATCTGCCTGTGGAACACTCTGCTCTCCAATTGTTGTTTCAGAAAATTGTTCCTGACAAATGCATTAATTTAAAAATAAACAAAACTAAATTACTTTTATTTTCAAACATTATATATACAACCTAAAGGCTATTAAAAAAATTACAATACAAGCATAATGAAGGCAAACAAATCCATTGCTCTACAAGTTTATTTAATACTGGTGTTTCTTGGAGAAATCACATTCACATGCAAAGAACTCTTCTTTGGCCAATCGCTGGACATAGCACTTTTTCAAAACTGTAGAAGAATCCCTTGTCCCGGCATTAACAAGGAGAACGGCCTCCTGGACAGGAGCGAAACCCTAATCCTTTCCCCTGACACCCACCCCATCTAAGAATAAGGAAGAAAATGGACAAAGGAAGTCCCAGAATGAGGTGAATACTGGGGTAAATATCAATACAAACGCTATATCCTTGGGGAATGGAAGATGGAAAGAAAAAGAATTAAAGAGGTAGAGATAGAAAATGGCAAGAGGAGAGATAGAGATCAGGAGGAAGAAAAGAAAAGGGCAAAGAGGGAAAGAGAGCAGGAAGAGGGGGAAAAAAGACAGAGGGAAGCAGGTGCTTTTGGAACATGCTAATTTCTTTAGGAGTAAATTCTAGAGAATCTTTGTACTTGTTTGACTGGAAGTGATCAAAAGCTTTCTGAAAACCAAACTCTACTCTTCAGGTGATGGTATTTTAGTTTGTGCTTTATATCACTCAGTTCTGCGCAAAAGAGCTTTATTGTTGATAAACTTACTCGTTTTAATAAATTCAGTTTATTTTTGTTTTTCAAAGAGTTGCTTGGTTCAACATGACTTTTTATGTCAAGAGGATGATGGTTTCTGATGCGGCAATTTATCAACATTGCTCCTTCTCCCAGAAGGAACTCCTTCACAGCTCAAGATACTCTTGATGAAATAAAAATAGTGTACTCCAAATCCCAGCAGTAATTTAAGAAGGCAGGAGGAGTCTATATTTAATGCTTTTCACAATCACAGAATATAATAAAGCACTTCACTGACACCAATCTACTCTTAACATCTAACCACGGTAGTAAGGGGATAAAAAGAAACAATTTGTGTGCAGCAAAGTTCAGAGAGCTGCAGCAAGACGATTGACCAAACCCTTCTAGTGTTGTTTGTTGAAGAATAAATATTAGATGGTATATAGGGGAGAATTCCCCAGATCATTTTCTAATGCATCTACTAAAGGTACAGAGGGGAATTCATTGTAACATTTCATCTGATAGATTGCACCCCTCGCCACTGCATTGAAATGCCAGCCTAGATCATGCGCCAGTAGCTGTGACACACAGCTGAGAACATTATCATTGACTGGTGGCTAACACCTTTAAATGGCAATCAGCACCCTAATAAAAATGAGAAAGTAATTATGGAAATTAAGGATGAGAAATCCCACCAGTAATGCTAAAAAATATTTGGCAAATGGTGAAAATCAGATGATATGACAAAGTTCGGTGGGGGGGGGGGGAATTATATGACATTTAATGAGACATTTAATTAGATACAAGACTTTGAGAGCCTCCAAGGATTTTCAAATAAAGATGGATTTGGTGGAGTTTCAATTAAATAGTCGTATGTAAAGTACCAACAAATGCCACAAAGAATTATCAGTCTTGATTGATATTAAAAAATATTGAATATTCTCAGCTGGAGAGAGGGACTCTGATTATATTGTCATTTACTCACTGTAAATCAAAATGTCAAATACTGGTCAATTTCCCTCCCCCCCCCACCCCGGTTCTGCCCAGAAGGCCATTTACATTGGAATATGTGTGAAAGAAATGTTATCGAAAGGATTCAACATGTGAATAAACAAAAGGCAACATTCTTCCAGTTTTAAATCAACCTCAACAACTCATTTATATTAAAATTAAATCTGCATTTTTCAGAAAGAAACCCATGAAAAATGTCCTTCTACGTATAGATTAACAGGATGGTGCCCAAAACATGTTGTAGATAGCAGGTCACCCAGCATCCACAGGAAGGAAAAGGCAGTCAACAATTCAGGCCTGAGCCCTTCCTCAGGAGGAACGCCAGACTCTTGATGATGGACTGAGGCCCAGAAATATTGACTGCCTTTTCCTTCCTATGGATGCTGCATTTTCCACTGTGTTCCTCCAGCATTAAGATCTTGGCAGCTGCAGATTTTCTCATCCACCCCCCCCCCCCCCCCCCCCCCCCACCGCAATAGATTAACAGGAACCCATCACAGATTCCTTTTAAATGATCTTCAAGGATTGCTATATCCGTGAGTTTACAGTGGAGTGGAAGCTGAAAGGTTGCCATGGAAATCCCATGTTTCAGCAGTGCATTGATGGACGATTTCTCCAGGTATTAAGGGCAGTATCAATCTTAGTTGTTTGAGCTACGATTTTAAGCACTGCTTCTTGCCTCCTTAGGCTTAGCATCAAAAATATTCTTCTGTGACCTTTATTTGCGTTCTTTCTTCCTGATTTAATCAATCTGTTGCAGCAGTAGTCAGTTTAGAGTCAAACTGAAAAGAGTGGGACTCAAAACAATCTCTGTCGGGTGTCAGTAAGATCAAATCAATATCGACTTTGTGGTTAAATGCAACATTTATAATAGCTTTAATAAATCTGTGGGAAGCTCTTCAACAACTGAGATCTCCAGGGTATCAATAAAAGCTGATTATAGGTCCATATTCTGCTTTTGCTTTGAGCTCTTAGTATTCTCTATCTCTCTCCAATCAGATTATTTTTGACAGTCTTATGCTGATTTGGTAAAGTAACCCTTCTACGTGAAGGAATTGATGGATCCTTGTCTGAATCCACCAGTCGAGAATTGGTTATTTTGCTTGCAAACGTTTGGTGTGGAGTTGAGGAGACTTTACATGTGATTTGTTCTACTTGAACAGGTGGTGGAAGCAAATCAATGGAACTTTCAAAGGAGAATTAACAGATGCTCAGAAAGGGAGAAACTGAGAATCTATGGAGTAAGATCCAGGGAGAGGAAATAACTGGAGAGTGAATTGACATTAGCATGATTGTGCTGTGTTTTTGATAGCACGGGAACATAATTTAAATCAGCAAAGAAACTGGGCTATTTCTGTAATATTCTCAGATATTCATCCAATTATTTGTTTAATTAAAGTTTTTTTTTGGAGAAAAACAATTGCCTTGAAATTGAATTCCACCAACGCTTAGTGCAAATCAGGTCCTCCCCCAAAAATTGCAAAGTTGTGAAAATCCATTATGAAATGGCATTATGGAAGGGTTGACCCAGAAACAAGTGCAAAAAAAAAGACAAGCAATTCCTAACTGTACCTCACTCTGTTAACTGACATTTTGCTGTGTGTCATTCATGAAAATGCTCACTCCCCACCACAACACGCTTTCTGGCTGCAAGGAAGGCAGAGGCTACAGGGGAGAGGAAACCACTCCCACGTTCACACAGAGAGACATGGAGGTTATGCTCAGTGAGATGCATGCCAAGATTCTGTGCCCTGCATTGGGGAAGCAGGAGTCATAAAAAGAGCCTGGCTTGAGATGGCTATAAGAGTGAGAATCCCCACCCAATGTTGAAAGAAAGTTCACCTCATGGAAATTTGCACACCACCGTTTACTTTATTCTGCTCCTAGCTCTAATTGATATTTGTGCAGGAGAAAATGGGTGTTGTACACACAATAATTAGCTGTGCTTCAACCCTGGGAATAGGCCAGGCGCACAGCAGTATCTGGATCAATGACCTTGTGTGATATGGTTGCACAGTAGTTCCAGAGACAGCTTTGATTCTGATCTGGGTGGGGGGGTGGGGGTGTTGTATGCATAACGATCTCGTGGGTTTCTGTCAGATTCCTCCCACCTCCCGAAGATTTGCTGATAGGTTAATTGGCTACCATAAATGATACTTTACTGCAGTTTAATGGCAAAAGGAATTGAAGGAGAGTTGAAGGAATGTGTGAAAGAGATTAAGTTACTTGGGAATACAGAGAGGCAGAATGCAACTGATGGAATTGCCCTGCTGGGAGACACATCAACTCAATGGGCTGAATGTCCTCTTTCTCTATTGTAATAAATGAGTAAATTATGCTATTATAATCACTTCAATGGGGAATTAATGCTACTGCAATATTCTTCAGATGCATTTGAACTTTATGTAATTGGTGCCTAAAAAGTCACCCAATATCCAGCAATAATTCTTTTGCTGCAGTAAATTTCAAAGACCACAGTATGTTTTCATACTTCAGCATTTAATCATGAGTAAAGTTTTTTTTGGAGACTTAGATCTGACTTTGACTTCTGAGCTCATGAATACACTTGGCATATAGGGAAGATCCCTCTGGGGAACACTTCGAGAATTCAGGTGGGCTGGAGCATAAAATCAAAAACATAAATTATAAGAACTGTGGTTAGATATATAAAGTCCTACAGCGACACACAGGGTCTCCTGGTTATTTCATATTCATGGTTTGTACATCTCAACATTGCAACAACACTCTCTATCTTTCTGTCTCTAGATGCAGTTGGTAAATCATCCACGATTATATTGATAATTTTGCATGCCTGTAAAATTAGATGAAAGGGAGCATACCTTAACCCTAACTTTAAGAAAAAGAACCAAAACAGGATTTTAACAGTTTATAAATCTAATTACTGATCTGGACGCCAAACTTCCCACAGTGGCAAAATGCACTGTGGGAAAGTCTGGGTAAGCAATTTGCTATCTGGTTCGACACAGCAAAACCTTCATATGCTGAAAAATAAACGCACATTAAAGCAGTGACTTCAACTGATCTGTGAAAAAGGGCATTGGTAATGGAATTTGGAATCCCTAAAGGTTCACACACACTTCAGTGAATGATTGTTGACCCCTGGACAAGGAGTCTCCCTTTAACCCTCTCAAGAAGAACTTGTACAAATTCACTATGTGTTTTTATTGCTGCTGGTTACTTTAATTCAACCTGTCTGCTTTGGTTCATTTATAAATATTACATCTGAAAATACACCTGTGAAGTATCTTTGCTTCATTAAAGATGCACTATGGCTTCGTTATTGCTACGTCTTTCACTTTAGTTCTTTTTGATTAAGGCTATTTCCCATATAACACCCCATCACTTTCTTTATTTTTACAATTGTTTGTGATATTCCATTTCACCTCTTTTTCTTCTGATCTGCTGATCATTTTTCCCCCCCAAATATACTTTATTCATGATAAATTCATAACAAATTATATACAATATAGGAAAGAAACTGTTCCAAGAATTTACAGTCATCGTTTCTGTCATATCGCGTAAATTATGTACAATACAGGAAAAAGGGACTGTTCAAATAACTTTTACATGGTGAAAATGATCTCATCACAGTACATTTTACCTTCTCCCTTAATGCTCTGTTACCCCACTTCTGTTCTTCCTCCCCCTTCTCCGTTGGTTTAAGGATCTTTCCCTCAGTGTCAGCCCCTCAACTCTGGTAAAGGGGGGGGGGGGGGGGGAGAGGGGTTGCTCTAAAATTTACTCCTTACCCATAGTGCCCTAGTTTTGGCTGCACCAAGCCTCAGTGCGTCCCTCAGCATGTAGTCCTGCTGCCTGGAATGTGCCAGTCGGCAGAGTTCCGGGACCAACATCTCAGTGTGCTGAAAGACCAACAGGTTTTGGGCCAACCAAAGGGTATTCTTTGCCAAATTGATGGTCTTCCAGCAGTTCTGGATATTGGAATCAGAATGGTCCCTGGGAACAGTCCGTAAATCAGGGAGTCTTCTGTCACACTGACGCTGGGAATGAACTGTGACAGGGCACCCTGCATCCAAATATACACCCTCCTTGTGAATGTGCATTCAGCAAAGGGATGGGCGATGGTCTCCACCCTACCGCAGCCATCCTGAGGACAGCATGCGTTGAGGGTGATGTTCCGGTCATGCAGGAAGGATCTCACTGGGAGGGCTCCTCTCACCGCCAGCCAGGCCAGGTCGTGGTGCTTGTTAGTGAGCCCTAGTGATGAGGCATTCTGCCAGATGACCTGGACTGCCTACTCGGGGAACCATCCCACTTAATCCATCGAGTCCTCCTCTCTCAGTTTCTGCAGGACATTCTGTGCTAACCTAATGGCCTTGTGGTCGAAGGTGTTGTCCTGGAAAAACTTTTCCACGGAAGATGGGTAGTGCGGCAAAGTCCAGCTAACTGGGACATTGCACAGCAACAGGGCTGGACTATCCTTTGCACCACTCAGGACAGGTAGAATCGCAGTACGCCACAGCACTTGGTTACCTTGGTTCCACTCACAGCTTGATGTAGCCACACATGAAGGTGATGATTAGGATGAGCGCCACATTGGGTACACCCTTGCCTCCAAGTACAACAGCACCGAAAGCACCATACACCTGGTGATCAAGTTTTTTCCAGCTATCAAGAGGGAGTGACATGCCCAGAGTCCAAATTTTTGGTGGAGCTTAGCGATCCACTCTGACCAACTCAGTCCCTCCAAACCAGATCCCCAGTACCTTCAGGTTGTCAGTTTTGACTGTGAAGGGGATGGTGGACTAGTGAGGCCAGTTACTGAAGAGCATTGCCTCGCTCTTCTTTTGGTTACCCCTGGTGCCGGATGCAGACTTAAATTGCCCATATATTCTGGTCAGTCTCCAGACCAATCGTGGAACCGATTGTGTGACTACAGCATCATCCATGTACAGGGAAACCTTGATCTGGGCACCTCCAATGCCTGGCATCGTCACTCCTCTTATGCCCTTCTCCTTCCTGATGGCTTTGGCAAAGGGGTCTATACTATACAACACACAAATAAGACTGGAGACAGAGGGCAGCCTTGCCTAACTCCAGACTTGATGGGGAAACTATCTGTTTCCCATCCATTGATTTAGACTGCTCTACAAATGTCTGCATGGAGCAGTTTATTCTAATTCCCTCCCCAAAGACCATTTTGGAGAATACATCCATCATGTATATGTATGAAATCCAGTCAAAAGCTTTCTCCTGGTCTCAGCTGACCAGGTTGACATCCATTCCCCCCCCCCCCTCCACCCCATCCTGCACGTAGGTGATGGTGTCCCTGAGCAGCACGAGGCTGTCAGAGATCTTTCTGCCTGAAATTGTGCAGGTCTGATAAGAGTAGATCACCTGTCCCAGAGCAGACTTAACTCGATTGGCAATGGCCTTGGGCAGGATTTTGTAGTCCACATTTAGCAATGAAATAGGTCTCCAATTCCTGATGTTCTCCTCCTCCCCCTTCTTTTTGTAGACGAGGGTAATGATGCCCTTCTTCATGGAACCTGACATGTTTCCTGCCAGGAACATTGCATGTCTACCTCCAGCAGGTCTGGGCTCACCCAGTCCCACAGAGCCACGTACAACTCAGCCAGTAGGCAGCAAGGATGTCGGCCTCCCGGCGGCAGTGGGAGTCTGATGTCCCTACTCCTGACAGGAACCTGAGATGGCACCTGGTAACTAGGGGTAATGGTGTCACTTCGAAACCTATGTTGTGATTTGGGACGCATATGCAGATTGCCACCACTCCCTCTCCCTTCCCACTGACAGCAATCTGCACGAGTTCCAAATCACTTATTTAAAAACTGCATTGGGTCCGACAAGGCACATTTCTACAAAATTACTACAAAAGGAGCACCGAATAATGACCTTTGGTGGGGGGGCGGGGTGAGTGTGGGCAGTGGTGGCGATGGGAAGCAATCTGTATGTGCTGATTGGATGGAAGCATTTCCTTCAGAGAAGGAAAAGCAACTACGTTGATACAGGTCGACCCCGATTTACCTTTATTCAAAATGGATTCTGATCATCGTAACTTCAATTTGTAGATAAGTTAGAGATGGGTAAATTGTTTCCATTGGTAGGCAAGACCAGAACTAGGGGACACAGTCTCAAGATTTAGGGTAGAAGATTAAGGACGGAGATAAGGAAGAACTGCTTTTCCCAGAGGGAGGTGAATCTATGGAATTCGCTGCCTATTGAAGGAGTGGAGGCAGCCTCGGTGAATATATTTAAGATAAGGTTGGATAGATTTTTACATAGTAGGCATATGGAGAAAAGGCAGGGAGGTGGAGATGAGCCTATCATCAGATCAATCATGATCTCATTGAATGGCAGAGCAGGCTCAATGGGCCAGATGGCCTTCATCTGCTCCCAATGTTCTTATAAATTGGGCTCAATCCTGACCAGGAATGCAGTCCGTGTCAAGTTTACACATAGATTTCTTCTGTTTGCACCTCAAGGCACATCATAACCTAAAAATTAGCATCTGCAGACATTATGATTGATATCACAGAAATTATACTTTCCATTCCAACCTCCTGCTTCATACCACCCGAAATGCTGTGAAAATAATTTGTCGTGTTTGCTACAATTCACATAACACCTTTCCTTGCCTAAAATCTGAAGAGCAATTTCTCTCATCAAATCCAAAGCAAGGAGTTGGCATCTCATAAGAACCACATTATTCTCTCAAACAATATTTATGCATAACACAAAGTATTAATGAACCTTCCATAAATACTGATTTCATTATTTTTGGGCCTTCCTCGACCCATCAAAGCAACATAGTTTGCGAATGAGATAAATATGCATATAAACATTCATTTGCTAGTGTTAACAAATGTGCTCTATTCCCACAGCATGCTGTCGTGCAGTCAGTGAGGCAACAAGTCACACCAAAAGCCCCGTGACACACTCTCTCAAGCTTACAAATTCGCCTCGTTGGACTTACGCAGTGTAGAGCTCGTCGAAAGAATCAAAGACTTGTTGATCCAAACCAAGGCTTTTATTAGCAAAAGACAGGAGCTCTTCACAGGTGGCCGACCAGTCCGGAACGATCCGACCTGGCTAGGGACACAACCCTTTAAGGCCCAGACAATAGGCGTGGCTTAGCTCTCAGCCAATCGCTGTAAGCACAGTCTAGATACAGTAACTATATACACTATATACATTGGTGATAGATCTGTACTATCACTCGCAGTAACACAAATTCCAAGACAAGATTGTTGCTACATCGGTTGCTAATGCAAATTATAAAAAGATAGCCAGCCCAAAAGCACATTTGGTTAAACGCAAACTGAACTTCATTAGTTCGCAAGAGCACTGCAGTTTGAAACATTATATGATGGAAAGAAACTGAGCAAAGAGCAAGTCAGAAGTAAAACCTGGTTGGCTCCTCTCCTGATAGTCCCTGAAAAGTTACGCTGTTGCCAACCATAGATAAGGTAGTGGCCATAGTTACGCATATATATGACAATATTCCAAAATTACTCTCCATCTTGTTGGGAGCAGCGTGGATAGTGTTGTTTTTAGATTCTTTTTGTTGAGCAATGATTGTTATCTTTGCTCTCAGATGTAATTGCTGACTTTAAAAGATTCCCTGCTGCCACCAATACCTTTGATTTAATTATTCTGTCGTCAAATATGTTGTAACAGTGGTAAGGATAGAATTAAATGAGAATGAATTACGATCTAAACAACTGGTGTCAGTATTATCAGATCAACACTGATCTTATGTCTTAAATGTAATGTTTATATTTTTAGTACACTGCAGCAACTGTTTATGCGCCATGGTTGAAATTGAAATAGTCAGGACCAGCAAATAAAGGTAAATGCAGTTAGTGTATGTGATAGTACAGGATACTATCACCAATGTATCTATTTGTATATATTTACATATAGTAGCAATGATTGGCTGAGAGCTGTAGCCATGCCTACTGGCAGGTCATAAAGGGCTGTTCCTAACCAGACCCAGGTCAGTCTGGACTGGTCGACTTCGATGTAATACGCTCCAGTCCTTTGCTAATAAAAGCCTTGGCTTGAGTCAACAAGTCTTTGAGTCACTTGACGCGCTACATTGTAGTGGTTATCAGAATGCTATTACAGTGTCAGAGACTTGGGTTCAAATCCGGTGCTGTCTGTAAGGAGTTTGCATATTCTCCCTGTGTCTGCGTGGTTTCCTCTGGGTGCTGCAATTTATTCCCAATCTCCTAAAATGTACATGGCTTGTAGGTTAACTGGTGCATTTGGGCGGCATGGGCTTGTGGCCCAGAAAGGACTGTATCTGCTGTATCTCCAAATGAAATTAAAAAAAAAAGACATGCAATTAATACAGTGTATAACCTTTCAATACACTGACTGAAAGGCATTGGAAATAGTTACTATTTTCAGACAAAAATAATGGCAACTCATTTCTGCACAGAAAGGCCACAACAGCAATATTATAACAGTCTTGATCTGTCTTTAGTGCTGTTGATTAACAGATAATCATAGAGAACTCCATTATTTGTCCTTAATTCATGGTGTCATTCATGTTAATTTGAAGAGGAAAATGGGGTCTTCATTTCTGATCCCCTGACAGACAGCACCTCTGACAATCTGTTGTTCCATAAGCTTCTTCAAGAAGCATAAGCAGTGAAGCAGTCAGATGAGCAAAGTCCACTCCCTTCAGGTTTATAATTCCACCTCAAAGAGTTCACAAAGAAAGTTTGGTTCAGTCCATGCCTCAAGCCAAGCTGGGGATTCCGAATCAAAAGGACCAATAGAGCTTTCTCAGTCCTTGGACTGCACTGACCCATCAATAATCAGCAAAATGGCTTTCTTTCCCACTGATCATCCAGCTGGTTTAAAAAGAATGTCAGAAAGATCCACAAACTGGTAACTCATTAAATGTAATGGGTTCTTGGGCTGGAAGCATCATCTTAACTCAAAAGTGACTAGGACAGACCTAAAGGCATCTGAAAGTGAAAATGTGTCACCTAATGAACACATGGTGGATGGAATGAGCACAAGAGATCCAGCAAATAGCTGATAACCAAGATATGAATGAATTCTTCATGGATGCAGTTAGGGCCATTTCCAGCCCAAACACGAAAAACATAACCAACCCAGAGCGAGAACAGAAGGGAGTTTATCAAGGATACTGTGGTAAATGGCAACTGCAGAAAAGGGATTCTTGACTATCGCATTTACTAAGGTAGTGTCAAAGATGCAAATATGCTTGGTTCTATCCCACAATATATAATCTGCAACATGCTTGGTGCTCCCCTAGCTTGGCAATAGGGTGGACAGGGGAAAAGCAAGTCAGATTTATTGCCATCTGATGGTACAAGTACAACCCAATGAAACAGTGTTCTCTGGTCCTCGGTGCCAAACATGCAGACACACACCCAGATATAATACACATGCAGACAAACAACACTTATACAGGACAAGAAATTCATCTATACAAATAAATAAATAAATAAAATTTGCTTTGTACTTATGAGAGTCTCAGATGGTTAGTGTGAGCAGTTCCTAACAAAATCTAGGAAACAAATTAAACTTGATGAGGTATTAAAACATGGTATTGAAGTACTTCTGGTAGAAATGAACTCTTTTCCTGTATTGTACCTGAAGAGCATGCCAGAAAATCTGCAGGATGCCACAATCATGACCAGTGTAGAAGAGTCTCCCTTCAGTCTGCCACAAGGTAAATTATTGCAAAGATTCTCATCAACCATCTCCTCCCAGTGGAGGAAGAGTGCTTCCAAGCACAAGAGGAGTGGGAGACTTTCAGCTTTCATTCGTTCCACTGTAGAACTAGGGTCACTCCAACCTCAGTCATAAAGCTACATGACAAAGATGATATTCATGTTTGTTTGGGGGGCGGGGTTGGGGTGAGCATAAAACACAAAAGTCTGCAGTACTGTGATTGGAGTAAAACTGTAATGCTGTATAAACTCAGCAGGTTGAACAATGTTCTTTATATAGCAAAGATAAAGATACATAACCAACGTTTCAGGCTTGAGCCCTTCGTCAAGGTATGAGCAAAATGTAGGCGGGTTCCCGATCAAAATGGTGGGCAGGGAGTGGGGGGAGGAGCACAGAAAGGAATCCTTTGACAACTGGGTCATGTTGATTCTAGAGAACCTTGCCCATTCCGCCTTGCAGTCATGGATCCGGATCTGATTACCCCTTGCGATTTTCACCATTTCTATGCGTGACATAAAATAAAATTATAGCACTCCCTGGAGCCCACAATGTGCAGCAGTAAAGAGAGGTTCATATAATAAAGGATGTTCAATGTTACAAAAGCAGAAATTCCTCTCAGGCAACCTCCTTGCTCAGCCATCCGTTTTACAGGATTTAATGCAAATTTAATGTAAATGCTAACTCTCATTTTCTGATACTGGGCTAATTTAATTCATTATCTTTTGCAGCCTTCTAGACTTTGGAAACATTGTTCAATTCATGGTTATATGAAATGACATTTGTTCAAATACCCATATGGGCGATGCAAATGCAAACAGACAGATTGAGTTGTTTTGATGGTGATATTTTCCTTGTCCCTCCATACACTTTGGATGGAAAACAAATTATTATAATTACAAGTAGTCAATATGATCATGCAAATCAGCATATCAATCTGATTGTGGCATTTTTAAATATCATAAAAATTTCTTTGCTTTATCAGCACGAAATTTAATGATGTCAATTCCTGATTAGCATCCAGTGAATTATATCTTATTTATCAAAACTGTTCTAACTTTTTTCACACAGATATTTACAGCAAGGAAAGTATGATTTATTGATAGTTTATTAATATGCATATATTTATACTCTGTTCTGTTGATTCCAACTGTTCCAAAAATGATGAATCATTTCCTATGCAAATAGTCCATTGTGAGTGAGGAAAAGCAGCAAAGAGAAAATACAACATCTACATATTGGACTCGATCGTCTTTATCTATGCTGCAAGTTGAGAGCAGCATGCTTCAGCTCCCCAGGGTTCAGGCATCACACCATACATTTCAAATCAGATATTATACTGAAACATGAAATGTAACTTTGGTTATTCAACATATCTTGATAATTCACAGTCGTAAATATTGTTTTGGATTTTGTTTCTCTAACAGCTATGTTCATATGTAAAATTTGTCTGCAACATAGTCCATTAAAAAAAAACTAATTTAGTTTTAATTTAGACATACACAGGGTGCAGTGCTGCCGGAGCTCACCAGAGCTCCACTCTGGTACCTCATGGGGCCGCTCCAGCACCTCCTTGACGCCGTTTTTGGTGAGCTCTGGCACCTAAAAAAATTAGCACTGTACCCCTGGTCGTACAGCACAGTAACAGGCTCTTCCGGCCTACCAGCCCGTGCAGCCTAAATACCCGAATCAACTTACAACCCCCATACATTTTGAAGGGCGGGAGGACACCTATGCAGACACGGGGAGAACGTACAAACTCTTTAGAGACAGTGCTGAATTTGAACCCGGGTTGCTGGCGCTGTAATAGCAGTGGGCTAACCATTACATTAACTGTGCTGCCCTTACCAACCCAAGATCTCCATACAAAATTAACAAAATACTTGAAACTCAACTGATCAGAGAGATGGGTTAACTCAGGTAAAGGAAATAAGGGATACATTTGGGATAATGTACAGAGATGCACGTTTACGAATTTAAGTAGATTAGGCATTGCCAGATTTCATTGAAATCAAGTACATCTTCACAGTCAAGTATGTCTATGTAAGCCAATTACTTTGTACAGGGTGCATCTATTTTAATGATGTACTACAGAAAAAGCCCACAGAATCCATGTAAAGTCAGTTTCCACAAAATATAGTGGGCAGAGTTCCAAAAGGACAACTATTTCCAATGAACACAGACCATGTTTACAGGAAAATTCAGATAGTGGAGGTCACTGATTTATAATTTACAGGGTATCTTATGGAAACAAATAAAATCATGAAAGGTATAGATTATATTGAGGTAGGTAAGTTTTTTTCCACTGGTAGTTGATCTGAGAAGCAGGGATGGGGCATAGTCTCAAGATTCAGGGTAGTAGATTTAGAATGGAGATGAGGAGGAACTGATTTTCCCAGTGGTAAATATACGGAATTCTCTGCCCATGGAAACAGTGGAGGCTACCCCAGGGATTTTTGGATAGATTTTTGCATTGTGAGGGATCTGGGGAAAAGGCAGAAAGGGGGGTGGGGGGGGGGGTGGGGATGAGCTATCATCAGATTAGCCATGGCCTCATTGAATGGCAGTACAGGCTCGATGGGCTGAATGGCCAATTTCTTATGGTCTTATTATGGCAGCAGTGAGATTTAAATTCAGTAAATAATCTGGAATTTGGGTGCATAACTTGTATTTAGTTTTCTCTTCTCCTGTTCTGACAAAGGGCTTTCGACCTGAAATGTCAATTCTTGAGTCTTTTACCATAGATGCTGTCTAATCTGAAAAGCATTTCTTGCATTTTTCATTTGTACTTCAGATTATTTTGTTTATTTTCACTAATAGAACTACCAGACCAACATAAAACCCAATCTGGTTCATTAATATCCTTGTGGGAAAATTTGCCCTCTGTACCAGTTCTTATGTGATTCCAGACATCCCATTTGGTTGGCTTGTAAATTCTCTCTGAAATAGTTCAGTGAATCAATCAGTTATAGCATTAGCACTACATTCAAGCAGAAGAATAAAATCAAATGGTTCATCTCGTATCAACTTAAATACCAAATATGGACCAAACAAAGTTGCTCTTAGTCCTTCCACAGACTCCTAAATTTAGGGACTAGTGTTTCTATTGGGAGAACAGTTGGACAGACCAGTCAAGCAACAGCCAGGATAGCTGCAGTCAGTGAATCAAATCTTAAAACTATTTTCCAAATTCCTCCAACACAATCCCTTGGCATGTCTTGTCTCACTGGTAAGACAGACCTTCCAGAAGGGGTGACGCAGGTGTAATGGGAAAAGGGAGTAGTCATTAAGAGTCCTCACAATTGACTGTTGGTCCCTTGAAGTCTCACACCATCAGGTCAAACAAGAGGAAACAACCTCCTATGTTTATCACCTATTATTTTCACTCACACGAGGAGAGTTGTCAACATAACCAATGACTGAGAGGTTCTGAAGTCCCAGCTCCCAGATTGGGTCTAGAACAGGGAATGAGCAAAGCAATGTGGGGATACATCAATGTGACTTGTCCTCACCTATTTCCCTGTGACTAATGGGTTTTGGCCATGATACCACTGTAGAAATGACCATTACAGTCTTCATGGAGAAGTGATCCAGCCTCCATACTGACAACAGCTTCCAGTGTGTTGCAAGATGCTTCAGTTACACTAAATGGAATAGACTGAGAAAAAAGTCTGCAACTTTAACCTGGGCATCCACAAAATGATGTGGATCACTGTCACATGGCCTGGCTCTGCCATTACTATTAAGTCAAGGGATCAACCCTGACTCAATGAGAAGTGTGATTGAGCATGCTGGGAGCAGCAAGTGACCATGTGCCAGTTAAATGAATCGAGATTTCAGGACTGCATTCTTATTGCACAACAAAGCAGCATGCAATAGAGGGGGACTTAATTAACCTCACTACCAATGGATCAGTGAAAGCTCTGCTCATTGTGAATGGTGCCAGACAGTTTAGCATCAAAGAGGATGAAGGGACTCTAACAATACACCATCAGCAATGATGGTGGACCCAGCACGTGAATACTAAAGACAAGGCACAAACATAGTTCAGTCAAAGTGGCCAATAGGTTATCCATCGTTGCTTCTTCCTGAGACCCCCACCATCACAGACAATAGTCTTCAGACAATTTGATTAATTTTACTCAATATTAAGAAATGGCTGAAGCCTTTTGCCAAACTGTTCCAGAGTATCATTATGCAGGGAACTATCTGACAATGTAGAAAATTGTTCAGGGATGGCTGACATAAATAGCAGGGGAATCTTTATCTAAGGTTTAATGTGATCACAGCCACTGGAAACTTATAAAAAAAATTAATCCAAATACAATGGTGTAAATGCAGTTATTGCTTCTGCAGAAAAATTGATGGGTGAATTTGAAAGGTTGGTCCCTTGAAGTCTCACACCATCAGGTCAAACAAAGGGAAACAACCTCCTATGTTTATCACCTATTATTTTCACTCACACGAGGAGAGTTGTCAACATAACCAATGACTGAGAGGTTCTGAAGTCCCAGCTGTTAGCAAAGTTAGAATGAACGGAGCCACAGTGTTACCATGGGCGCCCTCAGTTTGTGTGGAGGATGGAAGAAGTACAGTAATCAGCAAGCTGCCTGTTCCTAAATGAAATGCAGAAACGACTGCTGAGATCCTGCTTTGCATATAAGCATCCATAAACAGGTTAGGGTGTTACCCTCATGGCAAATGGTCCACTTTTCAACACTTGGGTGAAGTATTAGCAGGCTCTGTAGATCTCCACTGTCACAAAAGAAAAGCAGTAAAGCTCTTGATAATTACGAAAAGTCATCCATCTCCCACTGATAACTCAAGTCACTAAATATCATTAAACAGCAGGCATGGAGTCAAAGTAAAAATAAATCACTCAAGATACTGCAATAAATGTAATTATTACAAATGATTTGCTGGGACTTGAGTTAAAGGGAATGGTTGAACAGGTTAGAACTTTATTCCATGGAGTGTAGAGGAATGAGGGGAGATTTGACAGAGGTATACAAAATTATGATGGGTATAGATAAAATACAAGCAGGCTTTTTCCATTGAGGTTAGAGGAGTTAAAAATCTAGAGGTCAAGGGTTAAGGATGAAAGGGGAAAAGTTGAAAGGGATTATTGGGGGAACTTTTTTTTTTTTTTTTTACGCAGTCAGTGATGGGAGTGTGGAGTGAGCTCCCAGCTGAATTGGTAAATGCAGGCTCCATTTTGACATTTAATAAAAATGTGAACTGGTACTTGAATGGAAGGGGTATGGAGGGATATGACCCACAGGCAGGTCAGTGACATTAGGCAGAAAAATAGTTTGGCACGGATTAGAAGGGCTGAAGGACCTTTTTCTTTGCTCTAGGGTTCTATGATCCTTGCAGACTTAAAAATAGCAACAATTACTCTTTCTTTAGAAGCTGAGAAATTTCAATACTTGCTATTTTTATTAATGTACACTGGCCCTTTTGAAAGATCATGCTTTCCCCTAAAAAAAATAAATATGTAATTTATCAACATTATCTTTCACCACATTTTCTGATCTCATTTATGTCTGTTAGGTTAAGGATGCACACTTTAATTTTTAACTATTTTCCCACAGTTCCCATAACAGGATTCCCACAATTCCCACAACAGGATTTTAATCAACTGTGTATGTGGTCCAAAGATCAGCAGATGGGAGTTTAATTCAGATATGTGTGAGATGTTGCATTTTAGTAAGTTGAACCAAGGCAGGACATTCACAGTAAATGGTAGGTCTCTAGAGAGTTTTGTAGAACAAATAGAGCCAGGGTTAAAGGTGAATAGTTCCATGAAAGAGGTGACATCAGTAGACAGGGGGTGAAGACCAGGTGTTTAACTTGAACTTGAAGAAGATGTGTGGCACACCAGCTTTCATCACTTAGAACACTGAGTACAAGTGTGGGGACATCTTATTGCAGCTGTACAAGATATTAGTAAGGCCACATTTGGAGTATTGTGTGCATTTCTGATTGCTGCTACAACAAGAATGTAATTAAGGTGGAAATGATCCAAAGAAGATTCACAGTCTTTCTTTATAACTCAAGTCTGGGAGGCTTGAACTAGAAAGAAAGTCTGGATAGGTGAGGACTATTTTCACCAGAGCAGAGGAGGGTGAGGGATAATCTTATAGAGATATAGTATATAATGAAATCATGAGGAACATAGATAAGATGAAATGTCCTAGTCTTTTCCTCAAGTAAGAGAGTCGAAAACTAGAGGGCATAAATTTAAGGTGAGAGAAGAAATATTTAAAAGGAGCCCGAGGGACAACTTTTTAAACACAGAGGGTGATGTGAAATGTGGAACTAAGTGCCAGAGGAAGCTATGTCGATGGCTACAATTACAGGCATTCCCCAGGTTATGAATGAAATCTGCTTTAAGACAAATTTGTAGGTAAGATGTAACAGGTACATTAGTGTTAGTTAGTCAAATGATTGTCTTAGTACATAGTATATATTTTACCTTTCTATGCAGATAAAACTACTGGAGTCAATTTCTTGAAGTAGGCATCAAGGGAGGCAATGCGATCTGACATAAAATGGCGGATTGCGTTCTTCCTTGAGCCGACGAATCGCTGAAGCCTCGTGTAGTCCATTCGTATATGGGTCGGTAGGTGCTGGATAAGTGAATTTGCGATTGCTCAAGATTGCTTGTTGAGTGATTAGTGAACTGACTGCGAGGTGATGCCAATTTTGAACTTCTGTATCTTTTTACCCATTTATTTTCTGTGATTTTTTTTGCCAGTTGCTTGAGGCTGCTGGTTGCTTGAACCATAAAATGTTACAGCATAGAAAACAGGCTGTTCGGCCCCTCTAATCTGTGCTGACCATCATCTCTCTAGTCCCACTGACCTGCTCCCATACCATAACTCTCCAGTCCTCTCACATCTATGTACCTATCCAATTTACTCTTAAAACACACGATTGAGCCCGCATTCACCGCACCAGTTGGATAATGGGGATTTTATTGTATATGGGCCATATAGGACTAGCTCAGATAGGAAACTTGGTTGGCCTGGACAGGATGAAATGAAGAGCCTGTTTCCATGCTGTACAGCTCTGAGCTCAATAACTCTTAATTTCTAGTTTTTAAAAACATTCTTTAATACAAACAATAAGGCAAAAACAGCAGTTAAAATTGTTATTTTTAGCGATTTAAATCCCAAAACTGTTTCAATAAGCAAATCTGCGCAAATCTCTCTTTCACTCACCATCAATCAGCCCATTTCTTCTGAATAAAATATCACATTCTCCAAATGAATGCCGGATGATGGCAAGTTTGAAGTTATTTGCTGACCATCATTGATATGTTAAGTTTAAACCATCAGAATTAAATTAACTGCCATCAGACTATGCCTCATCTGCTCCAATCTGTTGTTGATGTAAATTAATTGACGGGCAGGTCAGCTGTTGTACTCAGAGTGACTAAAAAGGTGTGTGACATGACCCTGCATTTGAACTTAAACCTCAGTAAATCAAAACTTATAGCCATGGAGTTAGATTTAAGTTTGGTTATTGGTAGGTGCAGAACTGGTGCAGAATTATATACTTCATTATTTTTTGGTAGGTACACCTTGTGAATAAAAGGTGCATTAAAATCAATGCCAAATTTTATTTATTATATTGGCCATCTCAGTCCAAAAGGTGACCTAGGAAGAAAAATTGATGGACAGATGAGAACAGCAATTCCTATAAGGGTTATAAGTCAATATAATTGGACAATATATGACTGGGCAGTTGAAGACAAATGATCTCATTTTGATCCTTTGAGCAGAAGCTGTCCTTGATCAACAGGTTATAGGCTCATGTTCTAAGTATTTTCTGTGCAAGCTCCTTGAATACATCTTAGTTAAGCACAGAAAGGTGGTTAAAAGTTAGGGGAATGTCTTGCATGAAGAATGGACACCAACCAAAACATTTGCAAAAGCAAATGAGTAGGAAAGGTATGGGCTTTCCCGTGGCAAAATGTATTATTATAATGATAATACTATTGAGTGTGGTGGAGATTGACTGTCTATAGCCTATAGCCTAACCCAGGCAGATGCTGGCAGGTGAATGCTGTATAGATACAATATTGCCTGACCAACATGATCAATAGTCTTTCTCCTCATAAGTTAAGGGACATGATTTTTTGAAGAGAAAACCCATTATCTGAATTAATGTGCAGACATTTGGCTGATCCTTCAGAATAATGCAGAGAAACAGATATTGAAGTACAGGCATACCCCGCTTTACAACTGTTCATAAACTAAAAATTCGTAAAGCGAAGACCCATTGACTAATTATTGAAGACAATTTCCATAAAAGGAAAACCCATTATAAACCCATAACAATTTCTTCATAAAAAGCAAACACGGGTTTCTTTGTATAAGTGAATTTTCATAATTCGAGTATTCGTAAAGCAGGGTTTATCTGCAAAACAAAGTCTTCAAAAGCAGGCTTGGGTTAATCATCTTAGGTGATGATGTTAATTCCTGTATAAAATCGCTTAGAATGCTAAATAATCCTGATGGATTATTTAAAAAGGTGAAAGATCAAACTAGATGGAAATGTAAATTTCAAATGATTCAGCGCATCATGGCATTTTTGCAATCAATAAACCAGCAGTTCTTCCCCCAATTGGTGAACATGGTCAGGAAAGGGAGCAGGTGGTAAAACAGACATAATTCTACCTGACCAGGACTGCCCAAATATCTGACTTAACTATCCAAGGATGTCTGGTACCCATGTGGGAAAAACTGAAAAATTGGAGACAACTGATTCAAAATGAATAGATGAAATATCAATACCACCCATGTAGTCAAAGAGACAACACCTTGGGGCTCCAGTTTACCCTCCCCACATTCCCATCAACTTCTCCTTGATTTACCCCTCATAGGGGTAACTTCTATTGGCCAATTAAGCAAACAATCTGCATATCTCTGGGATTCGAGAGGAAACCAGAGCACACTAAGAAAACTTACTGCAAACACAACACAGACTGCATCAGAAGACAGGATTTGATCAGGATCATCTCCATCAGTACTGGTGCACCACAGGGCTGTGTTCTTAGCCCCCCCCTCCCCCCCACTCTACTCACTTTATACCTACAACTGTGTGGTTCAGTACGACAATAACACCATCTACAAATTTGCTGACAATACCACGGAAGTGGGTTGAATAAAGGAAGGTGATGAGTCAGCATACAGGATGGAGATTGAAAACTTGGCTGAATGGTGCACCAACAACAACCTTGCACTTAATGTCACCAAAACTAAGGAGTTGATTGTCGACTTCACTTAAGGAAAGGCAGAGGTATACAATCCAGGGATCATTGGGGGGAATCAGAGGTGGAGAGGGTGAGCAAATTTAAGATTGGAAGTCACTATCACGGAGGATCTTTCCTGGATCCAACATATCAATGGCATGGTGAAGAAAGCACATTAGCATCTCTATTTCCTCATGAGTTTGCAGAGGTTTGGTATGACACCAGAAACCTGGCAAATTTCTACAGAGGTGTGGTGGAAAGTGTGCTGGCCAGCTGCATCATGGTCTGGTATGGAAACACCATTACCCCTGAGCGTAAAACACTCCAAAAGGTAGTGGACACAGCCCAGGCAAAATCCTGCCCACTATCAAGAACATCTACAGGGAAAGCTACTGTAGGAGAGCAGCAGCAATCATCAAAGACCCACACCACCCAGTACATGCTCTATTCTCGCTGCTGCCATCAGGAAAGAAGTATAGGTGCCACAAGACTTGCACCACCAGGTTCAGGAACAGTTGCTACTCCACCATCAGACTCTTCAACAACAAACTCAATCAGGGACTCATTTAAGGACTTTTGCACACTTCATTGATTTTGTTCTCTCTGTATTGCACAGTCAGTTTGTTTATATTCATTATTTGTTTCCAGTTCTTTGTTTATATGTTTTACACTGTGTTCAATTTATTTTTTGCCCTACGGATTAGTGGTAATTCTGTCATGTCCACAGGAAAAAGGAATCTCAGGGTTGTATGTGATGTCATGTATGTAAATCTGAAGTAGTGAGGCAGCAACTCTTTACCGTCTGCACCACCGTGCCATTAAAGAAGCTTTTAAGTGCTGAAAAGTCCCAAATAAAATTTAATACCAACGTAGCCAGAGGAGCAGGGGGATTAAAAGGCAGAATTCCAGAAGTTGGGGCCAAAGTGGCTGAAGGAGTGATAAAAATTGAGAACAGAAATTGGATGTTACTTTGTGCTACTGGCAATAACTGGAAGTGGACAATTTGGGCAAAGGTTACCAGTAGAAATTTAAAATTATTTGGTTAGAAACTGAAATATAATAACAGTAAAAATCACTTTGTGACATTCTGGAAGAGGTTTATGCTGCAGGTAACTAAAAGACGATGATGAATCTCCTACATACCAGCCATCAATGCCCCCAATACAGTTCCTTCAATGACCTTATTATAAATCAGCTTAGGTTGGAATGGGATAGATTTTAAACTGCAATCTCTGCTGAATTTTCTACTCACTGGATCATTGTTTTTTGTCTATCTGAACTGCTCAAGCAGGCCTTTTCCCCTCTAGAAAACCTGCACAAGCCTATAAATCTGTGCGGATGGTTTGAATTTATTGAGCAGTACAGTTTCCTGTTGCTGCCTTAGATAATACTTTAACACTAAAGGTGAAACTAAGCACCTTGTCAAAAACGGACTTCTCTGCAGTCACATCAACTCCAAGCATCTGCCCCAGTAACTTGAGACACTGTGTAACCCAAGGCCACCTCTTAACAATAAGTAAAAAAAGGTAAATAGCCAAAAAGATTCAAAATTATAAATCGTATAACACAGAATTAATTTTACTTTACAAAATATTCTTTCCCATCATCAATCTACCTATTTTTAAAAATTCTTCACCCTGGCGGACCCATAGTAGTGAAATCTTTTGTTAAGCTGAGCATAGCAGTTAGAGTAATGCTATTACAATGCCAGTGACTTGGGTTCGAATCTAGCTTCATCCTATCAGAGACTTCTCCTTTCAGGGAAGAGATGCAGGAGGATCAGAGCCAGTGCCACCAGGATGACACAGCTTCTTCCCATGGGCCAGGAGACTGCTGAACACCCAAAGGAACTGCTCACACTAACCATCTGAGACTCTCAGTTATACAAAACAACATTTATTTACTTCTACAGATAAAATACTTGTCCTGCATTTGTATTGTTTTTCTGTATGAGTGTAATGTCTGGATATGTGTCTACACGTTTTGAATCAAGAATCAGAGAGCACTGTTTCTTCAGGGTGTACCTGTACGTTCAGATGACAAGAAACTTGACTTGAGATATTCCTTTTGTCCTATCTATCCCACGAACATCCTGTAACTTTACATCAAGTTACTTTCTCTCCTGCTCCATTCTAATTCTTCTTTTTTTCTCTTTGTACACATCCTGCCTCATCTGCTGAATGTTTCCAACATTTGGTGTTTTCATTTTACATTTGATAATGGAAGTGGGATTCCTTGTGCTTCAACCTCAAGCCACCTGAGGTGCACAGAAGTCCTGCGTTGTGTCAGAAAGAGAGCTCAACCTCACAAACTAATCACCCACCTCCTCATCAAACACTTTGTGCCCATTCTGTGAAGTTCAAGTTCATTATTATCATACAATTGTATAAATACAACTGGATGAAATAGTGTTCTTTGGTCCTCGGTGTAAAAACATACAAACACATAGATAGACATTGGACACACATTTACAAGTGATTTATGTGCAGTACATTTATAAAAATAAATGCAGTTTGTTAAATAATAGTAGATTCTCAGAGGGATTGTTCAGCAGTCATTCAACGTTCTCACTGCCTGTGGGAAGAAGCTGATCCTCGGCCTGGTGGTGGTACCTCTGATCCTCCTACATCTCTTTCCTGATGGGAGCAGCTGGAAGATGCTGTGTGCGGGGTGGTAGGGCCCCTTAACGATTTTCTGACCCCTCTTCAGACAACGATCCTGGAAGATCATGCCATTGGGGGAGGGGGGGGTGGGAGAGGGGAGGGAGACCCAGTGATCCTCTCTGCCACTCTTGTCGACCTGCGGATTGACCTCCAAACTAATGCTCTGCGGCACCATACCACACTGTGATGCAGCCAGCCACGACGTTCTCAATGGAGCTCCTGCACAAACTCAACAGGATGGTAGCCGGTAGCCTTGCCCGTCTCCATCTTTTCAGGAAGTGCAGTTCCTTTTGCAATTTCCTGACAAGTGAGGAGTTCTTGTGTGTCCAGGATAGGCCACTATTCAAATGGACTCTAAGAAACTTGGTGTTTTCTACTCTCTCCACTACATATTTATTGATGTGTAGTGGAGGGTGGTCACCCTTAATCCTCCTGAGGTCCATGAACATCTCCTTTGTCTTATTCACATTGAGATTCAGGTTGTTATTCTCATACCATAACATAAGATTTTCCACCTCTTCACTGTAGTGCAACACATCGTTGTTGCTGATGAGGCTGACGACTGTTGTATCAGCTGCAAACTTGATGACACTGTGGGAGCTGGATCTGGCGATGCGGTTGTGGGTCAGTAGTGTGAACAGGAGTGGGCTGAGCACACAGACCTGAGATGCATCAATGATCAGCGAGATGGTGCTCGATGTTCTGCTACCTGACCTGGACAGACTATGACCTTTCTGTTATGAAGACCAGAATCCAGTTAAAGAGAGGGGTCTTGCACCCCATGAGGACAGCTTCTTCACCTGCCTCTGGGAAATGATCGTATTAAACGCTGAGCCAAAGTCAATGAACAGCAGCCTGGCATATGAGGCATTGTTCTCCAGGTGGGTCAGGACACAGTGGAGAGACAAGGCTATAGCATCATCAGTGGAACCATTCCATCTAAAGGCTAATTGAAATGAGCCCAGCATCTCTAGGAGGTGTGTTTTGACGTGTTCCATCACCAGATACTCAAGGCATTTCATAATGTTGGAGGTCAACTCCACAGGGCGGTAGGCCTGTTCCTATCGTCCTCTTTGGTATCGGCAAGATGGTGGCTGTGTTCAAGATGGACTGCTGAAGTTGAAGATCTCTGGAAGGACCTTAACCGGTTGGTCTGTGTAGTCCTTCATGAAAGAGTTGTGGTTCCCACATTAACCTCATTAAACACATCAGACCAACAAAACTTCAGCCGTAACAGTTCCACAAGTTGCTTTCCTTGAGCAGCCCCATTCTTGATCCAGAGGGGATGCCTAAAGAAGAAGAAGAAAAGCAACTCATGGAACTGTTTGCTGCATAAGTTTGGAGAAAATTTATTGAGGACCCAATGTACTTACAGCAGCTCACCTCCTTTCATTTTACAATTATATTATATGGAGTTAATTTCATATAATACTCCAGATTACACAGAGTTTCACAGCTGGTGCTAGCCCCATAAAAAAAAAAATTAACTGTTGTACAAAATAGATCATACGACTTTAAGAATAAATGCATACATTATGGATAATGAACCAAGTTAGAACATTCCTGATTTACAATTCCCCTCTCAGTAGTGGATACAATAGTTTTAATTTGGGTTGCTATAAGTATTAAATGTTACAGCTACCATAATTTCAAATCTTTGTATTCATGCTGGTTGAACCATTTAACCATTTAAATACAAAAACATGCTTTCTTCAAATTGCCTTTTGAATCTTAAGCAACTACGGGGGTTTATGTGTGTGGAGGATAACTTACTTTTGAGTGTAAATAATTGACTAAACATTAGTAAAACATGAGGATATCTAGAACAGCTAACCTGAAGAAAAACACAGCAATTCCAACCCCTGCCTGACACGTCCATTTACTTCTGCTTGCAAGAGCAATATGTGTGTTGCTTTTCTGTGTTGAACTTCTCACCTGAAACAAACTGGCTGGACTCACTTACTGTGTGAACCTTTGTTACACACAGGCACAATTTGTGATAGAGGTCGTTCTGTCCATCTAAACTTGGAACAGGGCACTGCATCGCAATTAATATTTGTTAATCAAACACCTGCAAGTTTAGCAGAGTTTTATCAATCAATTATAGTGCTAATTTTCACCTCATTGTTGGAATTTTCTGCCCATCAAACTATCATATTGCTAGTGAGCAGAACTCATTGTGAGTGATCAACTGTCATTCAGTGTAATCATACACTCTCAATTTTAGCCTTAGCCTTAATTTCAGCTCAGTACAATTATTTCATTTTCTATTCTGGCCATTCCACACATTTTGGTATTTTGGGAATGACTTTATGTCAAGGGGCTTTCTCGTGGGAATTGGACTGAGTGACATAAACTCACTGTGCATTAAATTGCATGAAACACGGCTGGATTTGATGAAAGGTCTTATGGATGAAAGATCACTCCCCCGGTTATTTAACAGTGCATTTCAAACACCTTCATGCTTAACCCGCATACAAAATTTAAAAAGTAAACTCTAATAGCTGAAATATCTCAAATATTGCAAGATTTTGTACATACCAGAAATGGCCATCTATAAACATTTTTAATTCAGAGCAGCTAAAGTGAAAATAAGATCAAATGGGAATGGTGAAAATTAAATAAAGATCTAAAAATCTAAAAAAATGTTAAATAAACAGTTGCATCATTTTCTGATATAGAACGGATTCCCACAACGCTAAACTGACATTTCACAACTGATCTGCCCATCTGCATTTGTGACATCCCTATTTCCGGGTCATAAAACAGCGCTGAAATTTAAAAAAAACATGAAATTCTGGGAGAACTCAGCTCGTCAAGCCATATTTATGGCAAGAACCAATTAACAAGTTAGGTCAATGGTCCTTCCTCATAACTGGGTAAAGAAAGGAGACTATGAAGTTTTCAGAGCAGAGCTGATATGGCGTGATTGGCTGAGCGTTTTGTTCTTGTTTCGTTTTCCAACATCTGCGTTTTACTGCATGACAGCATTGTTGTAATATGAAATTTTACAGCAGGTTCAAATCCTGAGGGTGCAGGTAAATGCAGTATTTCCTGCTGGAGTAATGGTATCAGAGAGGATATTATGGAGACAGCATTACAGTAGAAGTCCAAAAATTTCGTGCTAGAAATCCAAGCCATCCGAGAATCCGGGCATTATGAAAACTCCCAAAATTTTTTACGTTTAGTGGCTTTTGTGTGCCTGTGTGCATGTGAAAGCACCACAGATGCACAGAAGTCACAGAAATGAATGAATTTATTTTTAACTTTGTATTTTATATGAAAAAAAGTTTTGTTAGCCAACTATCAATTTTTATCTGTTCATCTCTTCTTTATTCTCCTTAAATTTGAATTCATAATTACTGCCCGAGAATCCGGAAAATCCAGACTGACCCAACGCCTGAGCAGTTCAGATTTTAGGACTTTTACTGTAGATGGTTAACGTATCCTAAATATTATGAATATATTTTATAACTTGCTCCACACTTTCTCCCTTTATATTTCCTCTCCTTAAGTTCAAGAGGAGCTAGCACTGATTATGTGCCTATTCTGTGATGAGTTTGGACAATTAATTACATTTAAAATTTAAAATTAAATTTAGACATATGGCATAGTAACAGGTCCTTTAGGCTCTCAAGCCCGTGCAACCCAATACGTTTTGAAGGGTGGGAGGAAACCGCAGCACCCAGAGGCAACCCAAGCAGACACATGGAGAATGTAAAAGACTCAATCGCTGCCCCGTAACTGCGTTGCACTAACTGCTACTCTGACTTTGCCTTCCCTGGTAATCTTGTATTCTTTAATCAAGGCATGCCTGGATCAACTAGCTCAACAATAAACAGGAAAATTAAATCATAGATTGAAGTACAGCAGTAGAATTTTACAGAAGGAAATGTGACGTTGAATCCTAGAGAATCAGGTAATTCTGCGAGGTCCACTTTCCGTGATTTATTCATCACAAATATTGTGTTTATGATGCTGTCCTTGACCATGGTACACACTTACACAGTAATCGAAGCTTAAAGCAAGTAAATTCTTGAAAGACTGAGGAAAAATTAGGTACAAATCTAATTACATCACACTTAAATTACTTTCCTCTCTTATGCCTAATCTATTAAAGGAGAAACTGGAGGGACTCAGCGGGTCAGGCAGCACTCGGGTGAATTTGGGCCCCGACCCAAAATGTTGACAAGTCTTGATAAAAGGTCTCCAACTTGAATTGTGGACTGACTCACTGGGCCCCTCCAGTTTCTCTTTGTTCACGGAAGAATCCAGCAGCTGCAGTCTTTCTGTTTCTCTATTAAATCTTGCCAGCTCTTGAAGTGGCTCTGTCATCATGTTAATAGGCTGCACAGGCACATTTTCTGCACAGGTGGAGAATTCACCCTTCATTTTAGGCACAGCATGAAACAATAACATTTTGCTAGTTTTAATTTATTCATTCTCTGGTACCTACTTTGCCTTACTTTAATTGTGTTTTCAATGATATTCGTTCTAGTTCCCTTAAATATGGAGGAGATTCCATGATTGTTGGTTTACATCTGCAGTTGGTAATTTGAAAGGATGATATTTAAATATATCAAAAGTTTAATTTTCACTTTATTAAGACAGAATACATGGCCCCTGATGAATTTCAGCTTATTTACACATCTTTTTTATGTTCAGGTAGATACCCATGAGATGCTAGGAAATGTTGGTGTTATTAAATATCAGAAAAGGTGATACAAGAAATAAAGTAATTTTGGAAACTGTTTTCTGACTACACTTCCAACTGAATAAGCTGTGAAAGTGGATTGAAATATTTTGCAGGACCTATATATATATTTTTTTTAAGCACCGAGTAAAGCTTGGCGTGAGGGAAGAGTGTACACTTTCACTCTTACTTTTAACAGCAGGATTCAACTAATGTTTTAGACATTTCTTTTGTTGAAAGATCATTAGGCTTTCTCTAAAAAAATTATCTGTTAGTGGTAGAACTGCCATCAGTGGTTAATCTCAAAATAACTTTGAGCAGTGCTGCGTTGATCCAGTCATAAAGCATTTTGAACAAAACGCTTAAATCAGTTAAGAATAGCAGCATCTCTCTATAAGGACACTGTGTAAATACAGTAAAACTCTGATTATCCAAAATGGTCGGGCCCGGGCCTATATTGGATAAACGATATTTTCGGATAACTGGTCATTTTTAAAAAACAGCCCAGTAGCAACAGCAAATCACTTGTAACAGTGTTTAAAAAATAACAAACAACAAGGGAAGGGCCTTTTAAGCAAGAAATAACATTTAATTCTCAACCTGTGACACCAGTTCGGCTCAAAAAATTTTTTGGATAATTGAAGATTTCTGATTGTTTTGGATATCTTCAGTTATCCAAAATTTTTTGGATAAATGAGAATTTCTGATTTTTCTGAAATCCTAAAAAAAATTTTTCAGAGCCAAACAGATGTACTTCTGGGTCCAAAAAATTTTGGATAACTGAGGATTCCAGATAATTTGATCTCGGTTAATCAGAGTTGTACTGTATATCACACAAATGTGACAGAGATCCTCCAATATCCTCCAAAGTTTGGTCTGCTCTGTTCCATGTTTTAAATTCATATATGTTTTGTGGCAAGTTTCTCAACAATTTACCTAAAATATTAATTTAAAACAGGTCATTGCAAATGTGGGATCCAAAATTCTGGATCTTGTTTAGTATGGTGAGGGGAAGGAAGCAAGCAGGAAGAGGTTTGTTTTGACCATGAATGCTGATACTGATTTATTGGGCCAAATGACCTAACTCTGAGAGGCGTGGGAGAAAAATCACGCAGTAGATCACTATCCAAATTGAGCATAATTGTATCCCAAATGTTCTTTCTTTCTCTCAACTTTGTGGCTTGGCTAATCATATCTCACCAGCAGGTGGGAGGTATCCTCAAGATATCATCTCCATCCTTTGTGATGCTTAACTATTTCTGGGTCACGTTCTTTTATATTGAAATTAAAGAATATCTATCAACCATACCTTCAGAAATATTTTTTTTCATGTTTTCTGATATGAGTAAAAAGCCAGTAAAATTTAAAATGAATTTTATATTTGTCAGAACCATATATAACCAGTTTCCCCCTTTTTTTAAATAAAAGCATTGACTTCATGGTGAAATATAGATACTGTCAATTCTGTTATCTTGCTCAACCTTATATCATTTGTATGTGAATGTAAAGAGTGGGTGTTGACAGGCAATTCAGTAGAGGGGAGGATGTCAAAATTAAATCAGACCCTATACTTAATTGCTACCCACGCTCAGACAATGTCAAAAAGGCATATTTGGACAGAAAGTATCAAAGTTGAATTTCCCTAATTTGGTGGGTTAAGGGCAATTTAATCATCATGTTATGGTTCTGGCCAAGAGCAGCTATTTTAGCACCAGCCACTGAGCTCGGTTCCTGAGATTCAGACTCGGCTGTGGATTTCAGAACTGAAATGCTATGGGATTTACAATACAAACACCATTCATATATGAATACAATACATGCACCACAAAAGAACAATAGTTCCTTCCAATGAATAGTAGGCCTCAAAATATTATCAACGATGATGATTCTTTCAAAAGTATTGGCACAGGAAGCCTAAATTTATGAATACACTATAAAATAGTCAAACTTACTCATAAAAATAGTTACTTAAAAATATATATAATAAACATACACAAGGATGTATATATCAAAGGAAGAAAAATTGTGGGATATACTTTAGCACAAATTGTACAAATAAAATACACTTTAGTCTTTGTGTAATCATGCACAATTCAGTGGGGTGTTAGATGTGTTTTCCTGTCAACTTAGCATTTTATGTGCATTGGAACATGAGCAAAGCAAGAGCAAATCCTGAATTCTGGGTTAGTGAGCATCAGCCTGACGGGTAAAGCAGTAATAATTAAGTAATTGAGGCCCATCTTGATAGGACTATTCAAGCTGCAATCTTTTTTTCATTCACTGCCAAAAGAAAAAATGCAGTAACGCATCTCAATGCACCACAAGCCTATCTGGCAGGCAAACTCACCCAGCGGCTACTGCGTAAGACTGGGCTAATGATAACATATTGCAACATGCAGCACCAGCCACAGGAAGGAACTAAAGTGTGGTCAGAAGCGTGGATTCAAAATCTGGAAACTTAAAACAACATAACACAGTGCTCTCCATGGGGTAAGAGTGATTGGTGGATTGGGGGGGGAGGGTGGTGTAGGGTGGGGAGGGGGTTCTTACCACATTTTGAAAGTCTGCCAGTCAGCAGCTGCATACAGTGAGAAGTTGCTGGATTACAGGAGGAGAAAGGTACATGTTTCTTTACTGCATAGACCATGAATCCAAAACAAGAATATGCAGACAACTAAATCATAACTAGATTAGTACTACAATGGTATTTTTTTTTGTAAATAAAGGTGCCACAATAGTTGTTCATGGACACGATCCCATTTGAACTGTATCTGTTGAATGGCAGATCTTCTCAGATAGAAATAATTCAATCTTCCTGAGGATGACAGTTGCAGGGTTGATGGGATTATACAATCCCGTGACTACCAAAATGCACAGAATAAGCAAAGAGAAGTGAAAACTGTTCATAAGAGAGCGGAAAGATGTGGAATGGAATGATTGCACACACAGATATGATGACATTATAAAGTAATGATGTCATTACATGGGGATGGTAAACGACAGCAGTGGAGGTTTAAGAATATTTTGATTAAACACTGTTGATGTTACCCAGGATTCCAGAGGGAAACTACTTGTTTAGCATGAGGCAGATACATTCAAATGAGCTAAAGTTTCACTGTAGTTTACCTAAGAAAGCAATATTCTGTTACAATTTGCCAAGATCACCCAAATACAAAAAAATTCAGAAATGTCAATATACTTTACAAAAACATCTGATAAATGGTAATTTTACATTGAAACTTATTTTTTAAATTATTGGCAAAAAACATAAATTGTTACCAAAATTTGTAAAACATTTTATGTGTGAACTATATCTGATTCCACAAAACAAAAAGAGAATGTGCCTTAATCTTTCAACTTAATCACCCAACTGGATAACATTTGAACCATCAAGGTATAAGTAAATCACCAACTGCATATATAAAGCTCTAAATGGGATCTGGAGGTATAGGTAGTCCCCGACTTACAGTCATCCAAACATACAACTGAATTTAAAAAAAAAAAAAAATATTATATGTAAATATAAAAATTATGCTTTTATGGGTGAAAGTAGGAGCTTATCTATGGAAAATAGAGCCAAAGGCAGGGTGACCAACTTCTCATGAGAGCTGGCCTTGGTGGCCGCCAAGTTGTATTGGACAAACAATGAAGTGGATACAGTGAATTTCCAATGTACGACCATTTCAGGATATGACCGGTCGGTCAGAACGGAACCCGGTTGTAAGTCGAGGACTACCTGTGTAAGGAACGGCATTCCGATGAATGAAAATAGAATTTGCTCCTGGAGATTACTGTGCACAAGTTTAGCCTCCCTGAGCAGCCTGAGTCAATACAAGCCTACAAAATGACCATGATTACCACTGGATTTTTGGTTCATTTCCTATATAGCTGTAACTTGTTTCAGGTGCACGACTGAAGTGATCGAAGTGCATCGTCTAGCAATAAAGGATATAGTGCAAATGACACTATGGACAAAGCAATGTTTTCACATGGGTCAGGATGGCTAAGATAGAGAATGGCTCCTTTGGGTCTTCACTCTCAAACCTTATTGTGTGTGTTTCAAAGCATCATTGCTTTTGAATATGGGACTTTTCAGCAACTCTGCAGCAGTCATCAATTTCTGTTGATCTGTTTGATTCAGTATTGAAGATCAAGCTTGCATGTACCTTAAGATGCATGCAATTTATGTGTAATGCAGTAATGCATGCACATTTAATTCTACTTCTGGAATTGCGCTCCATTGATTTTGTGACATTACTTCATTGCACATGTACTGCAAGCAATGAAATAAATATCTCTCCATGTGAGATTGTCTCATTCACTGGTCTATATCTGATGCTTTCTTTCCTCATTGGAGTTTTACATGTACATTGTGGAGCAGTGGGAATTCCCTCCAGCATACTGACCTTTTACATCTTATAATATCTTCTCTTAAGTTTTAATGAAATTGTTTTCAATCCAGGAGCAAATCCCTTTTTCTTAATTTTTGTTTTATTTGAAGTTGATAGCATTTGAGGAACTTGTTACACAACTTCAAAGAAATACTTTCTACTCTTACCTAAGGGCAATGTTGCTCACAGTGTGTCATAAGCTTTTTGTTGTACTGGCCAAAGTGTTACAATAATACAATCAAATTCAGTCGTGAAAAAAAATAATTTGCACAACTGAAAGTTCATTCGACATGCAAAGTTTTGAACATTGCATGAAAAAACCTAATAAAAAACAGACTTCTTATTCCATCAAATTGTCAAAGAGATTACCTGCAGGTTGAAGGGATGGTTATCTGTATGTTGACACTTGGATACTTAAATTACATGTCATGTTTGAAATATTAAAATTGATTTGGGATTGTTTTTATAAACATGTAAGATGGCATTAATTTAGCACATTATTCATTTTGTAAAAAAATGTAATATTTACCAGACAACTGTTGGACGGAAGGCTGGTCATGTGTACTTAATAACTGGACCTGAATTGTTTCCACCACTCTTTTGAACCGACGACTTGGACCTATAATTCAAGCAGAGAATTCAAGATAAAAGGAATGACATGCTCATCCACATGGACCCAGAATATCAAATACTCTGCATAGTTTATGTTTTGTCAGGCTGACCTTTTTCTGAATTTGATAATATTACTATAGTAATTTATTGTATTAATTTTAACCCTTTTAGATTGTAGAAATGAAGTCAAAGCATGTCCAGGTTCAATCAATGCTATGTGAAGCTTCTTTTTTCAGAAAAATTAGTAATATAGAAAACGGTGGCTCACTTTTTTCACTGATTTTTATATTCCTTCTCTCTACTGGGATTTCTTCCTCCTTGAGCTTTCAGCCCTGCATCTCACTTTCTAAGACCTGATTCTTTCTTTCACTAAATTTCTAGCCCACTATCCAACCGCGCGCACGCACACACATACACATGCCCATGCACACACATGTGCACACACACATGCACATACACATGTGCACACATACTCACACACACATACACATGCGCGCGCACACGTGCTCACACACTCACTCTTCCTCGTTCCCTCTCGCTAGTTTGGTCACAGGGGATCAGCAGCCTCTTGAGCTCCAAATGATTATTATTATCATGTACTAGGAATGTTGTGATTAGAGATGGCAACTATAATGCTGTCCACCTTGAAATCAATTCATCTTTGTAATCAAACACACAATCTTCTGCCCTGTGTGATCCCATCTCTGAATCTTGTTAAAGAGCACTTGTTAGTTATTGCTGTAATATTTCTAAAATGAATGAATGACCATTTTAGTTATTTCTGGCCATCTGAAATATTAATGGCTACATAACAATAATGATGAAATATTTTCTCCTGAGATTAATAGAAATGCATTTTAACAGATCAAGAACTTCCTTATTTAATAAGCTTAAACTCAGGCAGCCCTGATTGTTGCTACCATAACACTGAACTGGGGACATAGCAAGGATACCCAATCAAAGCTACTTAACATATGTATGTTGGCCTCATAATGACAACCAAGCAGACATTTGAATAGAAGACTTGTGAAAAATGGAAGTGTGGTGGAACCACTGTTAATACTGTTAGTATGTGTATAGCTGGCCTGCCCCTTGCTGATTGTACCTGTGGCTCCTCCCCCTTGATTCCCTAATAAAGGTGGCAATGCCATAAGCCCTCCCCCAGAACAAGGTCGGGTCTTGGGTCAGCAACATGAGGCGTGCCTTCTGTTTATGGTAATAGAAGCCTATCAGTCAGGTAACCTAGTCTTTGGAATAATTGATAGCGCATCAGGAAGTGAGTTTCCTCTGGATCCATAAAATTGGCTTGGATTAGCGAATCAAGGGGGAGGAGCCACAGCTACAATCAGCAAGGGGCGGGCCAGCCATACATACACTAACAGTGTTAACAGTGATTCCACCACAGTTCCATTTTTCACAAGTCTTCTATTCAAATGTCTGCTTGGTTGGCAATATGAATCCAAGCCAATTTTAAGGATCCAGAGGAAGCCGAATAAGTTAATTTGAAAATGTGTAATAACTCCATATGTCGCCTTTTCTCCAGTCAATGGAACTTATGTTGAGCAGCCAATTCAATGCACTTTCCCAGGTCTGATGGGCAGCTTCTCGATTGTATTCATTTCTCTGCAACTCTTCATGGACCCTCCCCTCCTCCCCAAAGCTAACAGCTTTCTTATGAAATCTGAAAGCTGAAATATTCCGGATCATCTCTTCTTGATGCTAATGTGGGGAAAAATATGGAACCTGAGGTGGTATATCTTTAGATTATTGATTGACCCCGAAGGTTCCACCTTTGGGTTACAGATTAACATAACTGTGAAGCATTTGGTCATTTTGTCCCTGTTAATTTAAAAACTGAAATGTTATGGCACAAATTGCATCACCAGCCATTTATTACAAATATGTAATTTGCAAATGATGTTGCTGTTAAAATGTGGCTTCCTCTTTGCTAGGAGTGAAGTTGGTGCAACTGTAATGAAAAACTGTCAGAGACTAAAGATTACATGTCCAGACCTTTATTGTGCCTTTACACTTTACTATTCACCATTCACTGAACTGCTGTTGTAGATGTAGCTGAATCCAACCGTCAATCTGAATAGTCAGGGCAGAGTATTTTTGTCATTGATGGTTGGTAAAATAGAAGGATTATTTTTACTGCCATTCTTGAATCAAAATGAATTGGAATAGATGGGGATTGGGGTGCACATTAAATTTATGTAAAAATTACAATCAATTTTGGACTATGCTTTGTAGAATATATTACACAGGCAAAATATGGCATCTCTGGTAGAGATTGCCAAAAGTGATCCATCAGGGTATCTATCCCCCACTAACAATATATATTTGAGTATGGCTCTTACAACAAATGCAATCATAACAAATAATTATTTCACTGCATACTGGGGAAAAAAATTATCCTTGTTTTGATGCGGGTCATTCAATCAATGACCAAAGTCCAAGAAGTACATATTTAGTTTGAATTATCGTACATATTTTTAATCTTTACAGACATATTAAATTAAGTCTGTGGAAATTTGAATTTCATTGAAGACTCACAAATTATATGCTGGTACTAAAAATGATGATAACTTGGTATTGAGAGGCTGTTGATCAACTTGCAGTATGCCAGCAACATCTAGGATCCACTCTCCCTCCTACCCACCATCATCTCCAACAAATTTCCATCCTTGGTTATTTGTAACAAAAATTCTACAGTTAATATCTGTAAGTGTAGTTTATTCCTTCTTTGGTATTCAACTAAAATTGAACAAAACTACAAATCATACTCTGTCAATGCCCAGCGGTGATTATTTGTCAGTGTTACATTTACCTGGCTTTTCATGTTTCAACAAACTGTTTTTCTCTCAACATCTGATAATTTTATTATGAATTTACCAATTGATCAAGATAATTCACTTCTGTCTAGTGGTCAGATAGTGCAAATCTGCTGGAACAATCCAAGCAAAATCGATCCAAATTGATAACCAAAATTTCAAATCCAAGGACACTCATTGGAAAATAAAATATAATTTTTTTTCAGATGCTGGAAAATTGAAACAAAACTTGGTCAATTAAAGTTCAGTCCTGACCATGGGTCCTCAACCTTAAATGTCATTGATCTTTCCACAGATGTGGCCTGAGCCACTCTGTGTTCCAGCATTTTTTTCTTTATAACTCCTTTGAAAATCAGTCCTTCCTCATATATTTAGCCACAGTGCTACAGATTTCAACTCTGTGCATTTCATAACTTCAAATTAATGTTATTTACATTTCTAAATTAAACAGCAAGCTCACCTTAACTCAACAACTTTTAACACATTCTCTAATGTAAATCAGTTATAGAGAAAGAACAGAAAAAGGCTGGAAATCAACCTGTCAATGTCCATCACAAATGCATATTTATTCAACAAGTAATTTTTCCAAACCATTTCAAAATATCTGTCAATAATTACGGGTTGAATCATATCCTTTGATAAAATAGCCCTATTTCATTTAAAATCTTTAATTTTAATTTTTAAATTTAGACATATATAGCATGGTTAAAGGCCCTTCCGGACCTGCCTTTAAATTTTGGCATTCATAATGAATTGGCTATTCAGCTGTTAATGCCAAATGAAGTAAAATGGTTTGTCATACAGGCACAATTTGATTTGGAATGTCATAATGCGCAACATAATGTGAGCAATTTAAAAGCCAGGACAGACGGCAGCTATCTATTAAGAGCTACAAAAGGCTTAACTGTGAAAATACGCTTAAGGTGTTTCTTTCCTCTCGTTTCCTTTATAATTATATTTCTTGGATGAAATGAAAAATGAAAAATCAATATTTAATTTTAACAATACACTGGAATTTAGTTATTATGCTTAAACTGTGGTATTTCTTGAAATCTATTATCTGCCAGCGTAGTTTTCTTCCCCTACTTGAATTCAATGAGCATATCCCCTTTTCTTGTGTTTGTAACCATGTAATAAATCATTGATGACCTGAAGAGGCACGGAATGCAATATTACACAGAAATGAAATATTATGCAGAAGTTCCAGCAATAATCGGAGTATGTTCACAAGGCTCTCCCACTTCCCTTCCTGTCATTAATAAGGTCACACCAACTCTCGTTTGCCTTGTTGTTGTTACCTGACAGAAGTGTGAAGGTGACTGAATAAATCCCATTTTCCTTCCTTGCTTCACTGCCTTCTGTGTAGGTGATGTCCACCTGGAATTTCACTGGCTTCTGGAACACAGCTGGACCCCCAGTAGACTTGTACTCTGCTCGGAAACTTGTCTGAGACATGACACTGTGACTTAGGCTGGGGATCTGCAATTCATGAGTGAACACAGCAATACGTTAATAACGGAGAAATAGGCTTGGATTTCTTTAATTGATATCACCACATACAATGTATTTCAGACAAGGGCACAGGTATTTTCTTTTTAAAATGTTTTGATTACCTGTACATTATTTATTTTCCTGTGAAAAAAGCAGAGGAAGCAGAATCCATTTTGAGAATATAATGCGAATCCACAAATCTGGTTCACACCAGTTCTCCTATTATTTTGGTAGCACAATCAAAATTGAGAGATCAGGAGGTCATCTTTTGACCCATCATGTCTGTAGCATTTCTTTCCCTCAGACGTACAAAATCAACTTACTGGTCCTTCTTTTTCCAGAGTTTGTATTTTTTTTGTATCTTTGTGTCAAACACTCGTCAAATTCTAAATTAAAATACACTCATTTTTTGCCTCAGCCACACCCTGTGTGCGTTACATTTTTACCCTCTGCTGGACTCAAATCTGATGCTGTCTGTAAGGAGTTTGTACGTTCTCTCTGTGTCTGTGTGGGTTTGCTCTAGGCGCTCTAATTTCCTCCCACCTTTCAAAACGTATGGGAGTTGTAGGTTGATTGGGCAGCAGGGGCTCGTGGGCTGGGTCTGTTACCATGCTGCATGTCCAGGAAATTCACTTTCATCTCTTATTAATAATTTAAATGATGACGCTAATCTCTCACTCTGTTATCATAAAGGCTGCCTACCTACTATTTCCATATCATGCCACTGCCAAAGACCAATTTCACGACTTTGAGCTAGATTTAGTACTTGGAGAAATGTGCAACGCCATCACAAACATCCAGTTTCAGAGCACCAGATGTGTTTACATTGTGTTTATGACAGCAGGCCCAGACAAACTCTGCCAGAGAAACCTGGCAGGGATTAGCTAAGTTACTCTCTCCAGTATATCTTCCAGCTTCGGAACTACAGGACAATGATTCAAGAAAATAAAAGTACATCTTACAAAAACACATTAATACCAGAGAAATCTGGCTTTCTCGACATTCAGATTTTAAATGTCTCTTCTCTGCCACCATGGTAAAGCAAGTGAATGAAAAACAGCTGCCTTGACAGATATCAGCCCCCCTGAACATTAACACCAGTTAAAACATTCAATTTTGGTCACTCTGTCCACCCACTGAATGTAAGCGACATGTACAAATTGGAAAGCAGAAGGTCCGTGTGATGTGTGGACTGCGAAATGAGATATTTATTCAGAGAACTTACTCGGGGGAAGTCATCTGCATTCGTGTGCGTTAAACATTCATGGTTTTTTTTCCTGAAAATTGTGACCTCTGGAGCCTTAAAATGGTCATAGTTCAATTCAACATCCCCTATTCTCCGACTAATACAGTATATAATTTGTCCTCTTTCAATGGTCTCTGCTTTAGTGCCTTTATAGGGCAAACAAAGGAACAATTTTTGAGTATTTTTAAACATAACACAATGGACAGAATCTTGAATCTTGATGGGAGCTAACTGGAATGCTACATAAAAGTAGCGCGATATTGCTAAATATATACTACTTCAAACCTTACAGAAAGAAAATATTTAACTTAAAAAAATTATCTCATTTTAAAATATTTCTCAGATTATATGGCAGAGTTTAAAGACAGACCCACTTTATTGGACAAGACAGACTTCTCCTTGGTGCCTGTCTGAAATGAAAAATCTGGCAAGGATGAAGCCTGAGGAATTGTAGCCTCTTCTGTCACACGGATGACATTCATATCTCATCAGGACGGATTGCGATGGTTTGGAACTGCTGACTAACTGCAATACAAATGTTGTTAGGTGTGAATTTCCCTGCAGATCAACCATTCTCAATTATTCTTTTGGCTACAGTCCCCTTAGGACTGCTCAAAGTTTATGGGCCTCCTTCCCTGTGAAGCAGCCAAGTTTAGTTGGTTTCTCCTGTACTTCTTTTTTTACTGACTACGTACAAAACATTAAAAATATTTTATGATTTCAGTCCATGGCCCACCATAAATGTGCTGTCGCCCTTGTTGGGAATGGCCATTGTAGATGGCAGAGCACCTGACTTTCTGCTCCATCACTGGACTCATTACTGTCCCCAGCAGTGATTTAAGACAGCACTGAGCGAAGGACACAGATATGTTTCCTAACTGGGCTCTCAGCATCAAGCACCCTCTCATTCATTTAAATTAAAACGATAAAGTTAAATGGTTTGTCTTTTTTCTTTTTAGAGTTATAATGCTTTATAGCATAAAAACAGGCCCTGCAGCCCAACTAGTGCATGTCAAAGAAGTTCTGGCCGAAATCCTGTTTTATCTGTCGCATGTGCATTTGGGAATTTTTCTTCACTATGTGCTGTACCTGGTACATGGTCAAATCAAAATGTATACAAGTAACCTTGAATAAAATCTGGAATGTGCACTTCAATTACATGTGATTGTTTGATTACAAATTTAAAACTGTGGAGCACAGGGGAAAAATTAAACGAAAAATAAAGTGTCTTTGTCCCAAAAATTATGGAGGACACAGTATAACTCAGACCCTCTGGTCCCAGCGATGTCTTTGTGAATCCTTTTTGCACCTTTTCAGGTTTTATGACATCTTTCCTACTCTTTGGCAACCAGTATGACCCATGTCAACACTTTCAGAGAACTATTAATCTGTACACCGTAATCTCGCTATTCCACACCACTCTGTATGGCCCAATCATTTACTCTACAAGTCCTTTCCTGGCTTGCCTTATCAAAATGCACCACTTCACACTTATCTGAATTCAATTCTATTGGCCTACTTCCCTAGTTGATCCAGGTACTGAAGGAAATTTAGACTACCATCCCCGCTGTCCACTATACCACCAATTTTAGTGAATGCTATAAACTTGTACTGTAATCCAAGTCCAGTGTAAACTTACACTGTAATCCAAGTCATTCATGCAGATGACAAACAAAAGTGGACCTAGCAAATATTCATAAAGCACAGGCCTCAAGTCAGAAAGAAACCTCTCTACTACCATGCTCTGTCTTCTACCACCAAGCCCACACGTGATCTGACTCTCCCCTCCCCAACAGCCCCACCCAGCTCCCACCCCAGATCAGCCTATCATGTGGAAACTTATTTAAAAGTTTGTGAAAGTCAATGCCTCTTCTTCCTATTCAAAAAATTCTTTCAAATTGAGAGACGTGAATTCATATGTACAAATTCATGTTCCTAATCAGTCATGGTGCATCTAAATGCTAGTAGATCATATCTCTCAGAATCCCATCCAGTAACCTATCCACCAGCCTGTGGTTCCCTAGATTATCTTTGCCATCCATCTTCAATAAGGGCACAACATTAGCCACCCTCCCGTTTTCCAGCTCCCCGTCCTTGGCCAAGGATGATGCAAATATCTCTGCAGAGTCTCACCAATTTCTTCCCCAGATTCCCACAGTGCCTGAGGATGCACTTAGTATGACAATGGAAACTTATCTGCCTTTACATGCAAGTACCTCGTCTTATGTAATCTGCATATGGTCCAAAACATTACTACTTATTTACCACAGTCCTAAGCTTCTGTGACTCTCTCCACAGAAAATGCAGATGATAAGCATTCATTTAAAGCCATACCCACCTCCTGTGGGTCCATTTTGATCAATAAGGGGACCTATCACTCCCTTATCATTTTTCTCTTAATATACCCATAGATTCTCTTGGGATTTTTAAAAAACTTTTTCTGCCAGAGTTATGTCCTCTTTTCACCTTTCTGATTTCCCTCTTAATTGTACTTGATTTCTTATTCCTCAAGGATTTGCTTGACTCCAGCTTCCTTTACCTGAAACATGCCTCATTCTTAATTCTGACTAGGGCCTCAATATTCATTGTCAATTAAGGTTGCCTTAATCTGGCAGCCTTGCCTTTCACTCTTACAGAAACATGCTGTCCCTGTCCCTCTGTATCTCACTTTTTAAGTCATTTTTGATAAATTTTAATGTTTTGAATTTATTTACAAAATAAAATAGAATTTGTAAACAATTTTTTAAATTTTTAAATCATTTTATGTTAAAATTATTTGAATATATTTCAACTTTCTGACTGCCTCCAGTCATCAGAAGCATTGAAAGAGTTTGGTAGCACGAGCTGCTTGAAGGTCACTGTGCTGTCTGGGGACTGCAGATTCTAGATCACGATCTGAAACTCACTGGCCATTCATGGATTGCTTCGCCTCTGAAAGCAGCTGTATCAACGACATCTCTGGGATGGTAGAGATCACACAGCTATTAAAATTTGTGCAATTGCTGGAATGTTGCTGTAGGTGAATGCAAGGTGTGGGCTTGGTCAAGCATAATTTGCCCTAATGATCTGGTATTATAGGGCATCATTAATGCAAGTTTTCTCGAGAGATAAACAATTGGAAACAGTCTTATTTCAAACTGAGAAATGATATTTTATTATCTAAATCTATTGTTTAAGTATCTTTATCTTTGCTATATAAAGTATGCTGTTTTATCTGCTGAGTTTTTCCCACATTGTGTTTGCAGACTTTCATGTTTTGCTACAATCTAAATATAGTTTTTTTTTCCCCAGAGTCCATTCTGATTAAACTGTATAACAGGAAAAAGACCAAGGTGAATTTGTAACAAGCCAACACTTTGCTCCAATCCCCTCTGGGCAACGTCTGGCCATGTTCCAGACCGGCTCCATGTCCCTCATTAATGAGTTGAGCATGACAATTAATTCATTCTAATATTTAATTGGTGTTTTGGACACTTATTCATAGTATGCAGCGAACTCATCGGGAATGTGAGGTGACTTTCCTGCAAGGGCTGCCACAAAACTCTGATGGGCCTTGCAGCTGTACAGAATCTATGAGCTCTCAAATGGTACAGTGCTCAGGAGCCACTCCAAAACGAAGTGCAGTGGGGATGGAGAAGATGCTTTGTTGATGATGTGGAGGGAAAGAATGAGAGGGACGGAGTAGAAGATAGGGAAGAGGTGATGGGGTTGAGGTAAATGAGGTGAGCAGGGAGGGGAAATCTGAGGTAGTCGGGAGAAGATGATGGAAATGCGAGAAAAGGTGGAAGAAAGAGGGAAGTTGCAGGCAGATGAGAGTTTTGATGGGAAAGGAAAGAGGGTAGAGGAGGACTGGGAGCAGCTGTAGGTGGCATCCACCAAGCCAAAACTTGGCAGATCAGAGGGAGTGAAGACCATCTTGCAGACAATTCTGTACTTAACCAACTAGTAACCAGAACTCCAAATTGTCCAAGTCTTCAGTCCTGTTTTCTTCACATTAATGTTACCAATTTCTAGTTGTTTGTTTAACAGGCTGGTCTACAGTTAATGTGTAATAGTTTGAAAGTTTCCATTGATACTGAACCCTCTGTGGAATCAAATTTGTTATCAAAAATGCCAAGATTAATGAATGTCATACATTCAAATTTCAAGGAATATTTGGTCTATTCTCAGCACAGGCCAAGATAATATACCTTATTGAAAGAGTAAGGTTTCTGTAGCAGCACAGTTAGTACAACATTTTTACAGAGCCAGTGATTGGGACTGGGTTTTGAATCCCACGCTGTCTGTAAGGGGTTTATACATTCTCCCTACGACTGCACGGGTCTCCTCCGGGAGCTCCGGTTTCCTCCCAATGTTCAAAAACATACTGGGGGTTCTAGGTCAAAAGGGTGTAAACAGGCGGCATGGGCTTGTGGGCCAAAAGGCCTGGTTACCATGCTGTATGTAGGTGGAGTTGAGCCATGATCTTATTGAATGACATAGCAGGCTCAACGGGCTGGATGACCCACTCCTGCTCCTATTTCTTATGTAATTATTTTTTTTTTCTGCTCTGTTGCTATAGTGATATAGTTCTCCTTAGCTTTCAAAGAGTTAGCAGGAAACTTGCTTGACTTAGATGTTAGAATGTGAATATAACAGCCCATTCCTCTTGGTACTCTCTTGTAAGCATTCCTTCTCTGTTGAAGTTACCAAACTGCTATTTAATGATCATTCTTAACCATGCATGTAAGGTCATCATCCCAAGTGCTATGGGGAGTTAATGGTTTGAGCTCACATGAAATTCACAACAGCAAACTACCAATTGAACAGCCTTGTGGTTATGGGCCAAGCAAGGTTTCACAATAGGCATCCTCCTTAAGTCAAATTGAAGGTGGGATGTGACCAATTAGTATGAGCTTTGGAGTTAGAATGTAATTTCTCACATATTTTAGCATATGTAACTGAACACCAAGTATCAGTACTTTTATAAACTGCATTTATTAAAAATGTAAAAATTAGAAAGGTAATTACCTTGCTTCATCAAGACAGCTTCCACTAATTGGCTGCAATGTTGAAAATGTTTTCCTAAAATTCCCCTTATATGTTCAGTAAAACTTGACACTTACTGAAAGAAATGCATGGACAATATCTGCCTTAATGGAACTCAATGGCTTATCCTTGATCACCACAAATATCTGTTCTTCTTTGTCCAGGTTGATGAAGTTACCAAACCAGGATTTTTTGGCAAGTCTAAAGAATAAGAAACAAAGGTTTTCAGCACAGATTTCTAAAACATTTCATACCATTCCAACAAGTCATCTTCACTCATGATTTTATTCGGTCTCTCATTGGTGCATGTTACACTGAAGCATTAATAAGAAAAGGCAACATAATTTGGATTAACTGATCATGCTGTAAAGCCACTGGATTGGAAAAGGAAGAGCTGTCAACTGTTTCATAATTCTTCGTTGTTCTTGCTGAGGAGTCAGATCAGAATTTGGCAACACTACTATGTGATCAAAAGAATTTCTCCATGGAAGCAGACAAGCTTTGAAGTCTGTTCTCATGCACATTTGCAAGGAGTTTTCAAATAATAATGGTCAAGAAAATATTTATTCTATGTTTCAAGAATGTGATACTACAAAAACCACATAAACACCTACTACATCTCAGCAGTGAAAGGAGAGATTGGTCAATAGTTGCGCTTTAATCATCCTCTGTGTGATGAGTCACCGAAGCAAAAAAAATGTTGTTTACAAACATTTGGAATTAATTTATCTTCATAATAAATTCCATTTCCATCATGGCGTCTAATAATCAGCTCAACACTGAGCATCCATGAGACCACGTGAGCCATCACCACCAGCAGGTTTGTTTTATCCCATAATTCTCCACCCACTCCAACACTAACCTCGGTCTTCTCCACTGCCACAGTGAGGCACAAGGCAAATTAGAAGAACATCTCATGTTCTGCCTGGACAGTGTACAACTTAATGTTGTGATAATAGAATTTTCCATTTTTCAGATACTCTCTCTCTCTCTCTCTCTCTCTCTCCCCTCCCTCCCTCTCCTTCCAATCCACCTTCAGTCCTCTTATATTTGTTCCCTTTCCCCTACCCAACCTTAAGCCCCTCATCACCCATTTTCATCCCTGTTCCCCATCCACCTACTACCCACATATCTCACCCACTGGATGCCCTCTTCCATCACCTTCCTTACTCATATTCCATCACTCCGAGCCTTTGTCTACCTGCTTATCACCCACCATCCTTCATCTTCACCCTCACCCTGCCCTCTCTTCTTGAATCCATGTGCCTTTTTTTCCCTTTTCTGCTTCCATCCATTATCCTATTATGAACTTCATCCTCCCTTCTGATTCCTTCCAGACCACCTATCACCTTCTGTCCTCTGTGTCATCCCTCCCCGTTTCTTCTTTTGATGATCTTCAATCTTTCAGATACAGGGATTCAACTTGAAACATCAACAATTCTTTCTTCTCCCCACAGATGCTACTTGACTGACTGAGTTCCTCCAGCATTTTGTGTTTTGCTCTACTGAACATTAACAGCTGCCTTACACTTTGCTCAACAACGCTTCACCAATGACCTAAAACCTATGATAGAGTTTGTCAACTTCCACAGCAAATCGTGCAGCATATTAATCTCAGCTATACATTCCAGGAGGTCATGTCATGCGTGTTAATGGCACCAGCTCAAGGCACCCTTTCCCCCTAAACAGATTCTTCATTTTCACAGGTGATGTTTATCCGTGAATTCCCTGTAATTCTTTCTTAAGCAATGGCAAAAAGTATCAATTGTACATGGCAAATTAAAATCGCTGTCCTAAATAACTGCATGAGAAGACAATTGCTGAAGTGAATTAACATTTATATCAATCAACTTGGGATTCTTTGCAGAAATTCATTAATATTCAAAATTATGACCCATTTTGATGTGGGCTATGGATTTGATCCACTTGTAGATCACCAAATTCTGAGGAAAGTGGCGCTTGTCAACACAGGAAGCTGGGGAGGGGAGACAACAAAAGGACTCTGGACACAGTGCAGGCGGGGACTGACCAAGAAGTTGCGGACAGTGCTTTACTGCAAAGTATCATAAGGAAATTCTGAGATCTGTAATGCTTTTGCCTCACTCCCCATGAGGACCTTGCTATCCTGTTGGCCATGATCTTCAAACCAGTTCTTTTTGACAAGAGACCTAACAAGTCACCCTCCAACACCACTCTCCTCTGCCTGGCAGAACTTGTTCTCACTCTTAATAACCTCTCCTTTGACTCACCCTACTTTCTCCAAATCAAAGGAGTGGCCGTGGGTACCCACATGGGTCCCAGCTATGCCGGCCTATTTGTGGGCTTTGTAGAGCTGTAAGGACCCTCAACTCTTCCTCTGCTATATTGATGACTACTTCAATGCTACCTCATGCACACATGATTAGCTCATCAACTTCATTCACTTTACTGCCAACTTCCACCACGGCTTCAAATTCACTTGGTCCATCTCCGGCAACACTCTCCCTTTTTTTATCTCTCTCCATCTCAGGAAACTAGCTTTCCACAGACATTTTTTACAAACCCACTAACTCCCACATCTACCTTGACTGCACTTCCTCTCACCCCTGTCCCCTGCCAGGATTATACTCCTGTTCCTCAATTTCTCTTCCTCCATCATATCTGTTCTCAAGATGAGGTCGTCCAGTCCAGATCATCGGAAATGTCTGCCTTCATTGCTGAATCTTCTTTGTTCCATATGCTCTGGAGTTGCTCTAGTTTAGAGAAATTTTGGAAAGATATTTTTCAAACATTATCAGTGATTCTTCAGGGCAAATTAGAACCTTGCCCTTTAATGCTCATTTATTCAATATTATTAGATTATTTCAAGAAAATGAAGTCTTATTGACTCCAACTCAAAGATGAATGTTATCTTTCACTTCTTTGACAGTCAGACATGCAATTCTGATTAAACGGAAAGACCTTCACACACACAATGGCTAAATGATAGTTTAGAAAAAAATTAGATATGCTACTAAATATTCAAAAATTAACTTTCAAAAGATGTGGGGCCCATTTATGGACTATTATCATAATCTAAAGAGTTAGGGTAGTCAAAGTGCTTTGGTCTTTGCTGTCGAGTTTCATGTTGATGTCACTCAATTTCCTAACCTTGCTTTAGTGGTCGGGGTTTTGAGCTATAAGATGTCTTAATTTTTTTCTTTTTTTTAGTTAATTTAGGTTTCTTTTTTTAAAAATTGGATATTACAGATAGTAATATCTGTAATATATGCTCAACTGTGAATAATACAACGTTTGATAAAAATTTGTATAGAATGGGAAGACAATTGTAAACCTTTTCATTTTGAAAATAAAAACATTTATAATTCATTCAAAAAGAACTTTTAACTTTATTTTTCCTTTATTTCTTTTTCTTTTGGGTTGTTTTTTTTGTTTGATTTTATATTTTACTGCATTATTACCAATGTGCATTCGTCTTTTGAATTATATTCATATTTGATTTTTTCTACATTTTAAATGTATTACACATTGTATAATTGTATCGTTCAATTGTTTATATATTAAATACCAATAAATATATTTTGAAAGCCACCAACATGGCTGTGCCCCCACCACCACCGCTCTGACTCTCATCTCCTCCATTTCCCGCTCATCTGCCCTGGCCCCCTCTGCCCCTAGACACAACAAACACAGGATTCCTCTTGTCCTCACCTATCACTCTACCAATTTCTGCAATCCAACACATTATCCTCTGTAATTTCTGCCACCTACAAAATGATTCCACCACCAGACACATCTTTCTCTCTTCCCTCTCTGCCTTTGTGACTCCCTCATCCACTCATTCCTCTCCATTTATTGTCCCCTTGGGACCATCCCTTGTGGCTACAGGAAATGCCACATGTGTCCACACCTCCTCCCTCAACCACCATCCGGGGCCCCAAACCATTCTTCCAAGTAAAGCAACACCTCACCTGTGTATTCACAGCAGTCATCTACTGCATCCGGCCCTCCCATTGTGGCCTTCTTTACATTGGAGAGATGCAAACTAGGAGATCGCTTTGCTGAGCACCTTCTCTCTGTCCATGTCAGTTACAGGGATCTCCCAGTGGCCAATCATTTCAATTCTGTGCCCCACTCCCACACTGACATGTACTGTCAAACCAGGACCAGTAAATTGGAGGACCAACACTTAATTTTCCGTCTGGACACTCTGCAACTGGATGGCATTAACATAATCTTCTCCACTTTCTGCTCGCCTTCTCCCTGATCTCCCTCCCCTTCTCCAGGATTGTGTCTTTATTATGTTTGAACTTTATCAGGTTCTTCTCAAACAACCTAATTTAATTCAATTAGTTTCCTATTTTATCAACAGATAAAGTATATTTTAGACTGAAGCACAAAAGCCTGCAGATGCTGCAATTGTAGTCAAAACACAGAATGGCTGAAGGAACTCAGCTGGTCTTGCAGCATCCATTGAAGGTAAAGATATATTACCAACATTTCGGACCTGAGCTCTTCCTCAAGGTGTGAACCCTTGGACACCTTGAGGAAGGGCTCAGGCCCGAAACATTCTGTACATCTTTACCTCCAATGCTGTGAGACAGGTTGAGTTCCTTCAGCGTTTCTGTGTTTTGAATTATATTTTAGAGTAAAGACAAAAGAGGCTTCCAACTCCATAATAGCTTCAGGATTGCAAATTAACTCTTCTTGGCAGAGTTTACAATGGAGTGTTGGATAAAATTAATAATTCACTTCAAATGACTTCACCTTGTTATACAAATACAATGTCCTGATTTAAACTCTGTTAAAACTGGCACTGGGATATCTTATATTATGTGAATATCTTTAAATACTCAAAATGTTGATGATAATTATGAAAACAGCTGCATTTACTGAACTTAAGGACTCATAAAAATAGTATTATGATGTTGCATGGTGATATACATTCTGCCTTTAATGCTCAATTAACAAAGCTGATTGTACTGTGAGGCTGACTGAGTTCCCAAATTAACAGTGGGCTCATCATAGTAAATTAAGAAATGGACTATTATGTTGCCTCATCTTTTCCAGTTCTAATGTTCCAGCTTGTTACTACTCGAGCTGTAGCCAGAACCTTGATTAAAAGGGCACCTCTGCTGTTGTTTCGGCTAATGAATATATTTTTTGACCCTTGCAAAGCAGTTTGAATAGCTTCAGTGCCAAGGCATAAAGCACATGGGGATTGAACTTGAGAGAGGACATACACCGACATTCTTTCTGTGTAATTGCTCTACAAAAGCATCGCCAAATAACCATAGGGAGGATGAACAGTACTTAAGTATAAATAAGAAGAAAAGTTACCTATGAAAATGAAATTATGAGTTGCACACAATTCACACAACTCATAAAATCATTATTGCTCTTTTGGGAGCCGCTCCTCCGCATCAGCAAAAGAGAAATAATCTTAAAATATTCATATGCTGTGCCTCAATCAAGATGGCCTGATTAACAATTGGTTGCAAGTTTGAACAGAATTACACTGAACAGTTTCATTAAAGCGCATCATTATCTTGTGAATATGTGGCAGATCATCAATTTAGCTTTAACCCCTTTGATCTCTTCTTTTGTTCAACTGAAAAGCTTTGCTGAAGGACAAATGTCCGCAGGACATAACAAGGTCAAAAAGAAGAGGTGAAAACATAAAATAAATTTAGAAGTAACAAGCTGGATTAGTTTCTTGGTTTAACATGTTTAACACTGGACAATGAAGATTTTGCTTCCTGACGTGTATTTTTATGGATTTTGGGCTGGTGATCACAAAGATCACCGTAATATTTTCCTATCACGTACCATTTTTTAGATGTAACCTATTTTTGTGATTTCCTGTCATATTTTAAAACTACTTGTATATTGCCCACAAAGGAAGCTGTTTTGGTCAGTCCAAGCATGCTTGGGCATGCACTCAGTGCAGGTACTATGCAAATGTTGTCTTAGGCCTGGGTATGCTTAGGATAGATGCAGATAGGCAGCATGGTTGGTGTAGCGGTTAGCGCAATGCCTTTACATTGCCAGTGATCGGGACTGATCCGGGTTTTGAGTACCACGCTGTCTGTAAGGAGTTTGTATGATCTTCCTGTGTCTGTGTGGGTTTTCTCTGGGGGCTCCAGTTTCCTCCCACCGTTCAAAAACATACTAGGGGTGTATATTGGGTAGCATGGACTCGTGGGCCAAAATAGTCTGTTACCGAGCTGTATGTCTAAATTTAAAATTTAAATTCACATAAACAGATGCTGTGTATAACATTGATATAGATTGAACACATGTTGATGCACAAGTTCTTCAGGCAATAGCAGAGTGAATGTACTTAACAATAGCATTTAATGTCTTCAGGAAGATTAAATGCAGCAAAAATGTCTTGTCAATGATGCAACAGCTGTGATACATTCTTCTCCATTTGAGGCGAGTATACGCTTAAGACTCAAAGACGCAGCATGACTGCACTTACTAAGAAAGCCTATGAGCTCTACTTTGGCTGCAAAATTGATGATCAAAACAAACCCTGGGCTCCTCGCCGGGTTTCGTGTGCAACACGTGCAGTCAACTTGAGAGCTTCGTTTAGATGTACATTTTGTGATTAAACATGTTAAATTCAATTAAAGTTAATTTAATGTTTCTATAACTTCCAACATGATACAGCAAATCTGAAATGATCTTTGTGTTCAGATTTAAGTTGCCTATAACAATCTCTAAAATTTTTTCTGAAAGCACACAGTTTGAAAAAAATTGTTGCCCAGTGTAATCTGACTTAAATTGAGATGAATTTTGCTTTTTTCTCTTGTTACATTCTTGGAAGAAAATTAGGTTTTTTTCCCTGTTGAATTTCTAGAAGTGACAAGAAGGCAGTTATGAGTCCAGACACATTGGATATTTCTCAAAGGGAATTGAGTTGCATTGTTTGTCATTAGATATATATTGCTTGGAATAAGGCAGAAGAAAATTTGAGGTTCACACGATGCTTCTCTTCCATTAAAAAAAAGTGTTGTGTGAACCTCAAAATGGATGGTGAAGAAATGTGAGAATGGCCAATCAAATTGGGAACAACAGTCACATAACTGAAAGATATATTGGTTTTGAACAACGACATGGCAAAATCTTAAATCCCAGGTCGCTTGGAGTCAGAGACTAGCAATTAGAAAAATAATGAAACAATAGGAAACCTTTGAAAAATGAAGCAGCCCAGGTGTATTCCAGGTAATTTCCCATTGGAAAAAGGAGGAAGAAACAAAGCCAGTTGTTCTTGGATGACAAAAGGATTAGAGGCAAGTGTTAGCTTTGTAATGAAAAAAGTGAATATACAAATTGCAGAAAAATAATGGAAAAAAAAGTGGGCAAAAGAACGTGAGTAAATTAACAGACAAAGTAAATTGAACATTCTTCAAAAGGAAGATTAAAAGAAGATAGGTTGTCAGAGGAGCAGTAATCAGAATGGAAATCTATTGCTGAAAATCTGTTGGTTAAAAGTGAGTACTTTGAACAGGGGGTTTACCAAAGAAAAGGACTTGGTTCAGTGAATGAGATAAAAATGATGAAGAGGGTGTTGGTGAACCAATTAAATCGAATGGCTTGGTTTGGATGTATCATAGGAAGCAAGAACCGAAATAGTGGAGAAGCTGGCCATAATTCCTCAGGCGCAGAAGTAGATTTCAGATTTATTGTCAGAGTACAATCATCACTTCACATATCACCCTGAGATTCTTTTTCCTGCAGGCAAGGCAGAATTAACACGTAATGGTAGTGCAAAAATAAAACTGCACACAATGTTCACATGTAAACAAATAAAGAAATGTAAACAACTGACTGTGCAATACAGGGAAACAGCAAACAAACAATAAAGTGCAAAAGTGAGGGCTTTTAAATGAGTCCCTGATTGAGTTTGTTGTTGAGGAGTCTGACGCTGGAGGGGGAGCTGCTGTACCTGGCGGTGTGAGTCTTGTGGCAAGTATACCTCTTTCAGGGGAGCAGTGAAGAATTGCAAACCTTCCTATCAGTTCAATAAAGGGGAGAAGGATAAAGTTGGCAAATGCTTAATGTTGCTAGTAACAAAGCTTTTGGAGTCCATTAACACAAATGGAAAGGCATGGAATAATAACTAATTTACTGGTGTAAAATGTGGTTAACTACTTTAATGTCTCCGTGGAACAACTTGGAATGTTTTCTCACATCAAGGAGGTTAAATAAATATGTGAAGACTGCATGTGTTGGAATTTGAGGCAAAACCATAAAGGTTTTTGACCTGAAACATCAATCATTCCTTTACTTGCACAGATTCTGCTCAGCCCAGCAGAATACTTTGTTTTTGTTTGAAATAAATAGAAGATGTTGTTGGTACATTTCTTGCGCAGTAGCAGTGACAGCTAAGCAGTTGATTAGAGAGCAGCAGGCAGCTAGAGGTAAAGGCTGGGGGGAGAAGGGATAAAAGAGCAGGGGGAGGAGAACAGGCCACAGGCAAAATGTTCTATTTGGACATGGATAGTAGGACAGGAGAGAAAAAGTGAGAACTGATCTGTGAACGCAGAGTTGGCGGGAAGAGAGAGAGAGAGAAAGCTAGAAGACAGGAGAAATAGGGATAAGGGAAGGGGGGAGAGGTGCAGGAGTAGGGTTAAAGGGAACTAGAGAAGTCTATGTTAATGCCATCCAGTTGGAGGGTGTTGAGATGGGTAATGCACAGCTGAGAGAGTTTTCTTTCATGGTTTGAGATTCATGCTATTCCTTTCTGGGACTTTAAGGTGAAAAAGTATACTGTGAATTATTGTGTGTGGTATTTAAAGAGCATGAACACACATGAACACCACCCGAAAAATTGGTTTCTCTACTCTACTCTACTCTACTGCGTTGGCTGCTGAGTTTCTCCAGCACTTTTGTGTATTGAAACACCCAAAATACAATCCTTTCTATCTTTTTCCCTCCAGTCAAATGGCTGTAGGTATCTGTGTGACCACAGCTGTGCTACCTTGGAAGCTGGCAGTGGATCAGAACTGACCAGGTTTGGAAATGCCTATCCCTTTACCTGCTCCCATTCACATGCGATTAAACGCGAAACAATTTAAGAAGCTTGATCAAAATGAGAGCAGAAAAGAAAGTCAGAGACAAAGGCAGAAATGTACTGGAAAGTGGAAATCAAGCAAAATATCTGTGGGCAGGCAAACTGTGTAAATGGGCAGTCAGACTTGCTGGAGGAACAGCAAAGTCAGTCAGCATCTATGGGTAGAAGTAGTCAGTCGGCATTTCAGGCCTGAAACCTTTATTGAATCTTGTCTGCTCAACATTCCAGAATCTGCAACTTTTGTGGTCCTCTCTGCACAATAAAAACCCTGTTATCTGGAATTTAAGCAACCAGCCACCTCAATCAATCAGCAAAAAAAAAAAAGAGGAAAACAAATAAATAATGTTTTTAAAAAATAAATAAAAATTCAAATAAAAGTTAAAAATTGTAAAAGTTAATGTTCACATTAACACATAAACCTTTGGTAAGATGTGAACAAGAATTCAGCCCGTGGAGTGCCTTGCTTGTGTTTTGCTTGTAGCAGCTGTTTGAATAAAGCTGCATTTGATTAAAAATGGTAAAGAGCTGGTTGATGCTGTTGGGGTGACTCCTCATCCTTGTTTAGTAAGAGTCTTTATCTTTATTGGTACCCTGTATATTATTAAGTATGTTAGTAAGGCTTTATCTGTAAACTTGAGGGAGCAGGTTTAATTATCTATAATGTTATTGTTCACCTTTCGGGCAGCTCTGTGGAAGGGGAGGAACCTGCATATATAGCAACGGTTAAATGTTTTCAAAGAATGTGATGGTAAATAAAGTAAAATGCTTTAAGGTTTATATATTCATGCAAGTGTACTTTGTTCAGCATAAGTATTTTTGTCTTTTAAACTGTTTATTCTTAATGCAGGTGTATTAAGCATTGTAAGAGTGAGTCTCAAGCAACTGGAAAACTTGCTTATTTGCCATTTACCAATTCCCGTAGGTGCTGGATACTTGGGTTTTTTACTAGTGTGTTAATGTTTAAATTCTGATAAATGTTGAGGAGGTGAAACATTACAAGTGTTTCTTTTTCCACAGATGCTGATTGATGGTTGGGTGTTTCAAACAGCAACTGCTTTTATTGAAGGATCAGACAGTACAGTCCCTTTCTTTTCCTCTTTCAGTGGTAAAGTCAATTAAGGATTGCGATGATGACATTAATAATTCTAGATTCACTGGCAGTGAATATGTCAAAAAGCCTCAACAGACCTGAAAGAACTAAGAAACTCGGCAGGTCAAATAGAATACTTTATATAGCAAAGATACGTAACCGGGTGTCCGTCTATATTTTGTGCATACCTTGATGAAGGGCTCAAGCACAAAATGTTGGTTATATATCTTTATCTTTGCTATATAAAGCCCACTGTTTGACCAGCTGAGTTTCTCCTGCATTGTGTTTACTTCAATCATGGTGTCTGCAGACTTTCATGTTTTACTGAGAGTTGCATTTTTTTTTAATCTTGAATTTAACGAATTGCTTAATAAGGGAACACTGAGTTTTGATAATTTGGGAATTAATTAAATAAAACCTAAGATTCAATTAGTAACATTTTATTCTAACAGCAAAAAAATTGCAAGAGTGACTTGAGCTTTGGCCCTTTCCAAAACTCCAATTAATTGCCTGAATGTTGTTAGCATTTTGCTGCTTTTCTATACATATATTACACTGGAAACATGTTGAAATTTATCATCCAAGGCTAAAAATCAACCAGGAGCCAGTCACTACAAATGCAAATACTAGCCATTCAGGTCTTGGTGAAAGATAAGTTATGGAAGGGTCTGTGCAGATGAATCTGTTAAAGTGCAGTTGTCAGTTGCCAAAAAACTAATCACTGAAACTAAAGGAACATGAATGAGATGTCTCACATACAAAGGGTAGAACAATTTGCTACAGCTGTATAATCTCTGGATAATTCACACCCAAGAGTCTAGAATGCTGTACAGCACCAACAAAGAGAAAATAATAGCACCTGAACAGGCGCAGAATAGCTGTTTAAAATTTTGCCAGTAATCCAAAGGTTAGTTTACAGAAAGTAGAATTTAACACGCGACCTACATTAAGTGATAATTACAAATTAAATTTTAATTTTGGACATACAGCACAGTAAAAGGGCCTTTCGACCCTTGAGCCCATCCCACCCAAATACCCCAATTAACCTACAACCCCTTATGTTTTGAACAGTGGGAAGAAACTGGAGCACCCAGAGGAAACCCAACAGAAACAGGGAGAATGTGCAAACAGACAGTGCAGGATCCAAACCTGTGACGTTGGCATGGTAATAGCACCGCGCTAACTGTTATCTCAACTTGAATGAGACTTCCGGGATTGGAAAGGAATTTATGAGTTGGATGGAATCATTTCCACCCTAGTGAAGGAGACTGGCATGAGGGAGACACACGGGAGACTGCAAATGCTGGAATCTGAAGTTAAACACAGGAACTCAGCAGGTCGAGCACTATACGTAGGAGAAAAATAATAGTCGATGATTCAGGGCCTCTGCGATTGGTACACTAGGAAGAAGATAGGCAAATTCAAAAAAGAGGAAAGAGAGGCAAGGAAAACAAAGGGGTCAGGTGGAGGAAAATGAGTCTTACAGGTTGGAGTGGGCTATTAGAAGACAAAGATTAGAATATTTTGTTGCCCTTAAATGGAGTTATGTGTTCAGTTCTACAAATTTTGGAAAGGATTTTTAAGACTTCAGAATAGGTGGATGGATTTACTAAAATGGTAGAAAGGATAAAGTGCATGTACATCTGGGAGACTGTCATTCACCTCAGCTTGGAGAAAGATAAAATGAGATTCCATGCAATATGACCTTGACAGAGCAAATACAGACAATTGGTTTCCTTTTGCAAATGGTTCAATAGCCAGAAGACATAGTTTTAAGATGCTGGAAAGGAACAAGTTAGTAGGTGAAGGAAAGCAAATTTATGCAGCTAATTGCTGTAATCAGGAAATACAATTCTGAAAGGGAAACAATTATTTCGGAACTTGAAATGGAAAAATATGCAGGCTCTGAGTAAAGAACAGAGCAAGAGGTTAATTGGATTCCTTATCAAAATAGGGCGGCATAGTTAGTGTTGCGTTTAGTGAAACGCTGTTATAACACCAGCAACTGAGGTTCGAATCCGGCAGGTCAATTGCATGTAATTGGGCGGCACAGGCTCGTGGGTCAAAAGGGCCTGTTACCGTGCTGTATGTCTGGAAAAAAATCATAAACATAATGGGTCACATAGATTCTCCAGGCTAGAGATTTCATTACACAACTCAAAAAAAAGGGATGAGGTTGGAGGATAACCCAAAGAAGAACAATCATACACACATTTCTGGTGCTTTAATGGCCACTGGGAAACATGCTTTTTCTTTTTTCAGTGAAACTTTGAGCTCTCTCATTCTTCAAATGTTGCCAATAATAGTGTAATTTGCAGTGAAATGTTCAACATCACTAATCTGAAAATGAATGGTTATTATTTCTCCACAAAACAGCCATCTCTCACTCATCCTGTTTCACTGAAACTATTTTGATTAAAAGGGCAATATTGCATTAGCATATTCTTTTTCCTCTGAGGTCTTGAACCAGGTGACATTAAATCCACCCTGACAAAGTCGATTGTCCAACTCACAGACTGGATTGCTTTGACCACACACCAGCATTTATTGGAGCAACTTCTCGTCCTTGCCTCTATTTCAGATGGACGAGGCCAGATTGGTGGTCATCAAACCAATGACCTTGTAACCTCCTCCTTATCAACAAATTAAGTCTCTTGCCATACTGCTGCGAATGGAATTTCCCACTCTGCACATTGGCGAGTTGCTCTCCTTCCATGATCCAGCTCCACTGAGAACCTTCAGCAAACCTGGATCCATCCTAGAAGTCAGAAATGTTCCTGATAACTGCCTTATAGTCACCTCTGGATGGAAAAAGGGATGTCAGGATTAGTTTGGAAATTGGTGAGGGGAGGAAAATAGCTGAGATTGAGGGGATTGGCTTTGGAAAAAAGTACAATGGTTAAAATTTGGTCTCATGGTGGGTATTGGGGGGAGGGGAGGGGGAGGATATTGACGTGGACTCACATGCCGACCCTGCATGTGAATGATGGACAGATGGTGCAGAGCTTGCTGTAGGCCCCGACTGTTAAACTCGGTTGGAAAGTCAACAGGCTTGTTGGCAAACAACGAGTTGTTTTGCTGCTGTATCAGTGAGTCAGGGTCCAAGTCCAATTGGACAGAATCAGTCAAGGCTGCTTGCCTGAGGAGTCCAAGTCATGTTCACTTTCAGGTCCCTAGCCTCAGGATCAATCCAAGCTGTTGCAGTTGATCACTGCCACCTGCCAAGTTTGCCAATGAATTAGCTCTGCCCCCCAAACCCCAGAGCAAGGAGAGGAGATTTCATCCATTTTTCCCTCAGCCCACAGGAGGAGGGAAGGACAAATCTGCCAGCACTGCAGGTTTCCTCACATCTCATTCATGTTGCTGGCTACCTTCTCCTTGGGAGTGCCCGGCTCGGAAACTTTCAATTGAAATTATGGCTCTTCACATGTGACTTTCTGCTAGGCTGACTTACGACCCTATTCTCATGCCACAAAAACAGCTTGGGCTATGCTATAGCCTGTCATTCCATGATTGGAAGATGGCAAGGAGTCTGGAAGTAAAAGTTGGCTTTATTTGTTTTTACTTCGGCGCACCTGACAGGTTTATAACTCTCACTGAGCACTGATCATAAGAAAAGCACAGTTTTGATTGTTAACTGATAAATATTTAAAACAGATGAAAGCACTATCAGGTATGACAATTAGAGCTTACTTGTGAAGTACATGAGATATAGAGTTCTGAGAAGATGCAATGATTCTGTCCAAACCATCTCACAGCATGGTGCCATCAGCAATTACAGCTAATGGAGCGTGTGCAAGGATGATACTTTATGCAAACTGCTTTGAAATTTGCATTAATGAGTTATCCAGCAACAGCTTTGCGCTACAGTGAAAGAAAACAAATGAGTTTTTATTTGAAAATGTGACTCTTAAAAAAGCTGCTTAACGTTGGTGTTCATTTTAGATGCGGGAGCAACAAAATCCTCTGTTGTTTCTGTCACAATAGTGAATGGCCCTGATGAAACTCATTTTTCATTACTCAGGATTGTCTAGGGTAGAGGCACAGAGACAGAAATACAATTTACATTTCTGTCAAAACAAATTTATTATCGTGTGGACAGAAACAGGAATTAGCTTAGTACCTAAATGTCAAAATATTACTTCATGACATTCCTATACCAGTTACAAATTGGTACAAAGTAGAATTTCTTTGGCTTACAAAATAGAATTATGTATTTTAAAGCAGAATAAATTCATGTTTAACTCTGTAATTTGTTACACGGCTTATTTTACAACAGTTAATGTCAGTTTCAAATTCATATTGTTCATGTCATAATTCTGGAAATCATGGCAACTTGGTTATCATCACAGAAACAGAAGATACATCATCTGCAGAACAGTTCCAAAGGAATATTGGAAAAAGCACAGCAGTAGTCATAAAAAAAGAAAAGACAGTGTTTATATGGCAACATTTCACTACCTCACTAATTCCCCAAAGCAGTTACAGCCAATCAATTCCCTTTGAAATATACTTATGGAGCAAAGCATAATCTGCTGGATAACTCAATGGGTTGAGCAACATCAGTGGGAGAAAAAGAAATGTCAAAGTTTCAGAGTTAAACAAGAATGTCTGCAGATGCTGGGATCATGTGCAATACACAAATGTGCTGGAAAAACTCAGCAGATCATGCAGAATCCAGAGAAGGTAAAAGGTTCAGACCTTCCTATTGATGCTGTGAGACCGGCTGAGTTTCTCCAGGATATTTCTATCAATGTTTCAGGTCTCGATGAAGGGCTCTGTCTTGAATCGTTGGCAATGATTATTCTCCCACTGATCTTGCTCAACCTACTGAGTTCCTCCAGCAGATTTTGTTCTGATCCAGATTCTAGCATTTGCAGTCTCTCATGTGTCCTGATGTGCCCACCTTTGTGATGTAGGAAACACACGGCCAATTTGTGCATAGCAACTTGCCATAAATATCAATGATATACGATCAGATAATCTACTTCAGCAATGATGCTTGAGGGATAAATATTTGCCAAGATATAGCCTCTCTATTCATTACTGAATTGCCCCATGGGACCCTCTACATCAGGGGTGTCAAACTCAAATTCACGGAGGACCAAAATTAAAAACTTGGACTAAGTCGAGGGCCGAACTAAATATTTATTGAAAATTTTCAACAACATCTGCATGTTTTCTCTTCTTTCAACAGATGTAATGTTAAACTTTAGGATATAACTTTAGGAGGATAATGTTACAGGTCAGGAGTAGGTAGCTCAAGTTCACCCTTTGCTTGTCCTGAGGGAAACCTATTTGGTCCCTGTGGAGATGTAGTCAGCATTCACAGGCTGTGTCCATTTTGGCCTGCATCAGGACTCAGCATTTCCTGCTCACTCCTCAGGCTCTAAGCCTCTATTCACCCTCGACCCACCATCCCTCTACCTGACCAGTCCTTTACCCAACCTCTACTCACCCCTCATTCCACTCGCTCTGCCTCTACCCACCCCATCCTATACATGCCCCTCTACTGCCTCTCCCCTCAACCTGTTCCTCCCTCTACCCATCTCTCACCCTCCAATCACCCCTCCTCTACTCGCCCTGCCCCTCCCCTTTTACCTCTTCCCTATCCACCCCTCCTTCTACTCATCCCTCCCTCTAACTGCCCCTCGCACCACCTTAACTTCTCCTGCCCATTACTCCTCACCTACACCCTCTGCCCACCCCTGCTTACCCACCCACTCAGGCCCAGCATGCTGCCGATCAGCCTTTGCAGAACAGCGGGGGCCGTGCACAGCCTGCCATGTCCGTCGCGCTGACAGGAAATCACAGGCGCTCGCCAATCCGCCGCACTGCTCGACAGGTGGGAGAAGTGACTGGTTGTGTGGGGAGCCTTCCAACTGGCTTGCCAGCTGATGACATCGACAGACTTCTCGTGTTACAATTTTGTTTTCCCCGTTCTCAAAGTTTGCACGGTCAACCTGCAACTCTCTTGCTCCCTCCGCGTCCCATGGATCTGATGCCCAGGTGTTGTTAGGATTCCCAGCAGAAGGTTTGTGGAACTTTACCATTCTGGATTCCTTTTTGAGAATATTCTGGCCATCTTTTAAGGGGGGTGGTTTTAGGGGGGAGGGGATAGTTAGGGGGTGGGGAAGGATGTGCAATGAAGGGGGAGGATAGTGGGGGTGACATTACCAAAAAACAGCATCGGCTCTCGCTGCAGGGCGGGTCACCTCTAATACATTTTTGAAATGATCTTGCGGGCCAAATATAATTATATCGCGGGCCAAATTTGGCCCGCAGGCCAGAGTTTGACATGTGTGCTCTACATCTTAAAAGTGCAGATAAGGTCTCAGTTTAAATTTTGAACAGTGCCAATCGTCTCTGATATTTTAGCTGACTGGAGTAGGATGTAAATCCCAAATGAGTCAAGGTTGACAATAATACAATGATTTCAGAATAGTTAGTTCATCCTCAAAAGAGAAAATGGCTTTATGAAGGGAACAAAGAACTTAACCCATTCTGGCTTGTATGTGACTCTGGGCCCATGAAGCAATCAATTCAAATACACGGTAAATGGTCGGGCACTGAGGAATGCAGTAGAGCAGAGGGATCTGGGAATATAGATACACAATTCCCTGAAAGAGGCATCACAGATGGATAGGGTTGTAAAGAAAGCTTTTGGCCTATTGGCCTTCATAAATCAAAGTACTGAGTATGGGAGTTAGGATGCAATGGTAAAAGTTGTACAAGACATTGGTGAGGCCAAATTTGGAGTATTGTGTGCAGTTTTGGTCACCTAACTACAGGAAAGATATCAATAAGTTAGAAAGAGTGCAGAAAAGATTTACTATGATGTTGCCCGGGCTTCAGGAACTGAGTTAGGGGGAAAGGTTAAACAGTTTTGGATTTTTTTCTCTGGAGCATAGAAGAATGAAGGGAGTTTTGATAGAGGTATTTAAAATTATGAGGGGGATAGACAGGGTAAATGTAGATAGGCTTTTTCCCCTGAAGGTAGGTGAGTACAAAACAGAGGACATGAGTTAAGGGTGACAGGGGAAAAGTTTAGGGAAAACATGAAGGGGAACTTTTTCACACAGAGAGTGGTGGGAATATGGAATGAGCTGAAGTGGTGAATGTGGGCTCAATTTTAATATTTAAGAAAAATTTGGACAGGTACATGGATGGGAGAGGTATGGAGGGCTATGGACTCTGTGCAGGTCAGTGGGACTAGGCAAAAAAAATATGGTTTGGCACATTAGTATGGCTGAAGGGGCCTGTTTCTGTGCTGTAATGTTCTATAGTTCCTGCCTTATGAACAGAAAATTGCAATAAACTCAATAGTCGGTCTAGATGTCTTTTATGACATTCAGTGTGCATTGGGAGTAAGTCATCTGGGCTCTCAAGCCTGCCCCACTATTCAATAAGATCATGGTTGATCTACCCCAGCCCAGTAATTGAAAAATCAGGTATTTAAAGCTCTAAAATTCTGAATTGGGGGCAGAAAGATCACAAATAATTCTTGGATATTTATGTTGATTGGTATCACTCCAAAGTAGGCAGAAACATACCAAAAACTGTTTTCATGTTTAAGCAGAGGACCAGAATACTTTGTGTTCTGGTCTGCAGTACAGAGCTAAGGGTAGTTACTTACTCTGGGGAAGACTCTGGAGTTAGGCTTGACATCTCCTCTGGCGTAGGTACTGGATGAAGATTAGAAAAACACAGTGTTAGAGTCAAATGTGGAACCATTGACATCTCAGTACGAAATGTCAGAAAAAGCCTTAACATTTATTTTTGTTAGTAGCCTTAAAAAATGCCACAATCTCTTTGTTCTTGGTATGTTGGGCATCACTGGCAAGACCAATATTGATTCCCCATCTTCAAATGTCCTTGACAACATTATAATGAACTTCCCCCTGAACCATTGCAGTGGTTAACATACCCCTACATTGCTGATGATAGGGGTGTTCCAGAATTTAGATCCAATGACAGAGAAAGATAAATGCCATATTTTCCAAGTTAGGAAGATTTGTAAATTGAAGGGGAACCTGCAAGGTGGAGGAGTTTCAATGTGCCTGAACTCCTTGTCTTTATTGCCAAAGTTTGCAGGTTTGAGAATACTATCTGAGTATCTTTCAAAGGTGAGACAAGTCAAAGTCAGGGAGGGCTGTGCTGCAGATGGGGCCATCGTTTCCGCTATTTGAGGGCTGGTCGTCATTGACAGCCAACTGTAAAAGCCCCTGAGAAAAGGTGCCAAAATAACAAATCCCAAGGATTCTGCAGCAGGAAAGGATGGTTGCAGGTAGAGGTGGGATCATGTACAATCCTGCCCAAACCTTCTCAGTGCTCTTTTGTAGTCCCATCATTCTCCAATAAGAGTGTGTGGATCATACATTCTCATAGAGACTATTTCAATAGGTGCGCAGAACTGTTGCAGAGAACAACAATTGCATCGTTTTGCATTATTATACAAAATTCAGAAGATGTACAGTGTCAGTGGTGCATGAAAAATAATTAACCAATACCATTTACCAAGAAAACAATTAAAAATATGGTTACATCAAAATTAGAGGTATTAAGAATAAATTATTCATCTAATTTGCAATTCCCTATTGTAAAGAAGGAAAATATCATGGCAAGGGAACATAGTCATGGTCATGTAATCTGGGACCAATGCAATTTTTATTGCAGACTGAAACCATGGTTGCATGTCAAGGTGATGTCTTCATTAAATTTACACATAAAAGCGCTTTGTTAGAAGTTCTGCTCTGGTGAATTTCAAAGAAAAAAGCAAACTTAGCAAAAACCTAATTTTGTAATAGATCTTCCTAAGGGAAGGTCATGATATATTGATGAAATTAGTGACAAAAAATTAAGTCAACTTTCCAAAAGAGTACATCAGGATTCAGTAAAGTACAGCATAGTCAAAAATGAAACAGAGCTCCCCTCCCCATATGCCCCCATTCCAGGAATATAAAGCAGGTTATTTTAAATTGCTTTTCTCTGAAAAGCAGTGCTTTTAATAATTGTTTTAATTTCTTTATTTACCTCAATAGTTTGAAACACAGCACAAATAAGTTTATACGTCTTCAAATAAAGGCGCGAGTGTTCAATTGAACAGGGGTCTAATTTAAGACTCTATCTTAGAATTGTGGGGTATTAGGAGATGATCTGAGAACTTACCTGCCTCTCCTAGGCTAATTTAACTTCATGGCTTGCTGTCGGTTTATATCCCACTGGAAACAGAATCAGGCTGAAATGGGCAAAAAGTGACTGCCAGCCCTATGAGACTGAACATGTGGAGTTCAGTCCATTTAACTAGTGACTGCTCATGGACCCACATCTCCTCATGTGTAGAGGAAGGTGTAACAGCGACTACACTTCCTGAGAAGACTGAAGTGGGCAAGGCACCATCATGTCAACTTTCTACAGGAGCTCTATCGAAAGCAGAGTGGGTGTCAGAACAAATCTAACTGCGGGGGTGGAGCACAAACTGACGTTCGAAAACTCAATCAACTGGGGGAGACCATGAGCCTCCTCTGTGTGGCACTGTAACACTTCCCCCTCCCTCCGACGTAACAGACAAATGCGCGTTTATATCATGTGGAACCTGGTGCTAGCGAAGCTAGAGATGCTAGTGCTGTGGGTGGGGGGCTCAATAACTCATTTTTGGGGCAATGCCCACGAATGGTCTCCTTGGCACTGGCTGTGATTGAGAGTGTCCTAGCTGGCTGCATCACAGTTGTTGCAGAGAAATGGATCGGAGGTCAATCCACAGGTCAATAAGAGTGGGAGAGTCTACCTCCCCCCACCCCTCATCGACATGATCTATCAGGATCGTTGTCTGAGGAGGGTGTGCAAAATCATTGAGGACCCCTTCCACCCTACACACAGCTTCTTTCAGCTGCTCCCATCAGGAAAGAGATACAGCACCATCAGAGCCAGCACCACCAGGCTGAGAATCAGCTTCTTCTCATGGGCAGTAAGAATGCTGCATGACCAAAGGAAGTGTTCACACTCACCATCTGAGATTCTAATTTTCATGAAACAATATTTATTTATTTATTTGGATATAAGAATACTTGTCCTGCATATGTATTATTTGTCTGTTTGTGTGTTTTGGCTGGTGTGTGTCTGCATGTTTTGCACCAAGGACTGGAGAATGGTGTTTTGTCAGGCTGTACTTGAGAAATCAGATGACAATAAACTTGACTTGACTTGATGTGGCACACAAAGGAGCACTGTTTTGTGTCTGGGCCAAAATTAAAGGGAAGATTCCTGTTTAGATTGTTTCATCTTCCTGACACTCAAGCCATGGTAATGTTTGCAAGGGGGATGGGATTAAAATCACATAGCTCAAGTCCAGAGATAACTAAAACCTTAAAATATTCTTCATTTCAGACTGTTGCAAGGCAAAGATTTAGTTTATATAAATTTGTCCTTATGGTGAATATTTTAAGAACATTTCCTTTTGTTCTAATTTCTTCAATTAAATTTGAAACTAGTCATGATGAGAAAGAAAAAAGCCACTTTGTTTAAACAGGAATATGCCACAAATCCAATTGCTCCTATTGTCTTCAAAATTTTATTATGACCATGCCATTCAAAATCGGCCAATTTCATGAAATCTGGTGGCATCCTTTAAAGTTAAAAATCTTGCTCAGTGAACTTTTCTATTGTGAATGTGACATCTTAAAACCCTCTTTATGCCTTGCTGTAACTCTGACTATCCAGGATGGGTGGCATGGTTAGTACAGAAGTGACAAAGTTAGCACAGTGGTTAGCCAACGCTGTTACATCGCAGTAACCAGGATTTGAACCCAGGTTTGACCGTAAGGTGTTTGTATGCTCTCCCTGTGTCTGCATTGTTTTCCTCTAGGTGTTCCAGTTTCCTCTCACCATTGAAATCGTATGGGGGTTGTAGGTCAATTGGGTGTTATTGAGTGGCAAGGGCTCGTGGGCTGAAAGGGCATGTTACTGTGCTGTATGTCTAAATTTAAAATTTAAACTTGAGTTCATAATCTTGAAGGTTTCAGTAGCAAGGTTTGGAAATAACTAAGGGAAGAAGGAACTGTGTTCCCTCAAACAGCCTTTCAACATCCACAAATCCTACGGCATTTGAAACTGATTGACTCATGTTCTCATCTCCAGCAACAGTTCAAATACTATTTTCCACCGGAAACCTCAAGGCAGTCCCATTTAGAAATGGTCAGCCATGAAAGAGAATATAACGAGAGCATTTCATTGAGCTCAAAAGACAAGGTTTGAAAATAACCTACCTTGTAATTTCCTGCGGTGAAACCGAGGTGAACCGAGGAAACTGTTTTTGATTGAATTCAGCCGCGTCCTCCAAGGCATCCCTCCAATGCTGGGGCTGGAAGGCGGTGTTGGATTTGGAGTGCTCGCCGGACTCTCCTTGGGAGTATGAACTGGTGTGCCCTTTGGGGTGGGGAGGGGGCTTCCCCTTGGGGAAGGGTGAGGGGTCACCTGTATTATAGGGATAGATTTGGTGCTTGGATCAGTACCGGGGATCAATCGAACAAGAGACAGGGGTGTGATAGGGGCTGAAGGAACAAACAATTGGGTTGGTGATGTGACTGTGGTTTGGTGACTCTGCACGTTTTTAACAGGAGGACTCTGAGGAGGGCGCGTTTCTGATGTTACAACAGGAAGAGGATTAGATTTAGTGGTTTGCAAAGGTTTATCTGTGAGCTTACTCTTAGCAGGAAGAGTCTGTGTCTTTGGATTGGATTGAAACCCTATCTTTGGTTGAAGCACATTACTGGGCTTTGTTGTATTTCTATGACAATGAGGAATTATGGGAGAATGTGCTTTGGGACTGGGGCTAAGCTTCGGACTCTGGGGAGGTATAAAAAACTTTCTGATAGGCTACACATCAGACAGCATCATGCATGGACAGTCAAAGGAGAAAACATCACATACGACATAGCATGGCACACAGACATAAATCAGAAGGGTGGGAGTGCAGAAAACAAAAATACGTGCCGTTAGCCGGTAAGCAGCAGGTTGCAACAAAAAATGTGAGCATAAAATACCATCAAATGTATAGGCATTCAAAATCATAACATTTACACCAGCAAATCAACAGGAAGAGAAGCAGCACATATTATTTAACACGTTTGATGACCTCAGACCAATAAAGGGCAAACATATAGCCAAAATGGCAGTAACCATAACTCATAGCTCATGGGTTCCACCAATCCTTGCCGTTGTTACGTTTAGTGGTAAAAATCAGACACACAAGCTGTAGTCAATGAAATGCAGGACAATTCGAGGTCTAGAATGGAGGGTTTGGTCATTATCACTTACCCTTGGACTGCTTAGGGGGCTGGTGGAGAGACCGGATGATGCTCCACTTATTGAACGTGATCTACAGAGAGAAAAGGCACACTAGAATCAAATCAGATTTAAAAAAAGAACTTTTTGAAAAAAAATCATGGATTACAATCATTATCCTCTTAAATAAGGTAGATTTGATCTTTTGTCACCATCTGACTCCCTTTCGTCATTACATTACAGTGATTTTTTAATTGACACAAAGCATTTACCAAATATATTTTCCTTTGCCCCTCTATTTGCTCCCCTTCTCTCTTGATACTGTTTAATCTTTCTGGGGTTTGTTTCTCAGGCCTTCCTGTGCCAGATCAATTGTTCTGGACAGTTCACACGTCTGGCTACAAAAGTATGTCTGTATGGGAAGGAGAACTGTGTTACAATTGAAAAAAGATCACATGCTCACTGATGTACACATATGCACACCTTCCTCCAAGGACATTGCACAATATTGACCAGGAAAGACTAGAGATGATTTTCATTCTCTCTAAGCATTGCACCTGTACCATCATACCCACTAGATGCAGATTGGTAAAGTGAGCCTTGGACCTTTCCATTCTGGAAAGCTTAGGCTACCTGAGCAAAGGACTTACAAACTAAATCATCAAGGGGCTTGAAACATTTCCTCAAATTATCCATTATTTTTATACTATGAATGTGCTCCATATGTAACAAATTTTTAAAGACAAGTGACAAATTGAACAATGAGAGCTAAAATGTCCCAATACATTGAGCAACAAAGATTAACATAATTGAAGGAAGTTCAGAGAAGGTTTGTTAGGATAATTTCACATACAGAAGAATTTTCTTTGCGAGAAAACAGTTGAATACACGGAGTCTTCACACACTGAAGTTTGGAAGAATGAGAGATGATTTTACTGAAAAACAAGATTCTTGGGCGGGGAGGAGGGGTGGTTTGACAAGGTTAATAAAGAGAAGAGGTTTTCCCTTGTGGAATAGTCCTGGCCAGAGGGGAAGTTCTCAAATTAAAAGGGTGACCACATAAGACAAAGATGAGGAAGAACGTCTCTCAAATTGGAATTCCTTGCCTTGGAAAGCTGTGGTGGCTAAGTCCTCAAAGCAGATTTTTAATCGGTAAGGGAATGAAGGGTTGTAGGTTAAGAATTGGAAAGTAAATTCGAGGAAGCTTGGATTAGTTGGAATCTTTTTGAAGGCGAAGCAGGACTCCTATTCCTATTGCTTTCATTTTAAAATCACACTTAACAAACGACATCATCAGTTACAGCCACCATTGAGAAACAGTCCACTACAACATTAGCATTAGAATTTGGTGAAAATTACTTCCGAATAACATCGATTATTCTGTATTTTAACCGATGAACAATAGAGATAAGTTATAACATTCCAGGAGGAGGAAAAAAAAATAACATTAGCAGAGTCATACATGCAAAACACCAAGCAATTTTACACCTATCATGGTATCCAAGGAACATCTTGAAATAAACCACCAGAATGCCATGCAGCGATGAAAGGGAGTGGTGGGGGGTGGGGGGGAGTGGGGAACAGCAGAGATCAGGGCATCAAAGCAATTAGTAATTACTACCCAACAATATCCACTGGAAATGCTCAGGCTTTTCACAAATAAACAGAAATGAGATTTTGGGGAAGAATAAAAAAAGGGGGGGAGGTGAAAACTACCCAGAGGTTAATTAATACTGTGGATATAGTGTGCAACAGAGGAAGCTCTTGCCATTCAGATGTGGGATGGAAATCTCTAGGGAGTGGGAAGTGGGGGAGAGGAGAAGATATTTTGAGCTATTTCAACAATCATGTGCACTTAAGGGCATCTAAAGCAGCTACCCACAGTGAGGGAGAAATCATGTGAAACACTTTTACTACCTTTCTTCTTTGTTGATTCTGGGATTGGCATCTGTGATATCCAAGCTTTTACTGAACATACTTTTACTACAGTAGGGACAGTAAAACAAAAAAAACAACAAAATTACATTGGTAAAGAATTTAAACAGGGGCTATTTTAAAACTAGATATATATAAATATTTAAAAAAAGAAAACGTTTTATATCACTATTGAGAGCTAATGACATTAAAACAAACATCTTGAGCATTTCAGTATGTATATCCTTCAGGCCTTGCAGGATACTAAGATGAGTTCTAACTGATGGCTGCAGTGCACATTATTTCAGATATATAGCAGAAAAACAAAGGTGAATGTTGAATAAAGATTAATATTGAAAATGGTTCAAACATGTATATTTGGAAAAGAAAAAATGGATTTGAATGTGCAACATGAAGGACTATTGTGATATAAAAATGTGCAACTTCCCTTGATGCACCTGATTCCTTGCCATGCAAAGATCAGTCTGATCATTTTCAGGCAATCTTCAAAGTCACTACACTGCGTTCAGATTTGTTGCACATTCAAACAGTGTCACAAAGCAGAAGACTACAGGTTGAAAAGCAGTTCTAGGCCTTTGCTTTCCACTTCATCACTGAAGCTTTCCAATATTGGTGGAGTCAATGGAAGAACAATGTAAAAATAAGAAAAGACTAAGATCATTCCCTTGGTTAGTTTGAAATAGTGTTTCATGATTTGATACAATACGATGTTGTACCTCTGGCCATGCTGTGCCATCTCTATAGCACGTCGAGCTGGAACTGGAGAGCCTCCGTCAGTCACGCTCAGAACTTCCATCGATTTCCGTTCTGGTCGCCGCTTGCCATGCCGATTTAACATTGGTGAGTCTACTCTTTTTCTAGGTGGATCTTTCAAGACCCATGACAATTAAAAATTGGATATTAAAAAGATAATCATTATAATTATTTTGTGCATCTTAGATGATCTTTCCCAATAGAACATCAAACCTATTTAAACTGATTAAAAAATTGTCAAACACCCGGAAACATTGTGTTTGTATCCATTAAATACTGACCAGCACCAAACCAACACTTTAGTTTTACCTATTCCTTATTATAGTTTTAATCAGCCTCACTTTTAAATCTAAATGCAAGTCCTTTATTTTAAAGTGCTTTCAATACATTTTAATGAATTTTCAATGTTCAAGAAGGAGGAAGGATAGTTGAAAAGAGTAGGCGGTATTGAAGTTAAGCCCTTGATTACAAGAGGTATTGCTACCAATGGTACCAATTTAGGGTTGATCAGGGGGCTAGAATTGGTGCAGAATAGATATGTTGATGGGTATGAGCAATACAATTTTGAATAATTTCAAACTTATAGTGGGTCGAAAAAAGGATCCAGTCAAGTGATAAAAAAAAAAGAAAGAGCGATCAGAGCTTAAGCAGAGATAAGGATGGATTCAGGCAATGGAATAAAGGCAAACAAATGTCTCATAACTCATGCTGGAGACATCAAGAATAAAAAAAGATTTGGTTTTATTTCATTCAATTATTAGGGACAGAGATGATGTCAGTGATACACCAGGGAAAGAACAGAGTTCTTGTTGGAATTGAAAAGCAATGGCTTTTGTCTTCCCAATAATTAGATGAGAGGAAATTTCTACCCATCCAATATTGGATTTTGGATGACTGCAGTATGATGAAGAAATCCAGAAGTGTGAGATAGAAATGGGTGTTCTTGGGAGAGAGAAGCAATTCTCAGCAATTCTCTGGTTACATCTGGAGATATCCATCTATATCTATAAATAAATAAATAAATAGATAGATACATACATACATACATGCATACAATTTTATATATATATATATATATATCAGATGAAAAATGGTAGAGAAGTGCTGGGAATGATGGTGTGGTCAAACATATTAATGGCCGAAAACAGATCAAGAAGGATGGGGAGGGATAGATTAATCCTAAAATAACAAGGAGCATCAAAATGACATTGATTAGAGTGGTACTTGCCAGGTTTGGGAACCTTCTTGGCGAGAATCAGACAAAAAGTTCCAGGAAAGAAACAAATTAGGACATAAATTTAGAATGCTTCAACGCTATCATTTTGAAGTCAGGTGCGGTAGGAGCAGGGATCAGTATAGGCCAGCCGACGGCTACGGTGAATGAACAAGACTGGGAGTGAGTTACATAAAGAGCATAATCCCAAGGTTTGGAACACAAAACGTGACATGACAGAAACTTAGATGTGAGTGTCAGCTGTAGATATGCTGAAGATAGGTGAGGATACCAATGAAGAAGTGGGAAATGTTATTGATGGAATGAATACATGGGGAAGCTTTAGTTCTAATCAAACAACAATGCCAAGGCTACAAAATGTTGGTTCAGTTTCACGCAATATTTTCTAGCATGGGAATGGTTACCTGGGAAATAAATTTGTGGCCAAGACATTGACTTCAGTCTCTCCAAATGTAATTGGAAGAAACTTTTTCTCATGAATGCATAGTTTCAAAATCTGAGAACACAAGCAGATCCATGAGTCTTCATACTTGTTCTTTGCAGTTAAGCTGGAATTTCCAGCAAGTGTCTTGTGACGAAGAGTTGGGGATTATGTCTGCATCATTGAACTCATTTTTATTTAGCAATAGAAATCAGGATGCAGTTATGATCAGTGTCTATCCAATCTGACAGAGACGTTGCAAACTATGGTCCTCGGATTTCCGTGACCAGAGATGAATTCTTTTCTATGGGCAGTGACTTGGATTAAAGAAAGCAATAATTTTAAAATTTAAATTTAGACATGCAACACGGTAACAGGCCCTTCAGCCCGTGCCACCTAATTACTCTCAATTGACCTACAATCCCAGTACGCTTTTGAAGGGTGGAAGGAAACCGGAGCACCCAGGGGAAACCCAAGCAGACACAGGGAGAATGTACAAACTCCTTACTGACAGCACCGAATTTGAAACCCAGTGGCTTGAGATGTAACAGCATTGCGCTAACTGCTGTGCTAATCATGCCACCCTTTTAATGACGAGAGGGGAATTAAAGTTATTGCAGAGGGCATAACTTACCAGATTGGTGGCTGAAAAATATCAAGTTGAATTAAAGGTTGGAAACAAAAAATTTGGGGAATTTAAAAGTGTAGTGGTAAGAAATTTGAGAGTTTTTCTCCAGTGATGAATTGGAGGGTGAAGACTGAATTGAGAAGTTGATCATAGATAATTTCCTTCTTTCAATGTGAAGACATCTTTCATTGAATTGATTCTATTTCTGGAAAATATTCTAATGTTCTGGATTGTTTACATTTGTGTATGAGGAATATATAAAAAAAATCTATTTCACACTCTTTTCTGAAAAAAAAATCAGCTCTGTGGCCACAGAAACTTTTGGAATGAGCACGTATGGCTTCATGCATGAACCTGAACAGAGAATTTTTTACAGGTTTTCCAATTGTGGGGGCTCACACAGGCCTCAAAGATAAAACTAATTTTTATGCTCCTGGCACAAAAGGCAAAAAAAAACAGATCAATTCATGTTACTTTGCCATCATTCTGAATGTGATTAACAAGCTCAGCATGGATCCAAGGTCGAACCAGAAAACATAAATGTCTTTTCAGTGGCTTCACCCGAATTGAATAAGCACTCTCCCACTCAATGACTGAAGCAGCCATTAATATATTTCATTAAAGCATTGCCATACGGCAGTGAATCGAAAATATATGGATAATTTGGAATTCGAAACTCGGGATCTTGAAGTATTTTTGCATTAAGCAAACTCTGAATAGCCATATGAGGGTTCTCTGTACATCTCATTTATAAAATTTGAAGTTGCCCATGATTCTCACCTAAATCATTTTGAGGAGGCAAGTCTTCGTCTTCGTGGCTTGGATACCGCTCTTTTCGATCAAGAAGAAGAAAATATATCATTTTTTCTTGATTTTCTCTGTGAGTCAGAAAATAAATCAAATCAATGTACATTGGTGTTCTGGTAGAATTATGATACAACCTATCTGTATGCTAAGGCAAAGCATCTGAATGATGAGCTGTATATTGTCTTTATTATCTAGCCACACATACCTTATAATGCAAGACGCCTACACCCAGCTCTACTGCAGTTATAAACAAGCTATTTTAAAATGCTATAATTTTGAAGATGATAAAGTACGTTCAGTAAAGCTCAAGTTCTAATGTGTATCGTTTTATCTTTGAACAGTGACCTTCAGTTCTCAGTTCTTCATAACAGGAATCATCTTCTCGACATTCTCAGAATCTCATATGTTCCAATTAAGCGCCCTCTCATTCTTCTAAACTTCAGTAGGGACAACCCTTGGCTGCCCATTTTTTTTCCCTCATAAAGGGATGCACACTTTCCAGCTAGCAAGTAATGCTGATAGATCTGCTGTTTCCACCCACATCTTCTTTCTTTTTGCTTCTTTAACACCCATTTTGCCTTATTCAATCTCATCTGTTTTCCACTCCATCAAAAATCATCATGGTAATTCTTTCTTCCAATACCATCCCCAATTTATCTTTCTGTGCACTTCCTTATAAACTGTGAAATCTCTCCAAGTTCTGATGAAAAGTCATTAACCTGAAATATTGCTTCTTTGTTCATAATCTTTTATTATATATATTGATACAAAAACTGTAAGAACAAGAAAAAATATACTGTAGAGGTACAAAATAATTACAATGTATCCTGGAATAAAATAAAAACATTGTGACTAATAATAAACAAACAGACAGAATTCAATATTTTATCTCTTGTTCATGCAGAAAAAAAAAAGAAAAAAGACTATAACTAACTTATCCTAAATCTATAACTCTTAAAGTAAAACGAAAAAAGCCACTGGGACATCTTAAACCACCAAAAGGGTAAAAGTTACAGTACAATAGTGAATTGCCTTATATGTGTGAGCACTGCTGTCCGAAGAATTCAGTCACAAAGTTCGCAGACTGTACAACAGGCTTTAATCAGTTTAAGGTTGTACACACCAGGTCTCTGTACCTTTCTGACTCCACGTACCTGACTGACTTCCAAAGGGGACTGGATAAGGTTTGGGTCATCCATTGAGCATAACTGGGAGGGATAGAGTCCTTCCATCTTAGCAAAATAGTTCACAATCTTTTGAGTATTTCCAAAACCCATTTTACTTGTTTTAAATCAGAGGGTTTTTTTATGGGAGCATTAGGCAAGGAGGGTCAGGGAGGGTAAGGTGCAGGAGAAGATTTCCAGGGGACCTCTCTGTAGAAAGGTCATCAACTTGATACACTAACTCAGATTCTCTTTTCACAGATACTTCCAAATAGGTCAAGTATTTCCAGCATTTTCAGTTTTTATAGTGGATGATTTCAAGGTGACCACTCAAACTTCTTTACAGTGTGCCAGAGTAAACTTGTGTCAAGGTTCAAGAATGTGACTATGCACTTACCCTTTTCAATTCAGAATGACCTTCACACCTTGTCCCTCATTCCTTATTTCTGTTGGACTTCTAGCCTTAACCCTTCTATACTCACTTACTACTGGTTAAAATATGCATTCTGCCAAAATAGTTGTGCGCCAGGTTGTTGAGTCTCCGCCCATTGTACTTTTGTGCATTCCCACCCTCTCCAACACAAATAGCCCTTCTTCCCCAACTGAGTTAGAATTTGGAGCATTTAGAATAAACAACTAATTTGAAAGAACCAACTGATCCATTCCAAGCCAGCAAAAGGCCACTCAGTAGAAACGTGCGTCGTGTGTGTGTGTGTGTGTGTGTGTGTGTGTGTGTGTGTGTGTGTGTGTGTGTGTGTGTGTGTGTGTGTGTGTGTGTGTGTGTGTGTGTGCATACGAGTGAGAGAGAAAGGGAAAGAAAATATGTGTATACATTGCACACTGGCAGCACAGGCATGACGTCTTTTAGTTGGAAGAGGTCATCGGAGGAGTCTGTTGAAATTTTATAATGCAAGAAGGGTCCCCTGGAAATTGAAGGGTGAGCATTCTAAATCTCTTAAATCGACAGAACTGTTCCAATTCAATTATAGTCTGGTAATAATATCGGCCACTTTCTACTCATACTTCACAAATGACCAAGATTATATGAAATGCCATTGCTAAAATCACTATTATTCTTTCTTCCAATGGCCATATTTAAGATGAAAATAAAAAAAATCACACTGAGTGATAAAATAGCAATGGACTTTTAAAAAATGCACTGCCCAATCACACACTGTGAAATTTTAAACAGCGAAATAATGGGCCATTAAAAAGCACAGTAAAGAGCTGTGCTGCAGATTACGATGCTGGTTAGTAATTGCTGCACGCTTGAGAAGGCAAATGTGGGATGTCTGGAGAATGTGTTGTTCAAGTCTTTACCATTTGAATGGACCCATATTTATACTGAACTTACTCAGAATAAAATTCTACATTAAATGTCTGAAAGATTTTAATATTTTTCAATTCAGCATTCAGCTTCTCCTAAAATAAACAGAACAATCTTTTTAAAATGTGTGCTTCTTTGTTCACAAGGCAGAAGGATGGAATGATGCCAATATCACTGGAAAAATTAATATTTCACAACGCTTTGATGAGTGGGTGTCCTGAGTAATTCACAGGTTTATTAAGTAGTAGCAACAACATAGGTTTATGATTTTTAAAGTATTAATGTTGACTGTGCTGTGACAAATGATCATTAGATCACTCTAGGTTGTAAATATCTGACATTTGACAAGATATATATTTGTGTAGATTCATGCTTGTTGGAGGACAGCTGCTTACTGATTCAGGGGTAAATAGCACAATAGTGGGGATCTCCCAGTGGCCACCCATTTCAATTCCCCATCCCATTCTCTTGCTGACATGTCTGTCCACGGTCTCGTGGTCTGAGACCACGTGAAAGTTGGAGGAGCAACCCCTCATCATCCATCTGAGCACCCTCCAACCCGATGGAATTAACATTTCTGTTAAACTCCCCGTCTCCTTTCTTCTAGATCTGTCTCTCTTTCCCCTTTTCCCTCTGTCTCCTTTCACAGAGCCAAAATTAATTTTCACCTTACCTCTTATTATATCCAATTAACACTTTTTGTTTGTTGGTCTGGACTCCCATTCTTCCCCCTTTCTCTCCCAGTCTTTATTCAGATGCCTGTCTGCTTTTTGCTTATACAGTACAACTTTGATTATCCGAAATGGTCGGGACCGGGCCTATTTCGGATAAACGATATTTTCGGTGAATTGGTCATTTTTTAAAAACAGCCCAGAGCAAGGGCAAATCACTTGTATAAGTGCTTAAACCACAGCAAACAATAAGGGAAAGCTTTTAAAGCATAAAATAATGTTTAATTCTTACCAAAAAAAAACCTGAACAAAATAAAATAAATCCAACACCAAAAACTCAAAATTCTACTCATAAGTTTTTCTAAAATTCCAAAATTTGTATCAGTTTGGCTCTGAAAATATTTTTGGATAACTGAGGATTTCTGATTGTTTTGGCTATCCCGTTATCCAAAGGTTTTCGGAGGTGAAATTACATCATTTCATCTTTGAAATTTTTCAGATGAGGACTTCTGATTTTTCTGAAATCCTCAATTATCTGAAATTTTTTTTTGGAGCCGAACAGTTGTCACTTCCGGACCCAAAAAATTTGGATATCTGAGAATTTTGGATAATCCGATTTCAGATAATTGGAGTTGTACTGTACCTTGAAGAAGGGCTCAGATCTAAAACGTCGGTAGTATATCTTTACCTCCTATGGACGGTGGGAGACTGGCTGAGTTCCTCCAACATTTACTATGTGTTTGTTGCTGCTTATTGATAGTCATTTCATCATTGTCTTTTCAATGTAAAAATATAATTGAGGTTTATTTCTTTTCCTTAAATTGAATAATGTTGATGCTAGGATGGATCTGGTGTTTATTCTGTAAACTGTATATTCTGCCCATATTCCTGATATGAAGGAATCTAATTTGAAGACATGAACAGAAATGAGGTCGGCCTGGTGAGAACATGTGATCCGAATGTCATTCCTATATTATTCTCTGCACCCAATGAGACCACTTTAAAAAGCTTGCTTGTTAGCTTGCCTGTGTGGTAATGGCCAATTGACAATCTTGTGCCCATTTGCATTCATTCTATACCGATCACATTTTATTCTCCCCACATTCCCATTAACTGCCCCAGATTTATCATTCACCTGGGACATCTTACAATTAGCTTCTCAACCAGCACATCAATGGGATGTGCAAGGAAACTGGAGCACCAGAGAGAATGTGCAAACTCCAGCAGACAGCACTCAAGATCAGGACCGAACCTGATTCTCAGCAGCCATGAAGAAATAGCTCTACTGGCTATGATTCAATTACTCCAGCAAGCTTTTCAGTCAGCTTGGTCTGAGAAGTACCCTTTTAGTTTAGAGGAAATGTATGCCACCGTGTCTCTGTGGCATTCACAAGTTTCTTGCCTTGGGTTATTGCCCCTTATCAAGAAAATCAAGCTCTTTAATTCCATTCAGAATGTGATGGACTGATTACACATCTCAGCTGCCCCCCCTTCCATATCACACATCCGCATAGTACAACAGCTTGCCAGTATCCCCATAACTGGTAGCTGAATAAACAAACTTAATTCATAATAATATGGAAGATTTTATCAATAAATGCAAAGTGTTACAAATATAACATAAGAGCAATGGGTTAATACTGCCAAGAAAACAAAATAATACTTACTCTTCTGACACCAAATCTTGCATTAGCTTGTTTTTGTCTCTAAAACAACCCAATGAGTGCATGCTGTCCAGGACATCTGGATCAATGTCCTCCAGTGATGGAAGAGAACGGATCTGCACCTTTCTTGGAACAGGCTGCTCTGGTTTGGGTTCATTCTTACCTCCACTGTAAGAACATAAAAACCCAAAATTCCAACTCTATAAATTAAACTGCAACTTTTTAGCAAGTGGAATTAATTTCTTTGCATTGATATGTTCCTATTAACTTGTTTAAAGTAAAATCTTATTTACATTTATCTGCCAGGTAAAACTTACTTTTTTTTACAGCAAGGCACCAGCAAAGGGTCGCTAAATGATTAACTAAATTATTGTTCTTTGGGGTGCACACTTGAAACTGTCCAAAACAATCTCATTAGGGGCGATTAAAGGAGAACCCAACCTTCTTGTCCAAACCAGAGGTTGGCAAAACTGAGTCAGGCAATTGATTTGGGATAATGTTGTCTATCCCTTAAAATTAGTGACGGAAAAATTGTATTCTGCTTCATTTGAAGGAAAAAAATGTTTTCCAATTGCCTAGAATCGATTTAGGTTGTGAACTTGCACAATAAGCAAATGACAAATAGCTCAAGATTCAACTCATATTTGGAGATAATTTGTTCTACTCGTTGTGTCTGACGGTGCTCGGAGTCACTCCCACTTTGGAAATTAATAGCAATCATGGTTTCAGATAAGCACATACAAGTCCCTTCCTATTTCATGCAATATCTTCAGAATAGTATACAATCTGGTTCATTCAGGTTCCTGGTTTAAGAGAGTTAAAACATGTGTTTTGTTTGCGTTGGGTTCGAGTCTGGCCGAAACGGACCATGCAGTCCCAAAAATGAGCTCACATATTCTAACTTCCTGTGATATCTCAGAATAGCAAGGAATAAGGCAAAGTAGAGAAATTGATGAGCAACCCTGGGCCACTTTCAGATCCCCACACAGAACAGAGATCGAGTTCCTTGAGTTTTCACCTTTCATTCCACTAACCTCACAATCCAGCACAATCCTTTGTCGTTTCCACTACTTCCAACAGGATTATAGGCACATCATTCTTTCCCACTCATTTCTACCTTCTGCATGGACCTCTCTCCATGATTCCCTGGTCTGCTCACTCCTCCGCACCCACCTCTCCCTGACCTCTAGCACTTTACCCTGCAACTGCAGGAGATACAACAGTTGTTCTTACACCTCATCTCTCACCATGATTCACACACCAAAATAGACCTACCAGGTGAGACAAAGATTGTGGCCTTTTGTACCTTGGTAAAACCAAGTGAAGATGAGACAACCAGCTTATACAGCACATGTGATCTGTCCCCCGAGGCCATCCTGATCTACTGGTTTCATGCCATTTCAAATCCCTTTCCCATTTCTTCAACAACCTATCTATCCTTGGTCTTTTCCACTGCCAGGGTGAAATCCAATTCAAACTACAAGAACAAGATCTCAAATTCTTCCTGAGTAATTTACAAGCCATTAATAAAAACACTGAATTTTCCAATTCCAGCTAATCCCTATCATCTCTCTTCCCCCCACTCTCTGATCCATCTTCAACCCTCTCTATTTCCTTTCCTTTCCATACCTCCCCATCATCTATTTTCATCCCCCTCCCAATTCTATGCACCTACTATCTACACCAATGGTTCTCAACCTTTTTCTTTCCACTCACACACCATTTTAAGTATTCCCTATGCCATCAGTGCTCTGTGATTGGTAAGGGATTGCTTAAGGTGAGATGTGAATGAGAAGGGAAGGCCGAGAATCACTGCTCTAGACCCAAATTGTTACTGAAATATTTTGCTTGAGAAAAATTATCATTGGTCCATTTCCTTTGGAGTTCTGAAACCGAGCACATAACGAGTCAATTAGGTACGATTAAAACAGTGGGTTTCAAACTGTTTCTTTCTTTCCACTCACATACCACCTTAAGCAATCCCTTACTAATCACAGAGCACTTATAGCATAGGGAATACTTAAAGTGGTATGTGAGTGGAAAGAAAAAGGTTGAGAACCACTGCTCTACACATTCCACCCACTCCCCATTTTTTCCATCCATCCTTCATCTCTCCCCTAATGGATCCCTTTACTGATCAGATTCTAGGCCTTTAGGCCCTCACATTACCCTCTGGCAGCTCTCTCCATGTTTACCCTTCCATCCCCTCATCTGCTTCCAGCTCTCCCCATTACCCTTGTCTCTCAACTCTTCCCCTTTCCCCATCTGGATCCATCTGCCCATCATCCTTCACCCCTCCTTTCTCCACCTACCTCACCCCTCTTCCTCTCTTCTGGCCACACTCCACTTCATCCCCAGTTCTGATTCAAAGTCTTTATCCAAAATATCGAGAATTCCCTCCTCCAATCCCTACAGATGCTGCCCGACTAGCTGTGTCCTAGATTCCAGTATCAGCAGCCTCTTGCGTCACCACTTTTGTTTGATGTCTAGGTGCAAAGGCTCAGGAATTGTCAAAAACAATAGCAATGGATTGAGCAGAATGTTTCATCCATGAGATTAAGCTAAAAGCAAATTAAATAATATTTAAATTTGAGAGAGAAAACTCAGTAAAAAAAATTACAGCTAATTCACGGGGCAATTAATCTACACACCACATTTTCCATGGTCCTATCTCCTGAAGGCATCAGGCAAATGTTTGCATAAATGAGGAGCAGCAGGGTTTCCAACAATATCCAAGCACAGTCCAGCCCATTCCTCATTAGATGACTAGTAAACATTCTGGTATGGGTGACGGAAAACCACTAGCTTTTTTTTGGGATGAGAGCATGATCATTAAAATAAACACCTGTAACACTACTCATCTAAGACTGGCTGACAGAGTACTGACTTGGAATATATTCTGGGATCCTGATAGCCTGAAAAAACCTTGGTTTCATTTTGGGTTTTGGATTCTCTGCTAGGCTATTAGGAAAGTCATATTTTCTTATTTTAATGATTTTTCAAGCATCAAAATGCCCAAGAAAACTGAAAATCATAAAGAATGAAGTCCAAAGCCTGCCAAGTTATATTATTCCATTAGACTTTAATATACCAGTTATGTCACGGATGATTTGTGAGAGATTAGGAAAATCTAATAGGCTGTACTCGCCAGAAGGAAAAAAAGAGACAAAACAAATAAAGATGCTAATAAATGTAGCCAAACTAATAGTTGTACTTACATATACCAAGAATGTTTTTGGATCTGGTCTAGCTGTTAAGGAAAATAAATGGAGTAATATATTACTTAATGACATGGAGAACAAAGAATCACACTATATATAAATATTTAATAGGAAATTCTATCACAACATTGTACTGTAATATAATTTTCGTATCAAACTATTTTTCAAAACTCTATCTCTGACCTCTACAATTTGATTAGGTTTTCACTTGATGTGAAAAGTACAACAGGATATGCATTGTAAACTAATTTAAGAGATAGTATTCTTTGATTTGGAATTTTCCTGAATTGTTCTGTATTTAATACACTCATTTTATTGCTGGAGGCATCATATGTGATCTTCCTTCACTGCAGACACAATAGATGCTCAATCTTTTTCAATAATCTAAGGATTATATTTGCAATCTTTTATGTATAAATTGCACATTATTTCAATCCTTTCTTCCTGTCAATAAGAATCAGTTAAAACAAGTTGGGGTGGACATCTTATTTAAAATTACTTTTAAAGCTATATTTATTTTGAACAGGATAAATTATTATTTGGTGTTAACTGTTTATTTTAATAAAGGTTGATGCATTAATATCTGAATATAAACAGCGTTTCAAACATCCCTACTATTTGTATGGGACAGAGTGCACAGAACAAGACATGCATGGAGTCCCATTTTTTTCTGAACTATTGATAATTTCAACTAGCTCACCATATGAAAATGATCGCTGAACAGGAATTTGGAATAAGCTTTTGGCATTTATATTTTTTGGAAGCACTGTACAAAAGAGTTGTGGCAACCAAAAGCAGCTCTTTGATGTTATCACCTCACACTGGTTTAGAATATTGGGTCAGTTGGTCATGTATTTCTCCTACATTTCCCCTTAAGATTTTGGAAAGAGATTTTCCAAACTTTATTAGCAATTTTTAAGATTAACATAGAACCTTGTCCGCTAATTGCTTTGTATGGGTTTTCACGTGAACCAGATATACTTCTGTCTGCAACTCAGGAGAAAGGTTTAGCCTTTACCACGCTGATAGCCAGATGAGCAATTTTATTGAATTGGAAAGATGTCTCTTCACCCACCCATACACAGTGGTTACATGATGTAAGTGTGGATAAAATTAGATACGTTAAAGATAGAAATTTTCAATGTTTAAAGATGTGGGGTCCATTCATAGAACACCATCATGATTGGAAGAATTAAGAATTTTGAATGTTCTGGAGATTCTCTGTCCGACGTCTGGAGGTCGCTATCCGATCCATAAGTTCCTTTTTATTTTACAAAGTTACCTTGATTAGAGTGAGGGGATAGATTAGATTTAGATTTCAGGTTTTTTTCTTGTTTGTTTGTCTTTTTTTATCAATTTTTTATTTGGATTGATTTGGTAAATATAGGTCTAACTTGGTCATCATAGATTAATTCGTAACTTGTTTCATATGTGGATTAAGGAACTGTCTAATGTAGTACCATCCTTTATTTGTGCACTTGTATCTGGATAAGATAACTTGTTATGTGTTTTTTTTTCTTAATTTTTTTATGTGAGTTATATGTTAAACTCAATAAAAATATTTAAAAAAGAAAAAGAAAACAAGACTTTAGCCCATTAAATTGTATGTCCTGTGGTTGAAGTGATGCATACCTTACTTGGTTAAACACATTTTTATTGACAAAGAGTCATACGCTTTAACTGATATCAGTCAAACTCAAAAGATGAATGAATATAAATAATAATCGAAAAGTAAGCTTGCATTTATCATGGTAGCTTATCACATTTAACTGACATGTTTCAGAAGTGCTGTAAAGATTTTTCAAATTGATATTGCATCTATTTCTCTGCAATTTCATTGTATGAATAAAAAACCCTCAATAAGGGGGGCCTGACAAAATGCACATTGATATATTTTATTTTTTATGCTCCATTTATACGAAATAGCACAGAACAACGTAGCTTATTCATTACAATCTGCTGCTTGCTACATATGAATGATTTCCTCAAAGCAGTTCACTATTTAGATGTGATCTAACTGGTGAGCTTGGCAATTGGATACAAAATAGGCTTGGTGGTAGGAGTTAGTGAGTAGGAGTGGAGGTTGTTTTTCAGAATGGAAGTCTATGACCAGTGGTGTGCTGCAGGGATCAGTGCTGGATAGCCTGTTGTTTGTCATCTATATTAATGATTTGGATTGCAGTGTAAGCTCCATAATGAATAAATTTGAGGTTGGCACCACAATTGGGGGTATCGTGATCCATAAACAGTTGTGCAAGTTTACCATGGAGATGTTATGAATGCGATGGAAGATAACGACTACAATGCCCTTGCTGTCACTAAACAAGTAGTGCAGAGTAAACTAGTGGGCCAATAAGTGGGTGTCCCCTTGTCCTGATGGGATTCATCCCAGGGTAGTGTGAGAACTTACGGTAGAGGCTCTTGTGAAAATTTACCAAAATTCTCTGGACTCTGAACAGGTCCCAGAGAATTGGAAGGCTGAAAGTGCTGTGCTACTGTCCGAACAACAGTGATACAGCACGGTTAGCGTAATGCTATTACAGAGCCAGCCACCAGAGTTCGAATCCCACAATCTCTGTAAGGAGTTTGTACAATCTCCCTGCATCTGCATGGGTTTCCTCCAGGTGCTCTGGCTTCCTCCCACACTTCAAAATGTATGGGGCTGCAGTTAATTTGGGTGACATTGGGCAGCACAGATTTAAATGGCCAGAATTGCTTTCTTTTATGCCGTTAAAAAAAGGTCAAAAGAAAGGCAACTCTAGGCTGTGGCCACGAAGATGCTTGAAGAAATTGCAATATATTGGGATAGAAATTATTCCATCAGGCAGATCAAGTATGGATTCAGGAAGGGCAAGTTCTGTTTAACAAATTTACTAGGGTTCTTTGAGAATAGAACCAGAGCACAGAAACAGGTCCTTTAACTCTTCTATTATTATTCTACTACTCCCACTGACCTGCACCCAGTCCATATCCCTCCAATCCATGAACCTATACAAATTTTTCTTAAATGTTAAAATTGAGCCCGCATTCAGCTGGCAGCTCATTCCGTAATCCCACCACTCTCTATTTCCCCTAATGTTCCCTTTAACCTTCTCCCCTTTCACCATGTCCTCTGGTTTGTATCTCACTTAACCTTAGTGGAAAAAGCCTACTTGCGTTAAATCTATCTATACCCCTCAAAGCTTTGTATACCTCTATCAAATCTCCCCTCATTCTTCTATGCTTCAGCGTATAAAGTCCTAACCTGTTTAACCTTTCCCTGTAACTCAGTTCCTCAGGTCCTATTCTTCTTCTTTGGCTTGGCTTCGCGGACGAAGATTTATGGAGGGGGTAAATATCCACGTCAGCTGCAGGCTCGTTGGTGGCTGACAAGTCCGATGCAGGACAGGCAGACACGGTTGCAGGGGAAAATTGGTTGGTTGGGGTTGGGTGTTGGGTTTTTCCTCCTTTGCCTTTTGTCAGTGAGGTGGGCTCTGCGGTCTTCTTCAAAGGAGGTTGCTGCCCGCCAAACTGTGAGGCGCCAAGATGCACGGTTTGAGGCGATATCAGCCCACTGGCGGTGGTCAATGTGGCAGGCACCAAGAGATTTCTTTAGGCAGTCCTTGTACCTATTAAAATCCCAGTAAATCTTCTCTGCACTCTTTCAATCTTTTTAATATCTTTCTAAAATGGCACACAATAGTCCAAATTTGGCCTCACCAATATCTTTTTAAATATTTTATTTATAATTTTCCAAACTTAAACTCAGTTATCAACATTATCAGTGTCAATGTTAACAGTATCAGATTGACTACAATTTACAATGATCAGTTCTATACAAAGTTTCCTGCAGAGTTCAAGCTCTTTCAGTTAGTCGCACCAATGTCTTAAACAACTTTACCATAACATCCCAACTATAATGGTCAGAGTGGATAAGAGGTGGATGTTGGATTTCCAGAAGGTGTTTAGTAAGGTGTTACATAAAAGCTATATCCATAAGATATGCAGTTGGGGATAATGTATTAGCATGGATAGAGAATTGGTTAACCAAAAGAAGGCAGAGTGTTGACATAAATGAATAGTAATAAATGAACCAAAAACACTGCCTTAACTTTGACTTTTTATGCACTATATTTTATTTAATTTTTGTAAGGTGGTTTATGTGAATGTTTGCACTTGATCCTGCCGCAAGCAACAAGTTTTGTGACTTGTTTATGACAATAAATTCTGATTCTGGTGAGCGGAATGACACAAGGGTGGATGCTAGGCCCGCAACTATTCATGATAATACATTAACAATTTGGAAGAAGGGATCAAATGTAATTTATTTAAGTTTGCTGATGACACTAAATTGAATGGAAAAGCAAATTGTGCAGGGATGTGGAGAGTCTGCAGAGGGAAATTGATAAGTGAAGTGAGTGGGCAAGGGTCTGGCAGATGGAGTACAATGTTGTTAAATGTGAGGTCATCCACTTTGAAAGAAAAATAGAGGATCTGATTATTACTTTAAAAGGTGAACGTTTGCTGCATGCCTTTGTGCAGATGGATTTGGGAATGCTTGTGCAGGAATGACAAGAGGATGGTTGGCAGGTTCAACGGGTTATCAAGAAAGCAAATGGTACACTGGCCTTCATCACAAGAGGGATTACTATTTTAAGAGCAGGGAGGTTCTGCTGCAACTGGGGTTCTGCAGTTAGTTTTGGTTTCCTTTCCCTGAAAAATTATATACTGGCTTTGGAGGAGATGCAGAGGAAGTTCACTAGATTGATCTCAGAGATGAAAGGGTGAGCCTATGAGGAGAGATTGAGTTGCCTGGGATTATACTTACAGAAACAAATAAAATTATGAAAGGAATAGACAAGATAGAGGCAGGAAAGTAGCTTCCACTGTAGGTGAGATGAGAACTGGGGGACATATCCTCATGATTCAGGGGTGTTGGGCACAGGGCAGCGATAACGAGGAACTGCTCTTCCCAGAGAGTAGTGAATCAATGGAATTCTCTGCCTAATGAAGCAGTAGAGGCTACCTCATTAAAAATATTTAAGACACAGTAAGATGGATTCTTGCACACTAGGGAATTAAGGATTATGGGAAAAGGCAGATCAGTGGAGCTGAGTCCATGGTCAGCTGAGTCTTGAGAGTATTGAAAGGTGGAGCAGGTTTGCCCTTGTCCTGTGCTTATGAATCTAGATTAACTTGGAAAGTAGGCAAAGGGATGACAGATGAAATTTAATTTGGACAAATGTGACTTGTTTCATTTTGGGACTACACAGTGAATGGCAGGACCTTGGGAGTGTTGTAGAACAGAAAGATCTGGGGGCACACGTACATAGTTCCTTGAAATTGCAACTCAATTGCAAAACTTGGGAAAAAAGTTGTATGGCATACTTGCCTTGATCGGTGAGGAGATAGAATTCAATGGTTTGGATGTCATGTTATAGTTGTATTAGATGTTGGTGAGATTACATTTGGAGAGTTGAATGCAGTTCTGGTTGCCGTGTATAGGAGGGATGTGATTAAGCTAAAGGCTTCAGAAAACAGATAGGTGTAACAACGAGCTGCAAGAAGTGGGAGAGGCAAAAACAACTGCAACATTCAAAAGACAGTTTGACAGGTATGTGGAGAGAAAATGTTCAGAGGGATTTGGGGCACATGCAGGCAAATAGGACTTGGTTGAGTTCACACCTTGATCGCCAATGTCATGTTGAACAGAAGGGCCTGATTCCATAGTGTAAAACTCTACGACCTAATTAGACACTTTCAAGCAGGGAAAACACCAGTCTGTAAAGGCGGAGGTTCTTCACCCTTACGGCTAAAGACATACCTTCCTGAATGTGCTGTGGCTGGCTCCAAGGCACTGATTCCAACCCTTCTCACCTGACCTGAATGTACAGGTTAGGGGCAGGCTGATGATGCCATCAGCCTGTGACCCATATCCCCACTCTCTCCAAGGGAGGGGTGGTGGATAGGAGCCATTGGGACAGTGGGAGCCGTTAACAGGGACCATCGGGGCAGTGGGGACCATCGGGACAGACAAAATCATCAGTGGGGTCCGCTGGGGCAGCGGGCACTGCTGGGACAGTGGGGACCATTGGGGCAGTGGGTGACGTCAGAGCCGGCAGGAGTCATCAGGGGGAAGCCAGTGAGACAGCCACACTGGGCCACTCTCTGTGACCCAAAACATGACAGAGCAATGGCCATCTTCCCTACCCATAATCCCCCAAGCAGCTAGAACTGTTCTGGGAACCACAGAGCAGTTTCAGCTGCATGGGGGATTATGCATAGGGAAGATGCCCATTGCTCTGCTGTGTTTTTATGATGGGTGTCGCGACGGCACCAGTCGACCTGCCTCCTTGGCTTTGGAAGGCGCTACAACGTGCCTCTGGATATGAATGGGATGCAGGAGCAGCCTTTTAGGGCTGCTGTCTGAAAGGTAAGTTTTAAGTTTTAGATCCACTCTTGTAGCCAGCCTCCAGGTGGAGGCCTGACATAAAATGGCCTATAGATTCACAAGAATGTTATTGAATTTAGAGGGCTTGAATAATGAGAGACTGGATAGGTTGAGATGTTTTACATGGAACAAGAAGACTCAGAGGTGACCTTATAGAGATTTATAAAATAATGAGGAGCATGGACAGAATAGATAATCAATCTCTTTTCCCAGAGTAGGGGAATCTAATTTAGAGGACATGGGTTTTTAGGTGAGAGGAGAAAATTTAACGGGGCATAAGGGGCAGATTTTTCACATAGATGGTAGTGGGTAAATGTAACAAGATGCCAGAAGTGGTTAAGGCAGGGACAACTGTAATGCTTAAAGGACATTTGGACAGGTACATGTGAAGGAAAATTTTAGAGGAATATGGGCACATCAGGTTAGCTTGAGTTGGCTCCTTGTTCGGAATGGACCAGTTAGTCCAAAAGGTCTGTTTCCTCCCTCTATAATGATTTGCCTCAGTGATCCTACCTTGCATTGAAAATATATTGAAATTAATTAAAGGACAATTATTAAAATCTGAATGATTAGTATTTTCATGGTTGTCAGCACCAGGCACTATTAGTTTTCTAGTTCATTTCCAAACTAATGGCAATAAAATTTGAAAATAGATGGCAATTAACATTACTTTTACATTAATCTTAATTACCCCCTTGGTTCAACTTTTTCAAAGAAATGCAAGAATTATCTGATTGTTATTAATGAATAAGGAAGTTTGCACTGACTGCTCTTTAAAGTACACCCAGGCACAAAGTGAAGGCAATGCCTCAGTGCTCCAAAACAGAGCATGTTAACTGACAATTAACATAGACTTTGCTCAAAGAATACTCCTATTGTTCATGCAGGAAGATGACGTTGCTGATGAGAGACTGATAGGTAATCTATCATATTTTCAAAAATAATTTGCTCCATTACTTTTTGTAAACAGTTTGTTGCTTTTTATTAGACCTATCCACATTCCATATTTTGTTTTGTTAAACAGATAACATGCTGCAAAGCTTCAATTAATGGGGACACAAGAGACTGCACATTCATGAATCTGGCACAAAAAATAAACTGCTGGAAGAGATCAGGAGATCAAGCAGCATTTGTGGAGGAAAAGGTACGGTCAATGTTCTGATGCTGATGCCAAGTCTTGACCCGAAACATCAACCATCTCTTGTCTGCTGCCTGACCCATTGTGTTATTCCAGGCAGTTTATTAATATTACCACATCATACCCAGCTGGTCAAATTGACCTCTGATTCTTTGAAGATGCCTAGATTTCTTTTAACATTACCTCATGCTAGATTAGGTAAAATCACGGCACAATTTACTGGAATATTAGCCCCCTGCACCTTTGCAGAACCCCGTATACTTTTGTTTTACTCTTACATTCTTATCTGCCTTTTCACATGTATGCAAGCTGCATGATTACTGCCACATGAAGAAGGGGAAGTGGAGGGGCATTAGATGCACTGGGAGTAAAATATTATTTTGTAAGCAAAGAGTCTTTTAAAATGGGGGTAGATGTTTACTGATAGGAAGCAGAATTAAATCACAAACCCATCACCCATAAATTGGAATGACACGTAAAGCCTGTGAGATTGCCTTGAACAATCGTACAATCTGCCAAGATTGGTAAACTGCATGAATCGTAAGTGTGTCATTGCAAGGTATGTCCGAATGTTCACTACCATCTGGTTAACCAGGCATTGAGGCAACACCACTTTTCTTGTTCAAACTGATATTAAAGGACCCAAGTACAAAAATAAATAACATCAGAAATATAATTTTTGGCACAAAAAAAACTATTCTCTTTCACCAGTTTTTTTTCTAAATAACAAAATGTGCAGCAATTGTTCAAAACAATTCAACAATCACTTAATGTCATAAAATAGTGCATAGTTGAGATCTGTATTCTGATTTAAGAAAAAAACATTTATTTTTATAAATAATGTAAGATTTCCAAAACCAAAAACTATTTATCAAACAAATATTAACAACCTTGAGTATCTGAAACTGTGTTCTTGCATAGATTTTTGTCTGTAACAGTCTTTGTTTATGAACCCCTCTTCCAGGTGCACCCCCTTCATTAGCTAAGGTTAATGAGGAAAGAGCCTTGGACAAATATGCCTTCACTGAGATAAATAGCTTAAAAGTAAAATGCAGCAATGGAAGCCAGCTGATTGGTCAGTGTGAGTCAGCTGCTTTCAGCAATGAGGTAAATGCTTGTTGGTCATTTTTATTTTTTTCTATCTGTGCTTCTTGATCAAGAGTTTAAAATCAAGGTACATCAGTGCGAGCAAAGCCTAGACTCCTAAAGTGGTACGATCAAAAGATTAATTCAAATAATAAATACAAGGAATTAATTCAAACAGGTAGCTGGGTGGGCGACGAGTTATGGATGCAACAAGTGAGATCCAGTGGATCCCACTGTGGTAAACAGTGACTATATCTGCAGCAATCATTTTGGGTTACCAGCTCAGCCTTGGTGAACTGGATTCTGAGCTACAAACTCTGCCATAAGGGGAAAAAAAAATGACCTTGATCTGGAATTCCAGGAGTAGACACAGCCCTTCGATTAACCCCCCCCCCCCCCCCCCACCCCAATAGATTAGCAACTGATCAAGGACAAGAGGCTGTGGACTGCAGAAGCAAGAGGCGTGGTATCTTGAGGATAGTTCTGGAAGAAGCTCAGCCCTTACTCCCGTCTAATAGGTACAATGTTCTTGCTCCCTATCAGGTGGGGAACTGAAGGGAAACTGTCAATAGCATCATGGCACTGCAAGCTTTTCAAGTAGGAGAGAAAAGAGAAATGTCGTAGTCATAGAGTATGCTATAGTTAGGGGGATAGACACAGTTTTCTGCAGCAAATACAGAGAATCCCAAAGGCTACCTGGGACAAGTGTTAAGGACATCTCTTCTGGACTGCAGAAGAACTTGGAATGGGAGGGAAAGCAGTGGCTATGGTCCATGTTGGCACTAACAACAAGGACAAGGAAGGAAATTCTGCTGAAGGATTATAAGGAGCTCAAGGCAAAATTGAAAAGCCGAAAAGTTGACTTTCTCCGATTAATAGAGTCACATCTAAATTGGCAAAGGATTAATGAGAGACTATGCATGGCTCAAAGCTTGATGTGGGAGAAATGGGATGACATTTCAGCTCACACTAGGCACCTGGGTAGCCCTCCTGGGACACAGATGTGAATAGCGAGGCAAAGATGCTTCCAGCACCTTTTAAGCTGCAGGGGGATAGACCCATTAAATCGCCAACCCAGTGATTTAAGGCGGATCCCACCCTCATGATGACGTGGTAAGTGACGCATCATGCACTCAGGGGAACTATCATTAAGTCTCCCCTGGCCCCCCAACCGGCTGTCAGTTGCCCCCCAGCAGTCAGTCACCGCCCCCCCAGCATCAGAATCACTTCCACCAGTCAGTCATCCTCCCCCGTTAGTCGTGACCCCCACCGTCAATCAACAACCACCCTATCAATCACTCCCTATCATAACCGGAGTGGCGTTCACAGCAGCGGCAGTTCGCAGGCCCCCTCACTCTTCCCCCCACCCGTAGCAGCGACCCCTCTCCTCTCCACCCCACGGCAGTGACCCCTCTCCTCTCCCCCTTGGCAGCGGCGCCTCTCCTCTTCCCTCCCCATGACACTGACCTCCCCCCCCAAGGCAATGACCTCACTCCCCCCCAAGGCAATGACCTCACTCCCCCCCAATTGTTGCCCCCTCCCCCCACCGCCCCGTGGCAGCGACCTCAACTGTAACTACAACAATTATTGAAACCTTGATTTAGCGTGACCCTGCTTTTATCACAATGCGATTTTTTTGGATCCAAACTATCACCAAACAGGGTTCCACTGTATTTTGTTTTCTTTACCTTGATTAATATCAATGCATTTCTGTTAATTTACATAAATTGAATATATATTTATATTAATACATTATTTATAATTTTTAAACATTAAGTATAGAAAATAATTTACATGTCTCTTATTGTCAGAAATATTTAGTGAAAAATACCTCTGCCAGGGCGGCCCAATTTACAGCTGGGATCCTGACTACTTTTTCCCACTTCCTCTTGTCTGAAGCACTGCTGGATTGTGCTGGCATGGGGTTGGGTTGGGAGGCTCGCCTATTTCTGTGCTATCTGGCTGACATCAGCAACACATTTCTTGGAATCTTGCAGGTCCATGCAGCTTTAGCTAATCACTCAATCATCAGGGAAGTAGCTTTATTGAAATGCAATAATCTTCTCCAATCTACCATAACCTAAGTTCCCTAACCAAGAAAAGATGCTTTTACACAACAGCACTTTTTCCTTGCAATTGATCATTCCTCACCTCCTATAGTTAGAGATTTCTCTTAACACTTCACTAGAATATCAATGGATTATGACTAGTCTCCCTCAACTTTAAATGAGATGTTTAGTCAGGGTACATTTGGAATAAAATTTGTTTCAGAGAAGAATGACAAAAAAAGTGTATCATTGACATAATAGAATTATGAATTTTATTGAATTGTTACTTTCTTTCCAATATTTTTATTGAGTTTTATGTATGTGTTTGTGTATAAAAGCTCATACATTGGTAATAATAAGAATATATATCCAACAAAGTAAATGAATATTAACCTATGAAAGAGACAAGAAAGCAACATGTATATAATGGAAAAAACTATTCTAATAATCTAATCCCTCCCTTGAGAAGTTATGATTAAACATAAATATTCAATTAATGTATGAAAGAATGACCAAACCATAAAATGGGATCCAATAATCTTAAAAATTCTGAAAATAATCAAGGAAAGGGCCCCATAAATTTAAAAAGTTAAATTTCATTACATTAATAGATCATCTTATTTTTTCCAGAGTTAAGCATGCCATTAAATCAGATAACTGTTGAGCATGTGTAGGAGGGACAGCGTCCTTACAGCTCATAAGTACAGCTCTTCTGGCAATAAGGTAACTACATGGAATTGTAGCCCAGACACATTTAAATCAGCTGACTTACTTACTCCAAATAGAGCAGGAAAAGGATTAGGAGCCAAATTAACATTAAGAATTAAAAACAAGGTATTGAAGATACTTTTCCAATAACTGGAAAGTGAAGAACATGTCAAAAACATATGAAATAATGTACCTTCTTCAGTCTTACATCTATCAGACTTTGTTGAGAAATTAGAATGAAATTTAGCCATATAACCAATTAAACTTTGGAAAAGTAAACTCGATGTACTACTTTAAATTGCAATATTGAATGTTGGGTACATAAAGAAGATAAATTATACCTCTTCAATATGCACTCATCATTCTTTGATTCAGTTTAATGTGGTACATCAGGCTCATATGTTGAAAGACAAATTGGCCTGTATTATTAAAAAATATTAGTTCTTTTTGTGATAGATGTAAATCAGAAGTGGCTTCTCTAACTCGTACGTTTTGGTCATGTCCTATGTTGGAGAGGTATTGGATAGATATTTTTAAGACTTTTTCAGCTATACTAGATATTAGTTTGCTCTTTTGTTTGGGACGAGTTCCCACGTCCACGAATCGGGTTGTAGCCTTTTCCACAATGTTGGATAGAAAGGCTATCTTATTTAAATAGAAAGATTCTAATACACCTTCTTTGACTCAATGGCTCTCTCAAATAATGTCATGCTTAAGTTTAGATAAAGTTAGGAGTCGTACATTTGAGACTTGACGACCTTTTATAAATTACTTATACATGACAGTATAATTATTATTTTCCCTTCTGGACTATATTTAATTTTATTTCTTTTCTCTTTGTCGGTGAAGACCAGATGATTAATTTTTATTAATATTTCTCAGGATAGACTGCTCAGGTTTATTTTAGATTAGGTGGTATTTTATATAATAATTTTTTTCCTTTCTTTTTTGAAGATTTCAGTTTGAGGAGATGAGAACATATCTGGTAACTGTGATGAAATACAATATGTTATATCATATGATGTCATATAATGATATTTTCCCCCCTTTTTGATTATGTACTCCTATTCTCCTCATGCATTATTTAGCTATAATATGATTAATAAAAAGATTGAAAAAGAAAGAAGATGAATTAAACAATTTCAAAATAAAATCCCATGTAGCATCAGAAAATTCTGGTTGAAAATCTTGTTTCCATTGTTTCTTAGTCTTGTCCAGGGAATCACCACTATGCATCAATAATAGCTCACAGAAAACTGATATCCACTTTTTGGTATTTGATTATAAATCTTCTCTATCATCTTTAATTCCAAATCTTGAGAGAGTTTGAATACTAAGGAATTTAAAAAGCTACTAATCTGTAAATATCTAAAAAAAAAATGTTGTTATTCTGAACTATATATTTGATAAAACTACTGTCTCTCTGTTCACCTGAGCAGAGGCTTATTTTATTGATGTGTTCAAAAGAATTGACCAACTTTGCTTTGCATGGTCAAACATGAGATTAATGTACAACTGTTCATGGAGAAGTGGAGATAACGAAAACCAATACTTACTGTTAAGCGTTTTGAAGCATCTACCTCGATCATTCCCTTTAAGAGGTTTTGGCAGTCGGGTGGTATAAAGTGTGGCATATGAAACACTCCACGCTTTACTTTTTCCAATAACTGTCTCAGATTATCGTCGTCAAATGGCAGTGCTCCCTACAACACGAGGAAATCTCAGAATTAACATTTTTTTTCTTTACCAAGCTGATGCATGAAACAGAATTTCATTTTCTGAAAACTTTAATTCAAATAACCATCAACAACAAAATCTGAAAATATTGTCAGGGGAAGTGGCAAGGTGTAGGGTGAAATATAAGATCATTATATTTAAGGATAAGCTTCAGAGAAACTATTTTTATTTCCGCAAGAATCAACTCTTCAGTTGTTATTGAAATTGAGAGTCAAGATCTTTTACATGAACCCAAGAGGGCAGATGGAATCTTGATTTAACAGTGCATTATGCATTTAAAAAAAAAACAACTCTGCATTTCCCAGCATGCAACTGTGCGTTGGGCAGAAACCGGACGTGGTAATATGATGGGAGTCATGCCGCTGGAAAATGGTTGAAGCAGTTCAAGGAAAGTAAAGTCAGTTAAGTATTAAACCCACGTGAAGTCATTCTTCTTAAAAGAACAAGCAACACAAATGCCACATTGCCTATCAACTACAACAGATCCTTGAACTGCCAGCCCAGATTATACATTTTATTTGGGAAAGTGGATGCGGGATGGGGAGTATGCAAAAGTAGTATCAGTGTTGGATGAATAAAAAATGGTTTTTGAGGATTCAGCTAAGAATGCTTATTAATAATATATATTTTATATTCTATAATAAGACATAGCAATGGAATTAGACAATCTGCTGTCCCATCATAGCCGATTTACTTTCCTCCAACCCCATTCTCTTGGCTTCTCCCTTTAATCCTTGATTCCCTTCCTGATCAAAAACATATCTATCTCTGCCCTAAATATCGCCAATCACTTGGCCTCCACAGCCGTCCACAGCTACGAATTCCACAAAGAAATTCCTCCCCATCTCTGTTCTAAAGGGATGTTTTTGTGTTCTGAGGTTGTGCCCCCGATCTCAGATTTCCTCACCATAGGAAACACCCTCTCTATCCAGGCCTTTCAGCATTCGATATTGTGATATTGATCATTAAATTAATAATCTCAGTTCTGACATTGTCAATAAGGATGGAGCAGTGGGATGAGAAGTGGAGAGAAAAAAATGCAAGTTACTTTTCTATATATTTTAGCATCTGGTTTGAGGCCAACATCAGTAAGGATCAGAAAATGAAGGAGTTGTAGGAATTTACAAAATGACTACCCTCTGGGAAAATCAACAAGATAATGGGAGGTCAATTTAATTAAATATTTCAGTGATTCTCAGAGGCTATAAACACAGATTACTTTTCAAGCAACCTGCAACAAAAAAAAACATGTTACCATTTAGTTTCACTTTCGGCCTGTTGGCTGTTAGAAGATTGCTGCTATTTTTTGGCAATAACAACAAAATCATTTTATGGTTCTGGTTAAGGCAAGGCCTTAGCAGCTACAATGATAAATGTCCTGATGAATGGAGGAGTCAACCGGCAATAACATTTTTGCCCTCTTCTGGCACTTGCTGAAGCAATGGTAATGAGCAGGAGTTTACCAGGAGGGACAGCATTAGATATATAAACATCTTAATTCAAGCAAGTTAAGAACCCGTTAAAGGCTTTGTACATTGCAAACACAAACTCATAAGGGGGTGCTCAATAGGTCTAAGGTTTTCATATTCAATAAAATGTGGAGCCTGCTCTCAAACTTCATTGCAGCAACCATTTCAAATTGGGTCACCGATGCTTAATCTAAAACAATGAAGACATCAGATAGAAAATTAAATAAAAACAAGGCTCATCCTCGAGAAAAAAGTATACAAGATTTTCTCTTCAAAAATTAAATAAATTCTTATTAATGAAGGTAATCATATCAATGAACTTATGAAGGATTCATTATTTAGTTTTTCCCTCAATAATTCATTCAAAACTATTATATATTATTGACTTTTTCTCTCTTAGTTTTATATCTATTGTCTTTTACTCTTTTCTTATGTGTTAATTATGCTTCAACTGTTGTTAGTGTAGTTTATGTTCCTGAAAAGCTGCAAGTATGACATTCATTGCATCTATTCATTATATGTCAATAAACTCTTCATTCATTCATTCATTCAGGTAAATTACTTTCTTTGTTTTGCAAAATAAAAGAAAGCTCAAAATACTCAAATCATCTCTTTGATATGATCCTACTACATGTAATGATTTTTAATTTCAAACCCACATGGACATACTAAATGAGAATGGATGTTACTGGATCCAAAAGTGTCCCATTCATAGTATTTATTCCAAATTATTTTGCTTACAATTCAAACAAGAACAAACAATTCCTCCTCAATCTTCTTCTAATTCTTCTTCTTCTAATATTTCTACTTATAATTCTTCTTTTCTTCTTCCTCCTCCCCCTCCCCCTCAAGATCAAGGACGACTTACTTTTACTCCAGTTCTGTTGGTTCTGGGAATGTGGGAATTGTATTCTTTTCTACAAACATGACAGGAGGTACTTTACAGGGCAGTATTGTGGACATTCCTTTCAACCTTTAACCTATTCTTCTGTCTGCTCCTGATGCAATGACTCAAGGCTCAAAGTAACAAACTGAATGCTCAGGGTCAAGAACTTCAAATTCCTGGGTGCCAACATCTCTGAGGATCTGCACTGGCTGCATTTCTATAAAGCTACTTCCTTGCCGATGCAATCACGAAGAAGGCTCACAAGCAGCTCGACTTCTTGAGGAGTTTGAGGAGATTTGGAATGTCACCAAAGACTCTTGAAAACTTCTACATGTGTGCCATGGAGAGCATTCTGACTGGTTGCATCACCGCTTGGAATGGAGGTGCCAATGGACAGGGCATGAAAAAACACCAGAGAGCTAACTCGACTAATGACATCTTGGACACCAGTCTTCACTCCTTCAAGTACATCTATAAGAGGCAGTGTCTTATCGCCCTAACACACAGGCTTCACATTGCTTCCATCAGGAAGGAGGTACAGGAGCCTGAAGACAAACACCCAGTGGCACAAGGGCAGCCTCTTCTCCTCTGCCTTCAGATTTCTGAATGGACAGACGCTGCTTCACTTTCTTGCACAATGTACTTTTATTTATTTTTGAAATGTAATTTATAGCAATATTTGCACTGCAGTGCTGCCACAAAACAACAAATTTTATCATCTGATTCTGTTCCCTGACCACTTTGGCCTGTAATAGGCCAGAGATTTGTAAGGGTCAGTGGAAAAGTTGAATGTTTTAAGGAGACTTTGAGCACATCCTGCAACACTTCCTGACATCCAATTGGCAAACTCTTGCCACAAGAGTCAGAATAGAGTTTCTATTTCAGGAGCTTGATGTTGAGTGTTCAAGTGATCTACCCTGCCCACTAGAGCCTCAAGGCTAGGAAAGTTAATCTTAAAAATGGCACTTTTCTCCAACACTTTAGTATATTGCAACCCACTATAGCAACTGCCAAGAATTTCCTTCTGTATAACCCTCCATTTTTCACAGTTCAATGTACCTGGTTAATAGTCTCTTTAAAGATCTTATTGTACATACCTCCACTACAGTTGCTGGCAGCACATTCCATCACCCACCACTCTCTTTGTGCCATGGGAAAAATCCAAAGTTGGAACTAAAATCTCCGATCTCACGCATTGGAGGCCAAAATGGTTTGTCGCATGGCTTTATCTGTGTAGTATATTCAGGTCCCATTTTTATGGCGGAACAATCCAAATTTGAGATGGAATCAAAATAATTGTATTTTGATTGAACTTCATTCAGCAACTACTGTGTTAAAAATTTCCACACTCTTATCTCAAATTCAAACCAATAGAGTTTGATTTCTCCCATTTATCTATTATACCTGAGGCATTAAAGTATATTCAAAGTGCAAGGGAAAGGCAAGTGGTTTATGTACAACCAGGAAAGGTATGAGTGTTTCATTCAGAATGACTTGCCTTGACATAGTTGTCCACTGCTCACAACAAGAACGTGGTTTCCCATATGAACCAAAACATATGGAGCTATTAATGGAATAGTCTGTCATGCGATTCATAATTACTTGGTAAAGTGAAAAAAATTGTCAGGAACATATATTTAATGTCCTACATAGTCTCCTGACTCCTACTACTGACAATAATTATGGTCTGAAAATCACGTTTTTAACTTTATTCTGAAAAAATAGTTTCTCTTTACTCACAGAATAACCAAGTTTCACTCATCTTAATTCTCTTGATTCCATGCTGTTTAAAATGACCAACACTCAAATTGTAGTCCTTGTTTTCACTGACAATTCTGATATCGTATGTTCTCAGACGATTATCACAGTTGTACCTGAACTGCTTTGTCTATGGAGGGGAAGGTCACTCCCTGATCAGTCACTCCCAGATTCTTAGCCATGGGATCTTCCATGCTTCTGCCACTGACCATGGCCACATCTCAGAGTTTACTATATCAGGAGGTTCACCTAAACTCCAAACTCAAAGAGAGGAAATCACATCTTCCTTGTCCTCAATCTACAGCAATTTACCTGGACAGCAGGGCTCCCCTAAATACACGCATTCATATACTGCACTCACAGCATGATACCTGGCAGAGACCGTGCTGATTACCTCATACAGTAATGTCTAATTCTAGGTCTGAAGAGTTTCTGTGGACCCTTCAAAGCATGAACACTGTTCTTTGTCAGCTTTTCCATTTCTACTTGACCACCTGAAAACGCTCTGCCACACCCTCGCCATGTGCAGAGGAGAAGAAAGAGATGAGATTATAAATGAAAATACTTCATTTTAGGAAACAGTTGAAAAACTCAGCAAAGTTGAAGGTGAAATTTAGGCGTAAGAGAAGAGGAAGTACTCACTGACTGAACAAATTTAATGGTGGATAAATCCCCAGATTTATCCCAGGCTGCAATGGGAGACGAGGGAAGAGATTTACCATCCATAAGTGGGATTTTATCAAAAGCGATTTGACAGTCCAAATACACCACATCAAGTTGTCCAATCTACTGGTCATACCCCAAGAAATTTAAAAAAATTGTCAAGCATCTTCTGCAAGCACCCTTTCACTAACCTATGCCAACAAACTCCCTATAACTCTTCTCCAAATGTGTAGCAATAACATCTTAGTAACAGACTCCAGCACCTTTCCCTCTACCTAGGTAAGGCTCAATGTCCTATAATTCTCTGATTAGTCTCTCCTTCCTTTCTTAAAAATCGGTGTCAAATTAGCTTCCCTCCAATCCAATGGAACTGATTTCGTGTGTAGAGTGATGAACCTGGTCATCAGGCCAGCTCTACTCGCTCCACAAGATAGCAAGAATGGGCTTGAACAGCTGAATGCAACAAGACTCAAGAGACGAGGCAACATTATGACTGTGGAGCTGAAGAACTGTGTTCCATCTCTGGTCAAGCTGTTCTAATGTAGCAAAGGTATTGCCATCTACCTGACAAAATTCTAAAGCAGGTCAAATCTCTTTTGCACAATTACTGATACATTAATCTCAACTCTGAGGAAAGGAAGATATAAATGATAGTTCTTTAAAGCTGCTCTTACTAATAATCCCATAACTGATATTCTGTTTGGGTTTTGCCAGGACTACTAGGCTCTCAACCTCATCACAGCCTTGGTCTCAAGAGAATTCGAGAAGTCATTGCCACATTTACAGGAATTTTATAACATTATGGAACATTATCTGGATATAAAGTTAATTGGAATAAAAGTGAAATGTTACCAGTTGGAGAAGGAGATTATTCAGAGTATAAAAATACTATAAAATTGAAATGGTCTGATAAAATTAAATATTTAGGAATAATTCTAAATACTGAGTATCAATCTTTATATGTTAAATTATGTTCCATTATTAAAAAAGATTAAAGCAGACCTAATTAAGTGGAAAGATCTTCCGTTAACTTTAATTGGTCAAGTTAATTGTATTAAGATGAATATTTTTCCTCGTATTCAATATTTATTTCAATCAATACCATGTTCTCTTTCAAAGAGTTTCTTTCAGGATTTAAATAAAGTTATGAGAGAATTTTTATGGAAAGGTAAACTACCACAGGTAGCATTAAATAAACTCACTTGGAAGTATGTGTTAGGTGGGCTTCAATTACCTAATTTTCAGAATTATTATGAAGCAGCCCAGTTGAAATTTATTAGTAGATTGATGGATTTGGACCAGCCTCCAATTTGGGCTAAAGTTGAGATGGCCTGTATTCCTGAAATAGAGGTGTATCAATTTATATTTCAATATAAATTTGTTGAGGGAATATAATATGCCGATATTAAAACATTTATTAAAATTATGGATTAAAAAAATAAGATTTTAGGATCAAAAGGTAAATTGTCAATTTTGTCATTATATAATAATCAACTTATTTCTTTTTCAATGTTTAATAGTCATTTAAAGAGTTGGGATTTTAAGGGTATAAAAACATTACAGGATTGTTTTGTAGTAGGTCACTTTCTTTCTTTTACTCAATTGAAAGAGCATTTTGATATTGGTGAAAATTCTTTATTTGTTTATTAGCAACTTCGATCTTTGGTGAAAAATATGTATGGTAGAGAGATGATTTTACCTGTATTGACGGAATTCGAGTCTTTGATATTTTCTATACCAAAATGGGGTTATATTTCTGTTATGTATCAAGTATTACAAGACAATATGGAGGTCGGAATGGAATAAATCTAAGCTTAAATGGGAAAATGATTTAACTTTTGTTATTCCTGAAGAATACTGGGCAGATATGTGTCATGACAGTGTTACTAAATTGATGAATGTGCGGTATGGAATGGTTAATTATAATTTTTTACATCAATTGTATTTAACACCAGAGAAATTGAAAAAAATATGGTTTTAGTAATTCGGATTCTTGTTTTAGATGTGGTGTATGTACTGGAACTTTTTTACATGCTGTCTGGTCTTGTACGCATGTACAACCATTCTGGGATGAAATTAAGTTAATTTTGGAAAAATTATATAATTTTAAGTTACCATTAGATCCATCTTTTTTTTTAATGGGTTATATGAACCCTTTAAGGGGATTAGGGTTGGATAAATTTCAAATTGCATTTATATATTTAGCATTGTCTGTAGCTCGAAAATGTGTACCAAGTACATGGAAAGATAATATAGTGATTAATATAATGCGATGGCTTAATGAAATGAAAGCTTGTATTGTTATGGAATAAAATACATATAATTGACATGACAATTATTCTTTTTTTGTTAATTAGTGGTGACCATATTTGGAATATATGCATATAGATATATTTTGATTTATTATATACTTTTAGTTTCTGTTTATATATTTTTAGCTCTCCTTAAGAGAGTTGGCTGATGGGATGGGAAGGGAGTGGGGATTTAATTTTTTTTAGTTGTCTTGTTTTTTAATTTTTTTTAATGTATATTCATAAAATGTTCTTTATGGAATGTACTTTGTATTACTATTAATAATTCTTCAGATAAATGAAGTTTAAAAAAAAGAGAATTCGAGAAGTTAAGTGAGAGTGACCTCCATACCATCAGCTAACTATGTTTGGTGGCAAACAGCTCAGGTAAAATTGAAATAAATAGAAATAATGGAGTAAACTGACCACTGGCTGCAGCCACAGACCTGATCCCCTTCATCTTCTGTTGATTAACTAATCATCTTCCTTCTCTTACAAACTCAGAAGCAGGATGTTTTCTGGTGATGTGAAATGTTTAATTACAATCACACCTCCCCAGAAAGTGTAAATCCCAACACACATGTGCAGTTAGACCTCTACAAAATTCAGGCTCAGATTATTAAGGCAAGTAATGTTTATTCTACATGTGCCAAGTAACCACCATCTACAAGAGAGAGTCGAATGATAATCAAAGACATTGCAATCAGTGAGGCACCGTCATCAACATTCTGGGGAGGGTGTGGTGATGACTGTTGACCAGAAAAATATCCACGATAACACCCAAGCCACTTGTAAAGGTCAGAGCTCGGTATCCTATGAGGAATGATTTACATTCAGACTCCTGAAAGTTATTCCATCATCTCCTCATCAAATATCTAAAGAAAATAATCTTCACTTCTTCCCAGGTTTCTGAGGGGCCATTGGCCCCACTGGTATTTGTAGCAGTATAAATTAATCAACTGTATATTCAGCTGCATGTAGGGGTGGGGGGGGGGTGGGGGGGGGGAGGATAAATACAGACTCTGTATATATGTATGAATGTTGGAAAGATTGAATTGTTTGTTGAATTTTGTGAGTCTATTAACATCAAAAATAAAATATTCAAAAAAAAGAAAAGAATCTCCAAAAGTTCAATTAATTGATTCATTTATGCTTTTCACGTGTTTTAAATCATTAACATCAAAAATAAAATATTCAAAAAAAAGAAAAGAATCTCCAAAAGTTCAATTAATTGATTCATTTATGCTTTTCACGTGTTTTAAATCAATCTCTCAAATTTAATGTAGCTCTATGAGCTTTTTATAACATTAAAAAACAATAAGAATGCTCTTTGCATTTCAAGAATAAATTCAGGTTAATATCAAACCAAGAAAGCAGGTTGCTGTGTGCAGCAATTTGTCCTTAGGCCATGATTAATGCTGGATATAAATAAAAGGTTTCTGATCAAAGGACAACCCTGCGTAATTAATGTCAAATGAAAAGAAGCAGAGATCATGACCCATATTAAATAATGATGAAAGAAAAGTGGCTGTTTTAAAATGTCAAATCATATGTTCTTGTGATGTACAAGTTTAATATAATTAAGTTTACCACAGTTCCAAATTGTAATTTTTCCACAGCTGACTCTCCACAATAGCAAAAGGGAGCTGAAAGTGACATGTATCTTCCTTTTTATTTGTAAAATCATCAACACAAAATGAATGATCTATTTTTTCAGTCCTCCAACTTTGGAAACATGAGCCTTTTGTTTAATGGACAATATTCCTCTGGAATATACTCAACTTTCTTGTGAATACAGATTAACTGAATTTCAGTATCATATTTGACAAAATCACGAACAAAAATTTTTTTTGTAAGAAAAACTGATTAAAGGCTAACAGAAAAGATGAAGTGGTCATTTAGATTTAATTGTGTATTACAAGCATGACTATACAGTACATTGGAATATCTGTTCTTGTTAGTAACGTCAAAAAGAAAGATCATGCAGAGAAAAGGGTTTGAGGATCAGGAGAGACTGTAGAATTTTTTCAAACTGAAGCTAGACCATGTGGTTAGCAATTTATTTTTCTCTGCAGCAAGCCCTTTAAGAGCTTTCAATATTTGAAACCACTTGCCAGTGTTAATGCTGACATAGAAATTTAAACCTAGATACCAATCTTGACTAATTTCATATTTAGTCATAATTTAGTGGAAACTGATGTATTGTAACTGTATAAATAGTAATAGGAGTAAAGAATATAGATACATCCCACAACAAATTACACTGACAAATTTATGACGAGGATTCATAACCGAAAACAATAATTTTAAGCATTTCAAATTCAAAATTTTTTCAGGACTGCAAAAGTTGGGTAGGGAGGTGGTCATTATATAAAAAAAACTGCCAACATTATAAGCATTTGCAAAAAGTTCGTCCTCTTATATCTTATATTTTAATTTTCCATATTTTCATCTGACAGTTTCAATTGCAATAACAAAACAACACAAATTTCTGGCTGTGAACTAATCCTGATTCAGATCAAACTTGATACAAGCCAACAATGTGATACAACAAAAACTTGAAACCTAAGTGCAATTTTATAGTAGGCTATTATGACAACACGGGACCCTTGTCAGAATTCGTGAGGTTACTCTATGAAAGTTAAGTGCTATACCAGTCGCACAAAAGCCTGCACAATAACTGTCTGTAGAGCTCGTCGAAAGAACCAAAGACTTGTTGATCCAAACCAAGGCTTTTATTAGCAAAAGACCGGAGCTCTTCACAGGTGGCCGACCAGTCCGGAATGATCCGACCTGGCTAGGGACACAACCCTTTAAGGCCCAAACAATAGGTGTGGCTTAGCTCTCAGCCAATCGCTGTAAGCACAGTCTAGATACAGTAACTATATACACTATGTACATTGGTGATAGATCTGTACTATCACATTCACCCCTTCTTGGAGAATTGACCCGGGGAAAAAAAAAACAAAAACGAGGGAGAGAATGAAAAGGAAGGGGTAGGTCAAGGACTGTAGCGGTCAGGGGGTCTGACCATCCGGCGTGACCGCCGTGGTGCCGGGATTGGGGTCGCTGGAGTGGTGTCACCAGCGGGCTCATCGGGTGCGACTGCTCCGTCGCTCAATTCCCCAGTCGTTTTGTCGGCAGGGTGGCCCGAGTCATTGGGGTGCTGTTGGTCCTTCTGTTGCGGCACGGGGCCTGGAGCATAAGGAGTTGGGGGGTTTGCTGGGTCTACCGCGTCCTGAGCTAGGTCCCGCACCGAAACAGTGTCCTCCCGCCCATCTGGGAACTCCACGTATGCGTAATGTGGGTTCGCGTGGAGTAGAGTCACTCGGTCGACCAAGGGGTCATTCTTTGAGTGCCGGACGTGGCGTCGCAAAAGGACGGGGCCAGGGACGGTGAGCCATGCCGGTACAGTGGTTCCCGATTCGGATTTCCTCGGGAAAAGGAACATCCTTTCGTGGGGGGTGGCATTTGTTGCAGTACATAGGAGGGAGCGGATGGAGTGTAAGGCACTAGTGAGAACCTCCTGCCAGTGAGAGGTGGGGAGACCTTTAGACCGGAGAGCCAGTGTAACCGCTCTCCATATGGTGGCATTCTCCCTCTCGACCTGGCCATTACCGCGTGGGTTATAGCTCGTGGTCCTGCTTGAAGCAATGCCACACTCCAGAAGGTACTGTTGCAGCTCTGAACTCATGAATGAGGACCCCCTATCACTGTGGATGGAATTGGGGTACCCGAAGATGGTGAAAATACTGTGAAGGGCCTGTATCACTGAGGTGGCAGTGGTGTCTGGGCAGGCCACAGCGAATGGGAAGCGGGAGTATTCGTCGATGGCCGTAAGGATGTAGGTATTACGGTTGGTCGACGGTAGGGGTCCCTTAAAGTCTACGCTAAGACGCTCGAAGGGGCGGGTGGCTTTGATGACGTGGGAGTTATCCGGACGGAAGAAGTGGGGCTTGCATTCGGCGCACACCGAACAGGCTCGGGTCATGGAGCGGATCTCCTCAATTGTGTAGGGTAAGTTGCGCGCCTTGACAAAGTGAGCAAACCTAGTGACCCCTGGATGACAGAGCGCCTCATGGAGTTTCCGTAGTCTGTCCATCTGTATGCTGGCGCACGTCCCCCTGGAGAGCGCGTCAGGCGGGTCGTTGAGCTTACCAGGCCGGTACAGGATGTCATAGTTAAAGGTGGAGAGTTCGATTCTCCATCTGGCGATTTTGTCGTTTTTTATCTTACCACGCTGGGTGTTGCTGAACATGAAGGAGACCGCGCGTTGATCAGTCAACAGTGTAAAGCGCCTCCCAGCGAGGTAATGTCTCCAACGACGTACCGCTTCAACTATGGCCTGGGCCTCCTTCTCGATCGAGGAGTGTCTACTCTCCGGACCCTGGAGGGTTCTGGAGAAGAAGGCTACAGGCCGACCGGCCTGGTTCAAGGTGGCTGCCAGGGCGAAGTCGGATGCATCGCTCTCGACTTGAAACGGGACAGACTCATCGATCGCGTGCAGCGTCGCAGCAGCGATGTCAGATTTGATTCGATCGAAAGCCGCTGTGGCTTCGGTCGAGAGGGGAAAAGAGGTGGTCTTGATAAGAGGACGTGCCTTGTCGGCGTAGTTTGGAACCCATTGTGCGTAATAAGAGAAAAGGCCCAGGCAGCGTTTGAGAGCTTTCTGGGTATGTGGGGGGGGTAAGTCCATTAAGGGACGCATGCGGTCAGGATCTGGCATGACTATCCCGTTTTCCACCACACAACCTAGAATAGCGAGTCGTGTGGTCCGGAAAACACACTTGTCCAAATTGTAAGTCAGGTTTAGCTGACGGGCAGTTTGAAGAAATTTGTCTAGGTTGGCGTCATGGTCCTGCATGTCGTGGCCGCAGATGGTGATATTGTCCAGATACGGGAAGGTAGCGGTTAGCCCGTTCTGGTCCACCATCCTGTCCATTTCCCGCTGGAAGACCGCGACACCATTTGTGACCCCGAATGGTACCCTGAGAAATTGATATAGCCGCCCATTCGCTTCAAAGGCCGTGAATGGTCGGTCCTCGCAGCGGATCGGGAGCTGGTGGTAGGCCGAACGTAGGTCAATAGTGGAGAAAATGCGGTACTGGGCGATCTGGTTCACCACATCCGTGATGCGTGGCAGGGGGTACGCATCCAGGAGTGTGAAGCGGTTAATGGTCTGGCTGTAGTCGACCACCATCCGTAGTTTTTCCCCATTCTTAACAACCACCACCTGGGCTCTCCAGGGGCTTGAACTGGGTTCGATGATGCCCTCATCCAGCAATCTACGCACCTCACTCCTAATGAATTGCCTGTTTTCGTAACTATATTGCCGACTTTTGGTGGCCACAGGCTTCCAGCCAGGGGTGAGGTTTGCGAAGAGTGCTGGCGGGGCAATCCGGAGTGTGGAAAGGCCGCAGGATTGGCCCCGGGGCACGGGGGCGGGTTGCTCGGGTGCTTCGGGAGTGGGGCGATGGCGATGGCAGACCGAGAGGGGGGCGTGGGGTCCCCCAAAGTGTAGGGACACCGTTTGGAACTGACACTGGAAGTCTAATCCCAGCAACACTGGGGCGCACAATTGGGGAAGGACGAATAATTTAAAGTGGGTGACCGTCACGCCCTGTACTTCCAGCGTGGCGATGCAATACCCCTTTATCCCAGTCGAGTGCGACCTCGTCGCTAATGAGATCCTCTGGGTAGTGGGGATAATGTCAAGTCCCCAACGGAGGGCCAGATCTGGCTGGATAAAACTGTCAGTTGACCCAGAGTCAAATAAGCAATTGGTGTAGTGTCCATGCACTTTAATCAGTTCCATTGCTCTGGTGAGGGGATGAGAGCATTGCTGGTTTAATGTTATTGAAGCAGTTGACAGGCGAGTTTTGCGCGATGACGTCACGCAACGGGATGACGTCACGCAACGGGATGACATAGTCAAAGCTCGAGGAGCAGGTTGGAGAACCTCCCGGAAGTGCTGTTGTGGCGGGTGAATGGTAAGTAGTGGGGTTTGTAGTTGCTCGTGATCGGTGGTCGGGCCCTGGCGGTCGTCAGCGATGGACGCTAGGGTGAGCACCTGGTTGGCCGCGGGGGTGGCTGCGGCGGCGGTAGCGTCGGCCCCGGGGGTGTCTGTGGCGGCAGCAGCAGCGGCGGTAGCGTCGGCCCCGGGGGTGTCCGTGGCGGCGGCAGCAGCGGCTGTAGCGTCGGCCCCGGAGGTGTCCGTGGCGGCGGCAGCAGCGGCGGTAGCGTCGGCCCCGGGGGTGTCTGTGGCGGCGGCGGCAGCAGCGGTAGCGTCGGCCCCGGGGGTGTCTGTGGCGGCAGCAGCAGCGGCGGTAGCGTCGGCCCCGGAGGTGTCCGTGGCGGCGGCAGCAGCGGCGGGCGAGAGGCAGGCCATCACCATGGTTGCGACGGTGGGTTGCCCCTTCCGGGTTCGGCGTCTCCGTGACGTCAGGCGTTGCCGTGCAGGGGAGCCCTCGCTCTCATTGGACGAGAGCTCTGGGGAAGAAGAGTTTGAATGGGATAGTGGCGGTTGGGCTTCACACGAGGCACTGTGTTTGCTGGCGGCCATTTTAGACCTACAGACTGCAGCAAAGTGGCCGTTTTTAAGGCACTTCTGGCACCTGGCTTTTCTTGCTGGGCACTGGGACCTGCTGTGCTTGTTCCTCCCGCAGAAATAACATTTCGGGTTCGCACGGGGCAGGGTAGCAGCAGCCGACAGGCCGTCAGGGGTAGGGTAGAAGGGCACTTTACTCACATCAGAACGAGGGGTCCAGTCCCTAGAGAGCTCGGTGGACTTTAAGGCTGCATCCTCCATTGTGATTGCAATCCGGGCCACGTCCTCTAGTTTTTCTACCCCTTGTTCGAGCAAGCGCAGCCTCACTTCGTTCGATCGGAGCCCAGCCACATAGGCATCCCGGACGAGGTCGCTAGTGATCTCGGCAGCAGTTTTGTCCACACAGTTACAGTCCTTGCCCAATGCCTTTAGTACTTGTAAATATGCCCTGCTGGACTCACCGGGCTGTTGTTTCCTCGACGCAAGCATGAGCCGGGCATGAACTCTGTTCACCGGTTGATCATACAGTTCCTTCAGTACCTTTATGGCTGCGGTGTAAGTGGTCTCATCCTGGATGTTCTCGTAGACTCTCAAGGACACCATAGACAGCAATGCTGTTAGACGCTGGTTATCCTCCTCTACCTGAATGAATCTCAGGAAGTTTTCAAAGTTCAGCAGCCAGAACTTAAAGGCTTTGAAGGCTGTAGCTGACTGTGGGTCGATATCAAGTTTTTCTGGCCGAGTTAAACGCTCCATCCCTTTCAAAAAAAATTCCTTTTGCTAATAAAATTGTAGAGCTCGTCGAAAGAACCAAAGACTTGTTGATCCAAACCAAGGCTTTTATTAGCAAAAGACCGGAGCTCTTCACAGGTGGCCGACCAGTCCGGAATGATCCGACCTGGCTAGGGACACAACCCTTTAAGGCCCAAACAATAGGTGTGGCTTAGCTCTCAGCCAATCGCTGTAAGCACAGTCTAGATACAGTAACTATATACACTATGTACATTGGTGATAGATCTGTACTATCACACTGTCACAGGTGGCAAACCAAGCACAGCTCATAACGGTTGCTCTGAAATATGGCAAAAGAAAACTCAGGCAGGAGTGGAGCTTGGTGTACTAGGGCAAGTTATGGCAAGGTGAGACAAGGCTGATGTGCTTTTCTCCAGCAGCCTAAGACAATGTGGTATACCTCTGGCCTACTGCAGGGGGCAACCTCTGTACCTGCAGGAGTGTAAGGGGACAGGATAACACCTGGCCAGCTGTCAATCAGTCGGCCTGAATGGATCAAGCCCCACCCGGTCGGGTGTCAATCACCCTCCAGGATATAAGCCTGCGCCGGCCTCCCGAGGCCTCACACAGAGTTGCTGCAGCCACAGCCAGCCTGGCTCTGTGGAAGTCTTTGTGGATTAAAGCCTGTTGTACAGTCTTTACCTTTTGTGTGTCTGATTCTGTCTAACAGTGTACCACAGACCTAAGCAACATTAACTCTTGAGCCACAGATGAGCCATCTCCCATGTGAAGTTGGGGAAGCAACAATCAGCCAGTAGGTGGCAGCAACAACAGTGAGCAGCAGGAAAGCAGTTTGCAGGAGTGGATTTTGTGAGGATTTCACAGCATGGAAAAAGGGAGCTGAGGGCAGAGGTGGACTTGGGTGCCCTAGTGAGGCTTCACCTCTCCTGTGATACTGTGCACACTCAGGTCAATTAAAATTGCAGCCAGGTTCTGAAAAAAAAACACACACTACTCATACTTCAGGAAAGTTCTATCTGCATTCTCAGAGTGGCAAAATTAAGTCAGACACTACAGGATTAATGTTGGAATGTGGCCATTTTAACCAGCACAGTCCTGACCTCTGCAAGGCAGTTAGAGCAAAGAAAAAAGCACTTTACACAAGTGAGAACTTGTTGGGATTTTATTTTCATCAAAACTGGGTAGTACTAGAACTGCTCCTCACATACACTTGATATTAAGTATTCACACATCAAGCACGTCCTCTACTCTGCAGGCACTACTGTTATATTAGAAAGAACTGGCTTACTCCTCCAGTGTGGTGACCCCCTTGTACACTCTTAAAACTGAAGTGTCAACTTCTGAATGACTGAGTAATGCAACATCATGACTACAAAGTTGTGACAAATCAAATTGCTGTACTTTTCACAGTCAGCAGTGAACTTTGTCTGTCATTTTCTGACTAAAACCTGCCATACACAAAAGAGCAGGGAGCGGCACTAACTCACTTTAGTGAGATGTGCCTTTGACTCTTTCATTCAGGAGGAAATCTTAAGTTTGCTTCATGATGGTATGTAAGCCGTAGTCTGAATGAATGTGTCTACAGTAGAGCTGATCTCAGTGAAGAACAGAAACATTGCCCCAAAACTTATTTGCAATCTTTCTCACTGCTAAGCTCCGTCTAACCTGGAAATAATCAACAGAACTAATGGGAAATTGTTGAACTAACATTAACAGAAATTGAAGGAGAGATCAACCAACCTCGCTGGTCAAACTGTAGTGTGACAAATCCATGTTCCTGCATGTGTGTTTGGAGCTAAACACCAAGTTAGTTCTAAGGAAGAGACCTTGACCTAAAATATTAATTGATTTTACTTTCTTTCATCCAATTGTGCTTGACTGGCTGAGTATGAATCATTGTGAGAAACAGGCAATTTAGCCCATGAAATCCATACATACATATATCCTCACTCTCTACCAGTACAATGCCCACAGCACTGAGGTCATAACCATACTCTCATTGTTCTGTGGTACATATTACTCTTGTGCCTGACCATAAACTTTGAGAAGAAACACTCTATTCTGAACTCTATCATGTGAAGAGATTACCAGGTGGACAGATCAAATAATGTAACGACGTCCTGAAAACCTCCTCAACATCCCACTGATTCCTACAATTCTCTCAACACATTTTCAATTGTATTAAAAACCTGAAGGTCATGTTCCAGAATAGTAGAACAAACACATTGCCTCACAAACTAACAAATGTGAGGTGTGGCACTTTGGGAAGTCAAATGCAAGGAGAAAGCATAGAGTTAATGGCAGGACTTCTAATAGGATTGATGTGTAGAGGGGTCTAGGGCCTAAATCCACAGCTCCCTGAAAGTGACCAAGAAAGTTGACAGGGTGATAATAAAAAGTAATGTGGCATGCTTCACTTCACTGATTTGAGCATTGAGAATAAAGAAATCATATTGGACCCATATAGATCTTTGGTTAGGCTGAATTTAGAGTATTGTATCCAATTTTGGTCCCCTCATTACAGGTAGGACGTGAGGCTTTGGATTATAGGGTATGAGCTGCAAAGGGAGGTTGGACAAAATTGGGCTTGTTTCTCAAGAACGTCAGAGGCTGAGGGGAGACCTGACAGAGTTTGAAATATTATGAGAGGCTTTGATTGGATAGACATAATTTTATTTCCCAGGCTAAAAATATCAAATACTAGAGAACATGTGTTTAAGGTGGTGGGGTGGGGTAGTTTAAGGAAGATGTGGGGGCAAATTTTGTTTTACATGAGGAGTGTTCATGCCTGGAACAGGCTGCCAGGGGTTGTGGTGGAAGCAGATATGATAGTAGCGTTTTAGAGGCTTCTAGAAAGACGTATGACTATGCAGAGAATAGAGGGAGAACATTAGTTTAAATTGGTTTCACGTACATGAAGGGCCTGGACTGTTCTATGTCCTAATCTACCCTGCCTGCCCATCTCGTCAGGCTCCTCCTGCTCTACTGTATTCTGGAAGAATCGGGAGGATACAACTTTAGTCTCATCAGTCACTTCAGAATCTAGCAAATGTAATGCAACCAAGTCATTCTCTATCCCTCTGAACCGCTTAAGAGAATACCCTGCCTAATTCACTGCACTGTTATATTGCTTAATTGGTGGGGGTCATAACACCAATAAACTATTCCATTATCTCAGTCTCACTACCAATGATATTTTGTATCTATTTTAACTTAACAGAATATTTAAAACATCACAAAACGCTCTCACTGAATTAAATTCAATTAGAAATGCCATTTCTGCTGTCGCACTTGCATGATCTGAATTTAATTTTTCTCACTTAACATGAATTTAATCCATGCAGCTGAATACTCCAGCTAAGCTACACGTCAATTGTCCTTGTCACAGGTGAAACCGCTACTGAGTCAGGAGAGTCCTTTGGTAAAACTGGACAGATATTCTGACAGACCGCATCACTTGGTAGGATTCCAGTTTTGAAAGGTCACCTGAAAAGCACAGCATCATCTCTTTTTAATTGCTGAAGATATCTGATAGATCACTGGAAGCCAAATAGATCCATCAACATCTTGATACGTGCAGACAATCTGATATGAAGACAACTGATAATGCTGTCAAATTAAACCCTCTGGGTATTGTACTCACCGCTGTTTGGCAGCACAGCAGCACATCTTCACAACAGAATAACTTGAACAAATGCACTGCATAAAATTATCATTAATTCAAAAGAAGAAATGGAAGAAACTAGTTGAAAGTACATTAACCCAACAGATTAAAAAAAAGTAATCTTCTTATGTACATCAAAAGATCATTCAATATTTTCCAGATGAAAGTAAAATCTTTTAAAGACTTACCACCAAGAGTGCGAAAAGGATGACACCACAGCTCCAGACATCTGCTTTTCGACCATCATACTTTTCTCCCTATATTGAACACATCTTTCAATTAATGATTTCATTCTGTTCTCTGCAGCAAATTAAAGTAAAAGCCCTGTTGTGAAATCACATTAGAGCCCTTAAAGTTTCTGCATCATTATTATCATGTTGGTTGATCTGCATCTTTGTGCGAAGTACTGGAGTTCCTGCATTCTGTGGCAAGGTCACCAAAGGAAGGTTTTGGCAATTTATACTTATCCTTTGCTGGAGAACAGTATTACATCTGAAGGCCATTATGGTGTGGTTTGATTGTGCAAGAGTCACTCACATGTCCCTGGTAAAATGAGTTTTTGTCAATCCTGTCCATTTTAATCTATCTTGCAAATACCCACAACAGAGGAGCTGTTTCCATACTGGTTCCAATAATACAAAAAACATCTTTCACTCAAAATTCACCATGGTATTCAATTAAATTATTTACAAGGATGTTGCTGGGTCTTCAGGAGTTGGATTACAGGGAAAGATTAAACAGGTTGGGACTTTATTCCTTGGAGTGTAGAAGAATGAGGGGAGATTTGATAGAGGTTTAAAAAATTATGAGGGGTATAGACAAGTAAATGAGAGTAGGCTCTTTCCACTTAGATTGGGAGAGATAAATACGAGAGGACATGGCTTGAGAGTGAAAGATGAAAGGTTTAGGGGGGACATTAGTGCGTGTGTACAATGTTATCATGCATGATATATTGTGTGCTCTGGGGAACCATTTTTAGTTTTGTAATAAAGAATGAATGAAGCCCCATGTCTCCTTGTGCCATTAATTTTCACTATTGTGATAACTGAAAAACAAGAAAGTAGGTATAGATGGCATCTCAATGCCACTCTCTGGAGAAGGAAAGACTTTTGTGAGTTTATTAAGAAACAAATAAAACTGTTTTGTGAAACTAATCTCCCTTTCATCAATAATAGCTTTTTAATATGGGAAATGCTTAAAACTTACTTAAGAGGGCAAATAATTTCTTATACAAATATCTCAGCAGAGAATATAATATAATACAGAATTAGATGATCTGGAGAAAGGTATAACCAAACTGGAAAAAGAATATCAAAGAATGGTGTTGCAAGAAATGTATAGACAATTAGAGACTAAAAAAACAGAGATATAACACATTACAAATGTACAGAACGGGAAAAAAACTATATTAAAAACTAAACAAAAATACTATGAATTAGGCATACAAAGTCTTATCTTAGCAAGTAAAGGCAGAGAAGCCATGGTGATGCCCTATCTTGCTTACCTCTACCTGAAACTGAACAGAAAATTGAGATGAAAAGAAGCTACACTCTTAAAGGTCCTATATTTCACGTTAAATGGATGGCTCAAGGCTGAAGCCATCTCTCCCAAACTGAAACCTTATTATACATGATGTGATGAAATATCAACTGAAGAAGGTTGCTTATCATGGGGGACCATGACAATTATTTCTACGAAATGGCAGGCTGGCATGTTATCAGAGCTCCATAACAACCACCCAGGGATGGTTTGGATGAAAGCTTTGGCACTTATACATGTCTGTTGGGCATCAATGGACATCGATATTGAACAAATGGTGAGAAGATGTTACATTTGTCAGGAGTTGCAACCCAAAGCACCTCAAGTTAAAGCCAACCCATGGAAATGGCCATCATGACCATTGCACAGGATTCATATAGATTCTGCTGGTCCCTTTATGGGAGAAAACTTGCTTATTGTTGTCGACACACACTCTAAATGGCTAGTAGTATCACACGTGAAAACAACAACAAACCAAATGATTGAGAGACTATGAAGTATGTTTGCATCATATCGATGACCTATAGATCTAGATTCCGATAATGAGTCGCAGTTTGAATCTGATGCTTTTATGTTCCTATGTAATAACAATATATGATACATCTTATCAGCACTCGAGCACCCAAGTACGAATGGGAAAGTGGAATGTTTCATGCAGACTTTTAAAAAGGCCATGAAAACTAAGAAATCCCTAAACATATCATGGAAGCACAAATTTTCTAATAGATATAGAAACACATCACACTCTACTACCAAACGAACACCAATGGCCTTGGTGTTTGAGCGGGACTTAAGGACAAGACTTTCCACAGTGCACTCAAACATAGGCCTTCCCAAGGAACAATCCACATCTCCAAATAAACCTAGCAGATCTCTGAAAGTAGGAGAGTGAGTACTGATATGGGTCTACCAGAACAATAGAAAGCCATGGATCATTCTTAAAAAATTGAGTCCCTGTTCTTATTCTAAAATATGGAAATGCCACATTTAAGAGCGGTGGATGATCCAATGGCCATACTAACTGCTCACAACCCTGACAAGTTTCCATTTTGGGCTCCTTCCAACGATGAAGTTCCAGAAATATCTTCTGAAGATGATATCCCCTTGATGTCAACTGCCCAACGCATCAGTCCTACATTACGCCCTGCTCAGCAGAGCAGCACTATGGGACTCACCAAAGACAAAGTTCACAGTCCTTACCACCAACTGAGGAGGAGGTACTGTCCAAAAAGGCAAAGAGACTGGTGAAGTCACAAATTCTTCTGACTGATTCTACCTCACCAAGAAGATCGAAAAGAGAAAGATGCCCTCCAGAATGACTAAAGAATTATGTAGATTGATTCCACTGCTTAACATGTCATACTTACATTATCATGTAATTGTAATTCACACCATTAGTCCATGGGTACCATGTAGTTACTATAGTTTAGTATAAGTGGTGCCTATATGTTATTTGCACGAAGCATTTATTTTTTTGGGGGGGGGGGGTGGGGGAGTGGAGAAAGATTGTTGTGAATATATGCCTGCATGTGTATGATGTCACCATGTATGACATCATCACACACACACACACACACACACACACACACACACACACACACACACACATATATCATTTTTAGATTAGTAATAATGAATGAATGAAGCCCCATATCTCTGTGTGCTAGTGTAATTCTACGCCTAGAATACACAGCAATTAGGGAGAACTTTTTCACTTAGAGAATGGTGGAGATGTGGTATGAGCTGCCATCTGACATGGTAAATGCAGGCTCACTCCTACGTTTTAAGAATAAATTGGATAGATACATGGATGGGAGTGGTCTGGAGGGTTATGGAATGGGTGCAGGCCAGTGGGACTAGCAGAATGATGTTACAGCACAGACTAGAAGGGCTGAATGGCCTGTTTTCTCTGCTGTAGTTTTCTATGGTTCCTTGCTTCTAAATAACAATAGAGTTAGTTAGAAACAATAAAAATACACCAAATATTTGTATATTTATCTGTAAACAGTCTGTAAAAATATTCTACCATACCTCAGAAACAGGAATGGCATACATGAAAACAATGAAAAGCAGAAGAATTCACTTTCTTTCAACTGGCAGGATTTAACCAATGTGCTCTTCAGGAATTTGTATTAGGTCCTGATCCTGTTATCTTGTGTGCTCACAGAATAACAGAGCAGTTACAGCATGGAAGGAGCCATAATGCCCATCAAATTTCCACTGTCTCTCTGAAAGAGCTATCCAAGTCAAGTTTATTGTCATCTCGTTGTACAAGTACAACCCGACAAACCAGCATTCTCCAGTATTCGTTGCAATCCAGCTTCACATAGCCCAAAAAGGTTTCATTTCACATACATACCCTGCTATCATTTGAACAGCACCATTTATTTTGCCTCCACTTTTACCCTGTGTTGGACATTTGAGACCTTAACCATTTGCCCTGTAAATAAAATCATTATGTCACTTCTGGTTCCTTTTCCAATCACCTTCATTCTATGTCACTGAGTTTTTGACTCAGGAGCAGTTTCAATCTATCTACCCTGACTAGACCCTTTCATGATCTTAAAAACTTCTATCAGGTTTCTTCAGAACTTTTTGTTTTACAGAGAATATCCCCATCTTCTGCATTCTAACTACTGTGTATAACTGAAGTCCATTATGCCTGAATCTTTGGCTTGGCTTCGCGGACGAAGATTTATGGAGGGGGTAAAAAGTCCACGTCAGCTGCAGGCTCGTTTGTGGCTGACAAGTCCGATGCGGGACAGGCAGACACGATTGCAGCGGTTGCAAGGGAAAATTGGTTGGTTGGGGTTGGGTGTTGGGTTTTTCCTCCTTTGCCTTTTGTCAGTGAGGTGGGCTCTGCGGTCTTCTTCAAAGGAGGTTGCTGCTCGCCAAACTGTGAGGCGCCAAGATGCACGGTTTGAGGCGTTATCAGCCCACTGGCGGTGGTCAATGTGGCAGGCACCAAGAGATTTCTTTAGGCAGTCCTTGTACCTTTTCTTTGGTGCACCTCTGTCACGGTGGCCAGTGGAGAGCTCGCCATATAACACGATCTTGGGAAGGCGATGGTCCTCCATTCTGGAGACGTGACCCATCCAGCGCAGCTGGATCTTCAGCAGCGTGGACAGCGTGGAATACATTGTAGTAAATCGTACATGCTCCTCTCACAAAGCCTTTAGATTGTTTCTAAAGTACGGTACACATTAGGGATTGTTAGACATTGGACATTCTTCAGGAATTAATGCAAATGAGAAACAATCTGCAATAAAATCCTTTCCTATTGTAAACTATAAATAGTAATCAGTGTTGAAATTAAAAGGACAGCTTTGAAAAGAAATAGTACTGTCTATAAAGCACAAGTTTTTGGCCCACAGAAGGAGGTTCCTCAAGAGATATAGCTTGTAAACATGAGACATTCTCATACGAATTAGGCAAATGTAAGATAATGGAGCTGTGTTAATTAACTGACATTAAACCAGGCTTAAGATACCTTGAGCTAAGTTATTTTGCACCACTGTTACTAAGATCAAGGCAGGTTCCAAAACAGATTTATTTTTTTCACTTAGCACTTCCACATTTGACAAGCACGTTTATATTTCCTTGGAATTTATTATTATTCTCCAGACTGTTCAATGCATCACCAAGTTTTTTGACATCTGCAGATTTAGAAATTGTGGTCAGATTATGCATTATTACATGGTCTCGAAAGAGACTTGTCATTTTTGTCACAATAATCCCCGTCTTCAACCTACATTAGGAGCTATGGAGAAATGAAGTGATTTAGCTATTTGTGAACATAATTGTTTTTTAAAAAAAAAACTATCTTTGGACATGTGACAATAGATGATTCAATTCAATTAACAAGAGGGAAAAATCAAAGAACTATGCCTCAAATGGACAGTTATGGTCAGTTTTATAGATTGAACGACAGTAAAGATAATAGTGATCTCGGAAGAAGTATGAAGCATATTTATCAGAATTAGGTCAGTATTTGAAGGACAAATTGTGTTAACTGGATTTGTATTCACTTAAATTTGGAAGGTTGAATGTGGACTTCATTAAATTGCATTAAATTACAGACATTCAGTTGAGTAGATATGTTCTCTTCCCTCTGGTGGAGTTCCAGAACAAGAGGAAGTCATAATGAGTTTATTTTTTAAAGAGTGAAATTAGTAAACACTTTCTCAACTCAAAGACTACGGGAAATCTAAAAGGCTCTTCCCAAAAGTACTGTAGCTTACAAAGATTGAGGTCAGTAGTTTTTTGCTGTGAAGATTTCAAGTGACATAGAGGAGGGTGAGTAAATGAGAACGATGTGTAAAGTACTGTAGCTTACAAAGATTGAGGTCAGTAGTTTTTTGCTGTGAAGATTTCAAGTGACATAGAGGAGGGTGAGTAAATGAGAACGATGTGTAGGGTCCAGACTGTTCCAATACATACACTGAAGGCAGCATCTGACCTGTAGCCTGCTGCCTCTGTGTATCATCAAAAGTCACACAGATCCAATGAACAAGAATATTTAAATTGACAGTGATCGATTAGCACGAGGTGAGTCATATCATAGTGATTAGTTGGGAACTCTTTTCTATTATATGACAAATCATAGCTCACATACCTTTTACTCAATTTAAAATAGGCCTTATGGTCTAGAGCTTATGATAATACACAGAAAACCATTGACTGACAGTTTCAATACAAGCATGGCAAATTGTGAAATTTAATTCATTACAATTAGGATTTCATTCCCCTATTGATACAGAATATTATAAACTGTCTTCAGAAGTAGCTTATAAAACCAATCAGTTATCTAATTTCTCAAGGGAACTCGGGATGGGGAAATAAAGGCTGGCCATTACAGGTGACATCCACATTTTGAAATCAATTGCAAACCATTTTGAAGGTTGGTTCGAATGCATTATGCATTTGCTGGATGAATACTGTGTAACCTCTTGATTTATGTGGCTTCTCACTAAGTGTCAACAAAATTAATAAGTGTTACATTGAGATTATTTTATGAAATTGAAATGATCATTGCAATTTGCATACTTCTATTGTGTGAACATAGTATTGTGTAAAGACATAAACAGGCAGAATACTGTACATTCTACATCAACCACCATCAGTGAAGTTGATTATTTAAATGTCCCTCAACTCTATTTTCAAAAGTAAAGTAAATCAGAACAAAACTTGAATACACCAAGGTTATGGAATATCTGCTGGTTTTAATATTTCAATATATACTTTTTAGAAAATATAAAAGTACAGTGATTCATCAATATCTGCAATTATGAGGGAAATAAGTCAGTAACACCCCATTCTTCAAATTGAAATTTTATAATAGAATATGAAGATTCCAGTTACAGTCAAGAATGTAACTCTATCTTTGCCAGACCCTCTGATAGAATTATTGTTTGAGTGCTGCTTTAATGTGAATAGAACATTATTTGCATGCAAAGGGATTCAAGGATGTGCTCAAGGTTTCCTGATGAAATTGAATATCTCCATTAATTCCTGGAAATTTCTGGTCCATGTCTGGACAGAGTGGGGAAGGGGATGGCAGAGTACCTTGAAGCCTTCCATTGGAACACACAGAAGGCCCACATAAACGAATCAGGAGCAAATCACTTCCTAACCCATCCACTTCCTGCCTCATAAGTGGAAAAGTTCACACTTTCCACATTTGACTTTATCAGCCACCCGAGGACCTACAAAACCAGGCTGGAAGCAAATCCTGTGCAATTGCCTGAGAAAAATGAGGTCATTCATCAAAGAATTCCTCAATTCTGTACCAAACTTTAAAGATAGATGAGGAACAGAAAACGCACTCGGTTGTAGGTTTGGAACAAAGACAAGGAAAAAGAGATTGCATTTTTGAAGTATAAAGAAAATCTCCTTCTGCCCCAGGATACATCTTGTTGAAAATTCTCAAGAGATTGTTATAATGAGATATGATTGCATCAAACTGCTGAAAGCATATAAAAGATTTACAGCATTCTTCACGGGACTGCATTCAAATGTGCCACAGACTTTGATGAGACTATGATTATGAAGATAATCTACATCTATCTATCTGCATGTTCCCGTCCATTTACTATAAAACAAAGTTGCACAAATGAAGTGCCAGCTATGGCATTGTCTGGAATAGTTGCTCAAAAGATAGGGTGAATTCAAACATTTATGTTTGTTCTGTATTTTTATTTTATTCCATTATCTTGAGTTAGCAGAGGTGGAGTTTTCTATGCAGCAGAGAAAGAAAGGCCATTACTCATAAGAGGAGGAACATTAAGACACATCTGTCATGAAATAATGAAGCCCTTTCATCTGTCTGAACTTGGCACTGGGTCTTTTCAATCTACTGCAACATGTAATGGTTACAAGCATCAATAAGTAGCATCATATTAATCCAGCATTTTAGCAGTTAGTGGTAGCTGAGCATTGCTTGAGCTAATTGCCAACTCAACCAATTGAGATACATTTGCTCCAATAAGGCAGCAGTTCCCAAAGTGAATCTATGTGAAATGCCCAAAAAGCCTCGGTGAAAGGAAAAGTAAAATAAAACTTTAAAAATATCTTAAAGAGCAAAGCACCAACACTTAGCTGGCACCATGCAACGGTGGCGCACAGGGTTGTGTACTAGTGGCTTAGGAGAATGGCTAAAACACAGAAGTATAGATAGATAGATAAGTTTCAAATTGAGAGTCAATAATTAGTCAGGTGCCACTGTTACCACATATGAATAACTTGGATAAAGAGACTGATGGCACTGCAGTCAAATAAGCCAATGAAATAAAGATGGGTCTTTAAACATATTTGTAATGAGGCTGGAAAGGGATATGAATAGGTTATGTGAGTGGCCAAGAAAATGGCAGATGGAGTACACTGTATGATGATCTACTTTCAAAAGAAAAATGAAAAAGCAAGATATTACTTAAATGGAGTGGGATTACAAAATGTTGCACTACAAAGGAATATGGAGCTGCTAATACTTAAAACACAAGCAGTCTTCATGCAGGAACAGCAAGTAATTACAAAGACTAAGAGCTATGGAGTGTTACATTAGGGAACTATTGATCCAACTTTACAGAGCACTGGAGAGATGTGGCATGCAATCTTGTAGGGTAGACTTGCATTGGTACAGAGGCCATATATTTCCGACATGAAGGGGTTTATGTACGAAGAATGTTGAGCTGGTTGGGTGTATAGATAAAGGAGCTGCTCTCACTGAAGTGCATGAGATTCTGAGGGGAAATGACAGCGGAGGATATTTCTTCCAGTGCCAATATGGAGAATTTAGAGGTGTAATTTCAGAATAAGTGGTTGCCCATTTAAGGCAAAGATGTGGAGGAATTTTGTCTTTGACAGATAATGATTTCCTGGAATAATCGACCAAGGAAGCTCTGAAAGCTGGTTGTTGAATACATTTGAGTTGGAAATGGATAGACATTTAAATTACAAAGAATGGGGAGAGAGCAGGTAAGTAGGCCGCAATCTTTTGCAATGGGGATGCTCACCGGGACAATCAGCCTTCTCTGGCTCCTCTTTCTTATGGTCATGTCAACAACTCTACTTCCATTGAAGCATTTGAACCTCCTGGGGTTATAATTCTTTTCACTTGTAATTTCATAATACATTTGACTGCAGGATGTTTAAAGCAAAATATTTAAGCATAAACTCCCATGTCGCTTTGTCAACAATCCAACTCACAAATATAGATCAGCTGTCAAACATAGATGAGAAAAGCTAAGAATAAACAAGAAAGAACCTGAATATTTTAACAATAAGTATGAGCAACAGCAAGGTTTTAAATTAGTAACACAGTATGAAATTTATAAAAACATTCAAGCTTAAAGGTTTCTCCTTGTCCCCAAAGAAGTGTCAGAACACATTGTTCCTTCCCAGCTTGATTATCCATAAAACTTCATTGGGAAATCAATGCAAGTAATCTGGGACCAAAGAATTTCTAAAATTACAGGAGTGCATATTTTTTTTGAAATTTGGGTCTTAAAATTCAATGTTCAAGCTATTTAATAAGTAACCACAACATTAAGCACAGCTCTCTTGAGATTTATTGCCGGAATGGTAGCCCTTAACAGGCTGCATCAGGAATTGTAGACTGCCTCTGAAGTTCAAACTAGTGATAAGCAATTAGACAAGAATATTGAGAACTTACATTGAGAGGGGACTTTTCCTGATTCCTTAACACTTTGGACTCCGGCCATTTTAAAACATTCATAATTTCTTCCCCAGACTGGGTTCATGGGTGTTATATGTGGAGGAACGTTTGGTTTCTCTATCTGGAACACTGTGGATTTTCAGATGGTCACATGACCTCCCTGTCTGAAACTTATTCAGAAGTCACATTACCTGCCAATCAAGGTTGGACTCCAGCTGCCCACTAGTGCACACCTTGCCATTGGCTCATTTAAATTACTTAGTGTCATAAAACATCGACACACACCGTATTTCTTTCTATCTGCCTCTAGGTCCAAGTCCTGGTCATAACTCCACATCAGCTTGCTGCTGTGGACATCACTAGAGGAGTTGTGGGTAAGGTGTGCACTGCACTTAAGTTGAGTCATTGCACTGTGATAGATCAGTGCTTGCACAGAGTCACTTCCCCATTGGTACAGGGAATCAGGAGTGTGTTTGAAAGTCCTTGCACGTGAAGTGTGTAAACGTACGGGAGCATGTAGCAGATAGGTGGTCACTGGTATCAGAGTCCAACCTAGGTATGATGTGAATGTCTATATAGTTGTCTAGTAGTAGAGTAATTAAGTATCATTTGACTTCTTCCCGTTTGTCTCCCACGTAATCAATAAAGTTACCTTTGATTGTAACACTTGTGTCCAGACTTGTCTCTCTGTAAACCCACCGAACCTGATACTGTTCCAAACACAACAATGGGTAAATACTTACAGTACAAAAACTGGAACATGGAGTATATACACTTGTTGATAGTCCCGGGAAACTATAACACAGAGTATTTGCGCATGTTGGTAATCCCGTGAAACTGGAACACAGAGAATATGTGCTTGTTTATAGTCCAACAAAAACAGGGACATGGAGTATATGCACTTGTTGGTAGTCCCTGAAAAAAAGGACACGGAGTCCAAGGGGTTAAAAATATTAAAGGAAATAAAAATACTCTCAGGAATTTTTCAAACCTCAAAAGATTTGAACTACTAAGGTCACCTGGCCTCACCATTTGCTTCATCAATGATCCATTTTCCTTTCCTTGCCTGCACCCTGCCTTCAATATTTGACAAAACTCAGTCTTGTGTATGCTCATCACAGCCCCTAAACAAACACAGTTGTAGAACACATTTAAAAATCAGACGCATGGCCAATTTTGAGGCAGTACAGGCACATGTTCTGATGGATAAGCTTAACAAATAGAGGAGGCTCGGCATACTGCGGTCACACGTGTATCTTACTTACACGGAAAATTCTGCAGTCTTGCAAGAGGAAATATTTGTAACCACATTACAATGCTGAGGGCATTTACACCCTAAATTTTATTGTAACCAAGCAAGAAATAACATAAATAATCACAGTAATTAAGTAGGATGATGACAAGAAGCCATCGTTCATAATTCACTAACTGCAGGACCAATCAAATACTCAGCTATTCAAACCATTCAGAATTGGCTCACCTGCAGAAAGCAGAGGGTAGGAGAAGCTGGAACATATTCTGCCTGCAGGTCAGTGACTAGTGAAAATTAGTGGAGTTTCTGCTCTTTGTGATTTTGATTAAAGATCTTGATGAAGAAGAGACGATAAGTTTGCAGACCATACGATGGATGGAGGTGTTTTGCCTAGTATAGAAGGTTGGCATAGGTTACAACAGGATATAGACAGGATGCAGAGTTGGGCAGAAAAGTGGCAGATGGAGTTCAATCCTGATAAATGTGAAGTGATGCATTTTAGAAGGTCAAATATGAAGACTGAGTACATGGTTAATGGCAGGATTCTTAACAGTGTGAAAGAACAGGGGGGGGATCTTGGGGTCCAAGTTCATAGACCTTTCCAGGTTGTCACACAGGTTGATAGGGTAGTTAAGAAAGCTTATGGCCTTCATTAGTTGGGGGACTGAGTTCAAGAGTTGTGAGGTAATGTGGCAGCTCTTTAAAACTCTGGTTAGACCACACTTGGAATATTATGTTCAAGGATGTGGAAGCTATGGAAAGGGTGTAGAGGAGATTTACCAGGATATTGCCTGGATTGGAGAACATCTTATGAGGCAATATTAACAGAGCTAGGACTATTCTCTTTGGAATGAAGACGGATGAGAGGTGACCTAATGGAGGTCTACAAGATTACAGGAGGCACAGATAGGGTGGTCAGTGTTAGGTCTGCTTTGTTCATGAATGAGTGAGTCAGACACCAGACTGAGTCGAAATCAAGGTTCTTTGTTCTTTATTACCGGATTGTAACACTTGCAACTAACAGTGTTAGTTGGAGAAGGCGCATTCTGCCGTTATCAGCAAGTGGTGTTTTTTTATACCTCAGGATACGTACTTAGTAAATTATCATACCATTACATTGTCCAATGAATAAACTGTTGCTATCCTTCTCTGTTAGTCTGCTGCACATCATTCTTGTTAGTGCAAAGCTTATCTTGAGTGTACAAGGTCACATCTGCATTCTGTTACTCCTTAGTACTGGGTGACTCCTTCTCCAGTCCCATCTCATGATGTTTTTACCTTACAATAGCCAGCACCCTTTGCCCAGGATGAGCATAGCAAGCACCACAGGATATCTGATAAGGTGAGGGTGGACAATTTATAGGAAATAATAGAAGTAAGATTTTTACACAGAAATTTGTGGGTGCTTAGAATGCATTGGTGGTGGAGGCTAATGCAATAGGGATGTTTAAAAGACTCAGACATGCACATGGTGCTTTATGGATGTGAGGTCAGGTAGGTTTAAATTGTTGATTGTTTAGTTTTATCTAAGTCGGCACAACATATATTGAGGGCCAAAGGGCCTGTACTTCTTCCATGAAATCATTGAACACCTTCAAATTTTGGGATTATAATTCCTCTTCATCTACACCAGAATACCCTAGAATAAAGTTGAGGGCCAGATGAAAAGTGCATTTTTATTCTGTAAAGAGGAAACCGTTGCTCTACCACTTGGCTCAGAGTGTGGAAAAGATAACTAGATCTGATGGCACCCAGTCTTCAGCTCATCTTGGACTTCCAGTTCCAAAGCACTGCTACAGTCCCCTGGTCTCACCCATCTTCTGCTGTTTTGTTAATGATTCCGTTTCTTTTTTTGAAATATGACAAGTGTTCAATTGGATTCATAATTGCTAAGTAAATGATCCATGTAGCAAGATCTCAGGTATTATTCAGGGATAGGCTGATGTACAGGGATGCACATTCACTTTGTACATGTTGGATGAGCATCGACAAGGGCATGCAGTGATATTCAATGGCATGCCAATGGCACTGTTCCCCAATATCAATATTCTGGGGGATCACCATCAACCAGTATCTTGACTTGACTTGCCACATAAATATTATGTTTCAGCAAGAGCTCAAGCAACTCAGCTCCTGAGACAATAAATCTCTAATCATTCCTTGCCCGCCTTTCACCCTGCATCATGTTCAAGGTATGGCTTGTGGCTGTTCAGATTGGTGTAGTGGTTAGCCAGCTATCAGGACTGGAGTTCGAATCCTGCACTGTCTGTAAGAAGTTTGTACATTCTTCCCATGTCCACGTGGGTTTTTGAAGATGGTTACACAGTTAGATAAGGTGTCTATGAATACAGCCATACAGTTTGGAGGAGAGACTGGGGAAGCAGTTTGTTTTCCATAAAATGTAAAAGGTTGAGGTATCCATGATAATAGACACATCATACTGAAAAACACACCCTGAGATGAAGAGTCTATAAGCAAAAGCTTGTATTCGGATTTCAGATTTATTGTTAGAGCACAGACACGACATCACATACAACAGAGATCCTTTTTCCTGCGGTCAGGGAGAATTATCTCTTATTGATAGTGCAAAAAATGTACTCAATGTACACGAAAACAAATAAAGAAATGTAAACAAACTGATTGTACAATACATAGGAAAAAAATTGATCAATAAAGTGCAAAAGTAAGTGTCCTTAAATGAGTCCCTGATTGAGTTTGTGGTTGAGGAGTCTGACAGTGGAGGATTAGCAGCTGATCCTGAACCAAGTGGGTGCAAGTCTTGTGCCATCAATACCTCTTTCCTGATGGTAGCAGTGATAACAGAGCATGCCCTAGGTGATGTGGATCTTTGATGATTGCTGCACCTCTCCAATAGTAGCGTTCCCTGGAAATGTTCTCATTGGTGGGGAGAGTTGCCTGTGATGTCCTGGGCTCTGTCCACTACCTTTGCAGGGCTTTCCATTCAGGGGTATTGGTGACCCCTACCAGATTGTGATGCAGTTGGTCAGCACCCATCATAGGTTAATGGTACAAGAATTTGAAGGGAATTGAGGAAGAATTCCTTCACTCTGTGGGTGTTTGACATCTGCTAGAATGTCTGATGAAAAGATGTACTCTTGCAACTTTTAAGTATTTGAAATACTATGGCATAGTAGGCAATGGCTGAGTACTGGAATATAGAATTAGTATAGATAGGTTCTAGTAGATTAGTATAAATGGCTGGCATGGATTGGAGGACCCATTGCCACAGTCTTTGTCTCTTTTATTCCCATGAAAATAACATAAAGCAATGATGTCATTGATAAAAGGTATATTGGGATGTGCAACAGAAAAAGCAATGGTGATCAGCTTCTTTTTATGTTGGTTGAGCAAAAATGCTAGCCAAAACACTGGAGGTATTCCTTCTTAAATAACATGTGTTCTGTATGTCTTGCCAAGCAGAAGAATCAGCATCAATGGCACAGCTGCACTAGGTTTAAAGATAAGCAGATGGACTGAAGGACAGATGGACATATCTAGCTGCTTTAAAATCCTCAGGACAATGAAACATCAAACTGAGGAGCAAAAGCTTGCAATTTGGAATCTGTACTTTTACCACTGCCCCAATATTTGTTCAAATCTTGCAGACAATAGATATCAGCTTTGTCAACATGTTGCTTTTGTTAAAAAGGTTGCCATTTCAGACCTAAATGTCTGCATCTTGTAGGAAGACACATCTGGCCCTTCAGCACCTCTACTTTCTCAGTTTGCGGAGGTTTGGAATGACAATGGAAACCTTGGTAAACTTCTACAGATGTGTAGTGGAAAGTGTGCTGACCAGCTGCAATTGGGGGTGCCAGTCTCATTGAGCAAAAATTGCTGCAAAAGGTGGTGGGCACAGTCCAGGACATCACAGGCAAAACCCCACCATTGAGAAAATCTACATGGAATGCTGCCATTGGAGAGCAGCAGCCATCATCAAGGATCAAAGCCAGCCAGGGCATGCTCTGTTCTCACTGGTGCCATCAGGAAAGAAGTACAGGTGCCACAAGACTCATACCACCAGATTCATGAATAGTTCCTACCCCTCCACCATTTGAACAACAAACTCAATCAGAGATTCAATTAAGGATTCTTACTTTGCACATTATTTATTACTGAATTTTTTTCTCTGTATTTGTTTACATTTCTTTCTTTGTTTACATTTCTCTCTTTTGTATACATATCTTTGTCCTAAGGTAAGTTCACACTAGCGATAAATTGAAATCCTGCCTGGCCTGTGGGAAAAAGAATCTCAGGGATGTATGTGATGGCATGTACATACTCTCACAATACATCTGAACTTTGAACTTATTTATTTTGTGCTTTCTCTCTATTTTCCACCTTTCTGTCCTTCTTTGTCATCAATTCCTTCCTACTTCTGAGTTCCCTTTCTATAATGCTCATATTTCTGCCTCTCATGCTTAGTATTAAGTTCAATACATATTTCACTCCATCTTTTACCTTCCCCTTTCGAAGGGAACTTTCTCAAACATTGAGGCTCTCTAGCTACTATCTGGATCCAAAGAGCACAAAGTGGGAATATATGGACTGGAGAAATGTTAAAAATAAAAACAAACAAACATTAAGCAGTTGCTTTTGTTATTTTAATTTTTAATGTGAAGGCTTGCAAAGCCTCAGAAGATGGGATAAGCACAAGTGAGGGAACTAGGCCATGAGCTGTACTCAAAAGGCCCCATGACATAATAGGGAGATAAGGAGAATGGTATTCTGTATATTATTATCCCTTCAACCAATGAGGCCTCTGATGGGATATATTTTAGGGCCTTAACAAAATGATGGCAACTCTTTGAAAATATTTATTTTGGGAACTGCAGAGAATGGATTTCTATAACTGGTGGTTTTTCTTTGCCGATTCTTTAAAAACACATTTTTAGATTGAGGAATTTTTTAACAGGAAATAATTTATGGCTCTGCAATAGGTTAGTAAGCTTGAATTCCATTTTTTCTAATATTGAACTATTTGATTCACTTCCTCAGGAGTTTGTGGAGGTTTTCTACGTCATCAGAAACCCTGGCAAATTTCTGCAGATGTGTGGTGGAAAGTGTGCTGACCAGCTGCATCACAGTCTGGTATGGGGGCACCAATACCCCTGAATGAAAGCCCTGCCAAAGTTAGTGGACCAAGAACATCACTGGCAAATCCCTGCCCACCATCGAAAACATCAACAGGGAATGGTTCCGTCAGAGAGCAGCAACAATCATCAACGATCCATACCACCCAGTACACACTCTGTTCTTGTTGCTGTCATCAGGACTTGCACCACCAGGTTCAGGAACAGCTGCTCCCCCTTCACCATCAGACTCCTCAACAACAAACTCAATCAGGGACTCATTTAAGGACTCTATTATTTGATTGATTTTTATTTCTGTATTGCACAGTCAGTTTGTTTACATGTATACGGATCTTCTTTGTACTACCAATAAGTGTTAATTCTTCCTTGTCTGCAGGAAAAAAGAATCTTGGGGTTTTTCTGATAATAAATCTGAACTTTAAGTTGTTCTAGTCTGAGATTTGTATTTAAAGAAATAAGCAAATGTGGCAAAGGAACAAAGTATATTCAGCAAATAAAGGTGATGATACTATTTATCTGCTTTCCTTTCATGAATGCATTTTTATTAATAGCACACAAAAACTACTCTGCCCCATATGCAAATCTTTGATGTGTTATTCAGATGCAGGGAATCCACATGTACCCATGAACTTCGAAGAAAATTTAAACTTAATACTATTGTAATGTATCAGGCTTCTTTATATAATTGGAATTATCTGAGTCACATATTTCCCCAGGGTCATTATCAATATGGTTTTGCAATCTGTAAGGTTTCTATTTATTTTCTTTGATTACTCATTGCACCTATTTCTTCTTTTGCTTGTTTGTTTCTTCTTTTCAATTGTTGCATAGACATTTCCTCCAAATAAATGCAGGTAAGAAAGATAGAATCTTCATAGAACAGCAGAAGGCTATTCAGCCAAATGAGTCTGTGCTGACGGCCGAGAAATCTGTCAGTTTTATTGCTAACTCTTTCCCTACGATAAAGTTGACCTGAAATTAACAAACAAACACAACTATGGTTCAAAGCACCATACTTTATTACCGTACATGCATGTGTAGTAGTCAAACTTGGTGGATCAAATTTTAGGGTAAAATTTAAGGAGATGACTATTACATGAGTACTACTTTGGACTGCATTAAGTACCTGCATTGATTGGAGTTTCTGAGGCTTGGATGGGCGGGTGGGTGGCCGGGATCTGGTGGTAAGTCCATGTTTGGGGATTTGGGAGCTCAGTTGGGCGGGAGACCAGGGCCTAGGCGAGAGTCCACCCTGGGGCATCAGGAGCTTGGATGGGTGAACGGCTGGGGCCTAGGTGAGAGTCTGCAGTCAGAGCATTGGGAGCTCGAATGGGTGGCGAACTGAGGCCCAGGCAAGAGTCTTTGATTGGGATGTTGGGAGCTTGGATTGGTGGGTAGCTGGGGTCTAGGTGAGAGTCTGTGGTAGGAACATAGAAAGCTCCAGTGGACGGGCAACTGGGGCAAAAAACAGTTGGAGGGGTCAACTTGTACACGCGATATATGGAAAATACCAGATATTTGGGCCAAAAATAGGGTTTCAACTATTAAACGCGTATATACAGTATGACTTTTCAAAGTGTGAGAATTCTATTACAGCAAGAAGCTCTGCCACAAGCAACTACTGTCACCTCAAGAATGAGTGCATCATGGCTTATAAATATCATATTTATACAGATGAGCTTCCAGTTTTCCAGAACCTTCGAACAAACTTTCACCATCTAAGTTTCGTAAGACTCTTTCATTAACCAGAGTTGTGTCCCTGACCCAATGGATAATAGTCTTTTACTGCTTTGGTAAATAAGGAGTCCCTTTTCAGCCCTAGCCTTGTTGAATTGAAACAAACAAATGGAATGCAGTTAGTTTCTCTCTCCCAGTCAACATTTTAAAACTTGCATTCTCACCTGTAGCCTTCAAATCTGCTCTTAAAGTCTCAATTGTCTGCTTCCACCAGCCTGAGTTCCAAGTCACAACCACTCCCAGTGCATTTCATCTCCTCACATTGCCCCAGTCTTCTGACCATCTCGTTTCATTTCTCGCCTCACCTGTTCCTCGGACCATTTGCTTTTCACCACACTTTCTTTCCTTTCACTCCATCTGAACCCACAGTGATCATGTACGTCACAATCAAATCTCCTCTCAACTTTCTCTGCTTCAAGGACACCTCAAACCCCTGCCCCCACCTCACAAACCTAACTTTGTCCATCATTTCCAGAATCATTTTATTAAATCTGCGCCACATCTTGAGTCAGAGCTTTATGTTATTCCTAAAGTGTAGTGATCAGAAATATGATTGTGGCTTAACGAGTGTTTTATAAATATTCCACTTAACCTTCATTTTTTTGTATCTGAGCCCTTTATTTACAAATCACTGAATCTCATTTACATTACTAACTGCTCTCTCAATATTTGTCACTTTCAAAGACTTATTTAAGATTAAACCCAGGTCCCACTCTGCTTGTGTATTCTTTACATCTGATTCAAAGTTATTTTATTGTCATGTAATAAAACAGCTGTAATATTACACAAAATTGCCTCCAGTCTGACATAAGGCAAACAAAGATTCACCATCAGCAGAAATTGCCTGGCGCTCCTTACAGTCAGGGAAAGAGAGTCCCTTTAGAGCCAATGAATGTTTGTGGATTTTGCTTCCAGCACTCCCGCAGTCTCTGCATTCACACAGACTTCAGTCCAATCCATCGGCATCCTGAGATCCAGATCCAAACCTCCGATATGCTTAGAAAGCCTTCAGAGTCCAAGCCACCTTCTCGCATCCTGGTTCCGATACCAGATGTCCCTTCAAGCCAGTCTCCAGCAATCCGCAGCCTGGTGCGAGTCCTTTGACCGCAACTGCCAGCAGCCCGCCGACTGCACGGGTTCCTCATCTCGAGTCAACAATTGACTGCTGTCTATGTGTTCTTCAGCCACAGAGCCCCTCACTGGACCTCCGCTGTAGTTACCATCTCATAAGGTCATCTCCTCTGCTTCTCCTTCTCAAACAGGGAGTGGTCTCTCTGCTTTCTGGTGCCCTGCGGCAGTCCTCTACTTCTCTGGCATCTGCAACCCCTTGAAGCTGCTGTCGAACAGAGGCGCCGTCATCTTGGGTCTGCACTCGCTGGATTTCAAGATAAAACACCTTCAGGCTTCTTTAAAGCCTGTTCGGAGCCATTGGCAGTCGGACTGGGCAGTAGAAACCAACGGAAGAGAGCTGTGTCCCTGCTCCCTGCTTTCCACGGGACTGCTCCAACAGCATCACAATTATTTATTCTGTTCTGTTTAGTCACATTTTTCCACTTACTCTTCCTGCCAAAGTGCATTATTTCACCTTCCCCATATTAAATTTTCACCTGCCACTCAATAACTCAATCTGTCAGTCTTTCGGCACCTCTTGCAGTCAACAGTGAGTGTCTTCACTATTTACATGCCTTCAAACTTGATGTCATCTGCTAATTTTTAAATTTAATCATTTAGCTCATTGTTACATATCACAAAAAAAATGGACCCTGTATTAATCTTTCTGAAAGTCCAGTGACCAACTCTATCCAAAATAGTTACCCTGATAATCGTCTCTCCATGTCACCATTGACTGCCAACAAGCTGGGCATGGAGCCTGTTCCTGTGCTATCCCATGGGCCTCAAGGTTTCAAACAAGTATTTTATGTATAATTTGTCAAATGTCTTCAGAATATTCACATAGTGGACATCTAGTGCATTTGTTTTCTGAACCTTTGCAAAAAATTAAATTCAGATCAAACACCCGTTGACTTTGAGAAATCCCTGCTGGGACAACACCTTAAACCTATTAATCTCTTCTTATTTGGATTAGGTTGGAAGAGTTTTCAGCCCCATTTCTCAGAACATATTCAAACCAGGTGAATCATAGTCAATGGTTCTAATAGCTCAACACACTTTCAACTGGCCAAATCCACAGGAACGTAAGAGTGCCAGAGGGTATTAATGGAGTCTCCCTTTCCCCCAACCCCCATCAACATGATCTACTGGGATCGTCTTCTGAAGATGACGGCTCACACTAATCATCCAAGACACTCATATTTGCGAAACAATATTTATTTATTTGAATACATGTCCTGCATTTGTATTGACTCTATGTGTGTTATGTCTGGCTGTGTGACTACATGTTTTGCACCGAGGACCGGATAGCGCAGCTTCGTCTGGTTGCACTTGTGCAATCAGATGACAATAAACTTGACTTGAATTGACTTGTGTACCCTTTGTTGGAAATCCTATTAAGAATGAGCACCTCTCTCCTGCTTGGCATTCAGTTCATTTTGGACTTGGGCAGATAAACATTGATAGGTGAAAGCACGAGATGATTTGGAGGTTAGCTGCTGATGCAAATGATCTCCCTCTCTTTCACTAAACTCGTGAATGTGTCTGGAGTATTGATTTGCTGAGCAGATTCGTCAAAAACTCAGTTCCTCCGGCAGTGACTGCTGGCCCTAAGAACTGAGATCCCATTCATTTGAATAGGGTCATTAACCCTACAGAAAAAAAGTGAGGATATGCAGTTTATTTATTTAACTTTGTTTTAACATTCTTAAATACTTGCTAATAACTTTTCAGATGTTTTTTTTTTAACTATTGAAATCCATTCAACAGTTAGTGAACATACTCGTGCTTCACAAGTAAACACAAGTGCTGGCAGTACTCTCAAAATCAAGGTCACCATCACTCTCAGAATCCTTGGCACCTGACCACAGAAGGATACCTTTACTGATAAATGGCAGATAGGACACCTTGTTGCTCATTGTTGATTTAAAGTCATTGTGATTTTCTATTCACATCTGGAAGAGACATTTGGCCGCACTGCAGTGCTCCCAAAAGCACAGGCCCTGACCATTTCTACCATAAGTGCACTTAGCGTAAGGAAACAACCTCCATGTATTATTCTTTTGAAGCATGTGCCATTTCCAGTGCTTCCCTGGAACATGTTCCCTCCCATCATTGTGGTATACACTCATTCGTTACACTGCAGCCAGTACTCAGAAGGGTGCTGACTGGATTGTGGTCTGAAGTAAATCACAAAAATCTGTAGACGCTGTGGTTAAAGTAAAAAAAACCCAAAATGCTGGAGAAACTCAGCTGGTTAAACAGTGTCCTTGATGTAGCAAAGATAAATAAAAATACATAACCGACATTTTGGGCTTGAGCCCTTCATCGACATTTGGAAGAATTCTGGCAGGCATCCGAACAAAACGGTGTGGGGGGGGGGGGGTGGGGGAAGCAAAGGCAGGAGGTGTTTAAAAGGCTTCTTCCTGAAGCCAGAAATATGTTACTCATGTGGAAGATTCGACTCCCTAATACCAATTTTTCCTGAAATTGAGTAGCATAGAAGTGCTACACAAGCATTGTGGATTCAAATTTGCACCTTTATGAGAGTATCTTTAAATCACTGCAAGGAAAATTATGAATAAAAATTCACTGAAATGCTGGAGAAACTCAGCCGGTCTTTTCAGCGTCTATAGGAGACAAGGATATATTGCTGACATTTCAGGCCTGAGCCCTTTTCTGCTTATTCCCTGAAGGAGGGCTCAGGCCAGAAACCTCAGCAATATATCCTCCAGCATTTTGGTGTGTTTTTATTACCATCACAGCGTTTGCAGATTTTCGAGTTTCATGTGTGATGACATTATTTAATGATTTTATTGTATTGTATATGTTGAATGTTTATTGGTTTTGGAAGGGGTTGGGAAAGGAAGGTGGGAAAATGCCACTGTGTATATTTAAGAGGGAAATGTTTGTATGTATTTTGGTTGATATGGTTCACAGTGTGAAAAATAAAAAATTAGAAAAAAACTTAAGGAAGATTATTCACGCTGTTTTAAAGCTAGAAAATGAAACACCTGAAATTCTAGACCAGTGAGAAATAATCTCAAATGATGTAAACAAAAGGTGCATATTAGCTGAGGCTGCTAGATTTTATTTCCTTCTTGTGCCCAAAATATTTCCACCAGAACAAAATACAAAATGAAATATGTACATGTGGAAAAAAAACCTCCTTATAGCAATAAATCTGCTATTCCTTTAGCCTGCTTGTTGTCTCTATTTTGTGTCTTTTCAAACATAACTTCTTCCTATGCTTCATTAGACAAGGTATTTAGATGGTAACAAAAGAAAACAATGTTTGGTTGAACAGACTATTTCTCTCCTTGTGATGGTTCATATACATGTTTAAAAAAAAAGCAATGAAGTTTTTCCTTGGTACATGCTTACCCTGATGACTTCAGGACAGGCGTAATGGGGTGAGCTGAAAAAAAAATAAAAATAAATAGTCAATTTATTATACTGTGGAACTAAAGGCTGTTTAATATTTCATATTAGGTGTTGAGCACTTGTCACTGACAAATACTACATACATCAAAAATGCATAAAGTGATAGATTTAAAGATTAATGCACTTGGAAATAGATGTTACAAAAACATAAAAAATATTGTTGAGCACAACCTCTCACCACTAATGTTTAACTTACACATCTTGCATTAAATGCTGTACCATTTTAAGTAAAATAATACGCCTGAAAATTTTCCCAGCTCTCGCTGCTGTTTTGTGCTCAGAATGGGGCAACCATCTTTCCGGCTCTTTCCACGAGCCAGTAATTGGTCGAGTGGGTAATGTGGAGCTCTCGGCTGAGTTCTAATGTAGCCTATCACTCTCCTCTTGACCCTTCCCTTACAAACCGCTAGTGACTACCGTGGGACTCTACTTAGTTCCACATTTTAAAGGTAAATGTGTCCACCATTAAGAAGCGGTTCACAGTTTTGCATTACATTCTATTTTTGGACACACTCCAATATAGGAAGCAAGAACTTTTCTTGATACTATTTTGTTAAAAATGCATAAAGCCCTTTGCACGATAGCATATTTTCTTCAAACCACATTATTTGACCATTCACGTTATTTCACAAATGGAAATGTCCAAACAAGTGGCAATGCCAAGGGCAGCAGGAAGCACTATCACAGGTGTATTTACAATAATATGTCCAGAAGGAACGACACTCAAATGCTCACTAATGGATTGGCTTGCCCACCTCATTTTGACAAAGTGGTTATCGATATAAAGTGCTCCCTTAGAGCAAAAGAAATAACTAATGTATTTTTCAGTACAAAGGCCTGGAGTTAATTGGAGAATAAGCAGATGGTCAGTTAAGTACTAATTACAAATTACCTTCCCAATATACACTTAGCAGCATATAATTGCTATTGAAAATCATTATGATCCCAACCATTGAAAATGTATTTAACTGTACATTATTACTTTAAATCTGTAAGTTAATCATCCATTTAAACTGGTATTTTAATACCTACTAAATCTGAGGTTGTCTTTTACATTGTTAACATCAGATGTGTACTTTACATTGTGTACATCAGATGTGAATGGAAAAATGAAAAGGAAATTGTCCTGTAGTTTGTTTTTATATACTTAAATTAATGATGTGGATATATAATTAATTCATTTTTACATATATTACTACCAGATGGTGAGACACTGAGCATCAACATCTTTCATCCAGTAATTATCTTGGATTTTTCAGTCAGCAGTAAGCTGCCCACACTCACTACTGATCCCTGGGCTACCTTATTCGAGTTAAAAGAAGATGGCTAGATCCCCTTTACTGCTTCTGACGCATGATTAAAGTTCTCAATGCCTTTCTCAATGTCCCGTTCTCATCTGCAAGAGGTTTCTAGGAATCTATGGTGAACTTCTTTCAGGGAACTTTCAGCACATCCTTTAATCATACTCTCTATTTGCCTGGTATCCTCCTCCCACAACAGAGCTCAGAACTGAGAGTCCATATCTGGTGTCGTAGACAAAGCAAGTCGGGCATCAAGTTCAACAATGTAGATTGAGAGTAGCCAGGGCTTCACTATTGGGGATCTCAGCCTGAGGAGCTCACTGATAATGATTTATTCATCCTGCCAGTGAATTTGGAGGATTTTGAGAAGGCAATGTTGGTGGTATTTTTCTAGGGGTTTGAGAGGCCTGCTGCAGGTAATTCTAATCTCAGAAGCATACCACCCTGTGAATTATGGGTTTTGTTCCAGGTTTGAGGTGTTAATCTTCAAATATCTTTTTCCTTCACAGATTAAAAGCCATGCTGGCTCCATGAATGCAGTAGAACATTTTGATATTGATGTTTCCTATCATCGTCTTGCTGTGAACTTTTATTGTCAGAGAGTGGTGTGGTGCCTGCAGGAGGGAGTCAATGGTTAGAATGATGGATGGGGTAGAGTATTGTGGTTCTTGGCTATTGTTGCTGTAGTTATGTTGACAGAGTGGAAAGCATTCCATCAAATTCTTAATGCTTTTTGTAAATGATCGAAACAGTTTGTGGAATGTGGCGGTGAGTGATGTAAATGTTTATGCAGCTGGTCAGGTGAAGTTCCTGAACAATGACCCAGGATTTTGATGATGGGAGATTCTACAATACCATTGAATGTTCTTTAACAGGTTTGTTCATTGCCTGGCCCCCGAATAGCAAAATGTTACTTCCCACTTAAGATCAAGATTGAGAATTGCCTAGGCTTTGTTGCATGCAGATGAAATGTACTTTACTGTCTTAGAAGCTGTAGAAGGAACTGAACACAATGGAATAAACCTTAAGCATTCCCACAATAAGGAAAGTTATTAACTTGGAGTGATATTGGTAGATCTAGTTATCCAGCTACAAGAAGGAAAGTTGCAAAGGGTTCAGAAGTGATTCACCAGAATGTTACCAGAACTGGGGCTTGGCTGGGAGGGAAAGGCTGGATAAGTTTGGTTTTTTATTCCTTGGACTGAGATGTGACTTAACAGAGGTATACAAAGTCACGAGGGGGTTGGCTGAAGTAAATGATCACTGTCTTTTTCCTAACATAGATGATAGTAGAACCGGAGGGCCTAGGTTTAAGCTGAGAAGGAAGAAATGTACTATTTTAGAAGGGCAATTAGGCAGGAGCATCTTAACTTAATCTTGTCCCAACACCCGGCTTCCATGGAAATGGCAATAAGGTGGTACAGCAGTGCAGCCACTGCCTCAGAGCATCAGTGACCCAGGATCAATCCTGATTGATAGTACTGGCTATGTGGAGTTTTCCCATTCTTCTTGTGACACTGTATGTTGCCCCCAGGAACTTCATTTTCCTTCCACATCCTGAAGGTGTGCAGGTTAGTGGGTTAATTGGCTGTTGTGCTCAGTGTGTGGGTGAGCGGTGGAATCTGGGGAGAGTTGATGTTGATGGAATGTGGGAAGAATGAAATGGGATTAACGTAGGATTAGTGTAAGTGTGCGGTGGATGGTTGGTGCAGACTCAGAGTTCTGAAGGTCCTGACTCAATGATTTTATCGACAAATGGAACAGACTGGTCAGAAATCCAGGGGTTGACTCTCAAATTATAATTTTTCTTTTCCCACCTTTTTCTCCCAGCCACTTTCCTCCTCCACATCTCGTTGGAATCAGTTTACCCCGAGCAAATTGGGATTCAAATTTGACTCATTCTGACTTATGTTCCTGAAAGTTGCAACATTACCCAGCACATTTACATATATTCACTGTCTTCTTCCCATTCCTCCACAGGATAACTCCTTTCTCCCTCTCCTAGCTCTTCCATTCCCATATTCCAGCTTTGGCCATGTATATGTTTAGCTCTGGTCGGCTTCTGGGTCAACAGTGGCCGACCAGCAACATCCTGCCCTCACATGTCATTGCTTTGCCACAAATCTGCCTATTATACCTGTCAATATCTTTAAATCCGCCCATGAAGAATATACTGAAGGCATCATGATTTGGCCATCAACACAACTTCTACTTCTCATTCTGCTCAAAAGTGGAGTGAAGCTTAAAGTGCATGGGGTGTTGCTGGCCTTTTAAATGTGCAACATAAAGGCACACTCTTTTTATGATGTGTGCACCCTAGAAATCAAGTCATTGGAGACAGGAATATTTGATTAGTTTTAAATTGTCCGACAAGCAGAATCAGAACATTCCTATTTTCTAAAAGGATAATTTTGCGCCTTTTGCTACACTAAAATAAACCAAGTGATAAAACTCAGATTTTCTCCTTGTAAATGACAAATTCCAAGACACGAGCTGAGTTTGGATTCTCATTGAATTGTTTTCTTCCATCACACAAATGTAAGATATTGGTTGCAACAAAAAGGAAATGTAAAGAGCACAGGAAATTAATAGATTATGGACAATTGTAAGCAGTGAAATTAAAAAAATGATTATTATTTTTGTGATGGTGCTTGTGAGATTCACTGTACCTAGAAATTGTACCTAGAAAGTTAGTTGAAATATAGGTAAATGTATCATGATTTGCCCCAGTAAATAACAAATTCCTGTGATATGATAATTCTGCGATGCAATAAAATTACAGCACAGTCTGTTGGAGGGTTAATACTTAAATGAACAATTAACAGCATGATAAATGTCTGAATATTTCAATTTATTTGAATGCCTTTTTTTTGCTAACTAAACTTCTGGAAAGAAGTAGCTGCATTAATTGCTCCACATATGGAGCTATTTATCACTATAAATGATTATTAGATTAAAAAATGAATATTCTCATCACTCATTAATAATGAATATTCAGATAATCAATGTTCATGTGCAATAGCTGCAGAAAGAAGATACAGCTGTGCTTCTGGAGTAAATAGGTAGGAATTTGCTCTGGGTGATTTGTGGTTATGCGATGTATTTGATTTCCCAAACTCAAATCCATTGTCTTTTATGGAACTGAATTGCAGGAACATAGTACAATGGGCACCTATTATTGTGTTAGCAACCAAGAACAAATTTCTGTCCTCTTGTCTCATGATGGGAGTTTACTGAAAATAGGAATGTAAAACAGTCAGTGGTAGGCTACCTCCTGTTTGACCGTAGTACTGCACTCAGCTACTCAGCTACTCAGCTACTCAGTAGGGATCTTACTGCTCAATTTTAAAAATTTCGACTTACAGTTTTTCCCAGTGTGAATTTCTGATATAGTGACAGAATAGAATGGCCAAATAGGTCTGTTTCTGTGCTGTAGTGTTCTGTGGTTCTATGTGTGGTTAAAATATTGAGACTTGGCAGTTGTGTGCAATGATGTGTATAAACACTGAGAAGGGTAGATCTAGGATTCTACTACATTCAAGAAGCCAATTGTGAAGTGAAGTTTTCTGAAGTTAATTATGTAAAAATTCCTTGCTCTACTTTGTTTAGTTTTGTCTATTAATTGGATGGTATTTTATTAATTTCGATGGAATGATTTTTCAGGCATAAAATTTTAAGCCATAAAGGTTAGAGCCATTAGTGCAAGACAATGCAATAATTCTATTTCTAACACACAGTATCTGCATCCAGCACATTTTATGTCTAATTTAAAACTCTCACTATCAATCACCACTACCAACAACCAACTTGGGGTTGCAAAGATATTAGGTGGTTAACATTAGTTTGTTTTTTTTTCCACTTAGCAGCATAATTAATTTATTATCAATACATGGTTTGCATGACCTTGTGAAACAGATGTAAAATGGATGTGTTTTATTGTGGGCAGCTAAATATCAGGAAGGGATTCCACAGTCTATTCGAACTGATGGAGTTACGACTTTAGGAAGGTCACAGAGCTGGGTGATGTTGTGCTCTGCATTTTCCTTGAATTTTTAAAGAGTGAATATCATGTCCATAGCGTCTCCATCTTATGTTTACTCCATGAATGCAAGTCAGAATACAGTGGAACCCTGATTTACCGCGACCCGAATGAACGCAAACCTGGATATAACGTGATCAGTCAGTGGACCCCTTTTTTCCCTCTTTCCAAAATTGAAATTGTCAGCAGATCAAAATGGAATGCACCGTTAGAAGACAAAAATCTTTCTCAGAGAAAAATAAGTTTCACGCACTTGACGCAATCAAGAATAAAAGTCAAACCCAAGTTGCACGTGACCTCAGCATACCTGAATCAACACTTTGTGGCTGGAAATCTCAGGAAGTTAAGTTACACGCTTCACTTTGGAAAGTTGAGGAAGAGGCGGAATTAAAGTCCAAATGCATGAAGACAGCCAAAGATGTCAGCCTCAATGATTTGTTCAAACATGCTGAGAAGTCCTTCCAATTTCCAGGCCTATTCTCAAAGCTCAAGCCGAGAAGTTTGACCAGCTGATCAACAGAGAAACCTCACAGTTCAAAGCTAGCAATGGTTGGCTAGACCGGTTTAAAGGTCATCATGGGATTTCTCAAGTGTTAGTGTCTGGAGAAATTTGCTAAGCTGACAGTGCCGCTGCCAGCGAATACCTGGCAAAACTAAAAACTCTCTTAGAAGGTGACTACATTGAAGAACAAGTGTACAACTGTGACGAAACAGGCCTCTGCTACAAGATGATCTCAGACCACTCATTGTCGAGCAAAGATGACGCCCATCAACGTGAAGGGCTCAAACAACGCAAAGATCACGTGACATTGCTGTTTTGTATTAACAAGACTGGAATATATAAGTTAAAACCACTCATGACTGGCAAATTTTGGTTGCCCTGCTGTTTCCACCATGTCAACATGAAGTTGTTACCGTTCAAGTACACACAGCTGGAATGCTTGGATGACCAGTGTTATCTTTGAGGATTGGTTTTATGTAACTTTTGTCCCTGCTGCCCGCGCTCATTTGTGTAAGCAAAAGCTAGAACCCAAAGCTCTTTTTTTGCTTGACAAATCCCGCCCACCCGCCAGCTACCAGCCTAGTAAGCTGCGACAGAAAGATCTGAGTGTCTTACCTCCCAAAGAACACTACATCTAAGATCCAGCCCCTAGATCAGGGGATTATCTCTGTGTTTAAGCAGAATTACAGTCAAGAATTAATTTGTAGAATTGTAGACAAATCAATAACTCTGGAAGACTATCGGAAAAGCATGAATGTTAAGGAAGTTTGCTACTAAAAATCTAAAGAGAGAATGTGTAGAGAAGGATATAACAAAATTAGAAAGAGAATAACAGATATCAGGAACACAAAAAAAGAACCTTAGAGAACAAAAAGTTTTAATATAATATGCTACAAACATACAGAATGGAAAAAATGATATTAATTATGAAACAAAAATATGATGAACTAGGAGAATGGGCACACAAAATGTTATCTTGGCAGGTTAAAGCAGAGGAGTCATTCAGAATGATAAATCCCATAGAAACAGAAGCTGATACTATTGAGAAAAAAAGAAATAATTAATACATTTAGACAATACTATGCCCTCTAGACAATTCTCACTATAAGTCAGAATTAGTAAGAGATTAAAATGAGATGGAAGAATTTTGAACTTCCTAAACTAGAAGAGAGAGAAAAGGATGACTTGGATGCACCTTTTACAAGGGAAGAAATAGAGAAAGCTCTGGGTATTTTGTAAGGTAATAAGTCCCTGGGGGAAGATGGGTTCCCTCCTGAGTTCTATAGACAATTTAAAGATTTGTTGATGCCCCTTTTGATGGATGTGTCAGATTAGGTGGTAGAGACCCAAACCCTCCTGGAAACCTTTTCAACTGTTATAATTATGGAGCTGCCGAAGAAAGGTAGAGACCCCGTTAAAAACTTCATCATACAGACCAATATCCCTCCTGAATACAGACTATAGAATTCCACCAAAAGCACTGCCCAACAGACTGGGTGAGTATTTACCAACATTAATACATCTAGATCAGGTGGGATTTGTTAAAAGAAGACATTCCTCAAAAAGCCTAGGTAGATTATTCAATATAATACATTTGGCAAAATCAAGGTTGAATCCAAACTTAACTATTTCTCTAGATGCAGAAAAGGCATTTGACTGACCAGAATAGTCTTTCTTATATAAAACTTTGGCAAAATTTAGTGTAGGTATAAAATTTATAAATTGGATAAAAAACTCTTTATCATAACCCACAAGTCAAAATTATAATAACCAAATGTCAACTATTTTTCCCATGAGTAGATCAAGTAGACAGGGATGTCCTCTATTACCAGCATTATTTGGTATTGAACCTCTGGTGGAGAGTATAAGAAGAGATATTAAGGGCTTCAAAGTTGGACAGTAAGAACATAAAATTAGTTTATTTGTTGATGATGTGCTATTATATATGTCTGACCCAGCTGAATCACTGATAAGATTACAAACAATATTAGAAAAATATGGAAGAATATCAGGATATAAAATAAATATGGATAAAAGTGAAGCAAAGTGTTAATCTATAAATAGGCTATTAAAGTTAACAGATTCATTGCAAATCAATGAAGACACTTCCCCTTGACCTCTGCAAAAAAGCATTTATTTTCCCACCGTAACTGTAATTTTTGGCACTCCCTTTCTATTTTCTGTCTTTTCGGTTCGGCCATGTTTAATCAACTGAAGTAAGCATTTTGTTTTTAAACTGAGGTAAACTTTTTCATCTCTGAGTAACATTTCAACAGTCAGTCTAGTAGTTCTTCAAAATGGCAACGATATCTAGTGTTGAAATGAAGAGATGTAATGTACATACAGTTCAATTTATTGTTAGAGACTATGCTCAACAGGCTATATTCTATTTTAATTTTAAAATTCACCCTGAATTTTTAAACATTTAAAAAATAAATTAAATTTTTAAAAATGAATTTTTAAGTGGTACTTAAAAATGGGCAATGGGCTGCAGTTGGCTTGGGGGGCATAGATTGGCCACCCCTGTTCTATAGTAAGCCTCAACTCCTCTTCTGTGATGAGTTACCCCGAATTCCCTGATCTTTCAAAGATTTATCTACCTCCTCTTTAAACACAAAAATAATTTGAAATGTAATATTCTTGTCACTGAGTGCAGCCATATCTCTTTGTGAAACCTGCTACACAATAAAATCTTCTGGCTCTATCATCTTGTTGTCAAACTGATTTATCATTTTATTAGCACACTGAATGAACTCTATTGAGAATGCCACTAGTACCCTGAAAAATGGTTTGTTGATATTCTGGATACGTCCTCTGTAGCTGTTGGTAATAAAGCAGTGGGCCTATTTTTAGAGTTATTTCTCTTAAACTATGTTTCTTTTTTTGATTTTGTCCACTTAGCTGGTGCATGAGCAAGAATATTATTAACAGACATTCAGAGATGTAGCTGTACTCTGTTGTTAGAAGTACCAGGATTTGACAGGTGAATTCTTTATTCCTTTTTCTTAAAGGGATTATAATTGATCAGACTGAAAGCAACAATTTTGCCAACTCCTGATCCCTTGGTAAGAATGGTCCACTTTCAATGCTTGAAGGTGGCTGGCCAGACCCTATCTTCAACTTTGCCTTCAACCACAGGAGGGACATGCAGAGAGAGCAGAAAAAGATGAGGGTGTCTTTCAACCCAAATACAAAATGGAAAGAAAGATGCCAATGTGAGAACACCAGACCCACAACTGCATCAATTGCAGCTGGAGAATTCATTCATTTCTTAGACCACCATGGAATTTGCAAACACTATCTCAGTCAGCTTGTGTGCTTTACAAATGGAGCAAGCAACAAAACTACAATGACTTAAGGCATCTGAAATCCTGCTCATTTGACCACATTGTGGGCACTTAGCCGTGTAAATCCCCTTGTGGCAATTTTACATGGCATATTAGCTGCTATGACATAAATAGCATTTCTTTTTATTTGAAGAAAAAAAAAACCCAAATCTCTATGAATAACATGACTTCTTGTTCCAGTGATAAGAAAGTAAATATTTTCAGCCTCATCAAAAGACGAAATCCCTCACATGTGATAATTTCTTGATGAAGTTCTTGTGGCCTCACTGGTTTTGCACACAGCATGTACTCTTATTAGTTATAATGGTATGTTTTCATGTTGAAGCTCATTGATATAAAATTTTCAAAGCACAGTGGGGATGGAGTCTCAATTTACTCAGACAGTGATAGGAAATACACATAGAATTTTCGAGAAAAACTTTATTGATATAACAGCATTGTTCTTAATTAATGATACACTGTAACAACAAAATTGCACACCCTGCTTTGTAGCGATTATTCTCATTTTGTTAATGCAATGAACTGGAAAAAAGCTGAGATGGAGAAACCCTCCCCTTTCTCAATAATTTAATTATTGTAGTGATGCTTTGGCTTAGTGCTTTATAACTCTTGGAGGAAGATTTAATTTAGCACAGAATGATGAGACTACAGACTTGACTAATCTGCTGCCTGAATATGAAATTAATTTCTAGTAGGCAAATGCTCCACACAAATTATGTACAATTTTGCATGAGGAGACATGAAGGGCAACTCCTGAAAGTGTCTCTTTGGTTTGAGATGCATCATTATTGCATAGCATTAGATGGTTCCCTTTTACACAAGCCTATGATCTTGGAGAGTTGGATTATCTTATATCTGCAATGGCATCAAAGACAACTATTCAGCCTGCTGAGTCTATGATAGCTCTAAAGAGAATAATCCAATTAGTGCCAGTTTTCCTCTTATTATTTACCCTGTAGCCATGTAATTTATTTTTTCTCATACATGCTTTAACTCCCCATTAATTTTGTTTTGACATTAAACTACACGAAACAAAAGAAAATTAACCTGTAGCATATGTTTGGAATGTGGGAGGTAACCAAAGCAACCAGAGAAAACCCACGTAGACGCAAAGAGAATGTTTCTAAAGAATTAGGTCCTAGGCATCAACTTCCCTTACTTTGAATTCAAGATTCAGGGGAAAAAAATCAAACCATGTCAGAGGATATGCAGGATTGCACATATATCTCAATATACACAAAGCAATTATATAGACCAAAATCAGGAGAGCTTTAGGAGTGAGATTTGTGATCAATGACTGCAAGGTTTCAAACATATTTAAACCTATGTTCATTTCTGAGAAGGATTTACTTGAAAGAATTATTCATTTAGGTGCCCTGCTGTTCAGTGTAGGCATTCATGTCTCTCCATCTGTCACGATCTCTGACCCCCCCGAATTATAGTTGTTGCCTTCCCTGTTTTCCTTCAGTGAAGGCTCCTCCTTTGAGCTGAAACTGTAGTTGATATTGAATTCATGATTATACAAGGGAAAAACGCTAAAGTGGTTTCTCGTTGCCTTCTTCAGTTGCAGTGTCTATACTGGATGGGTAACCCATAGCCTAGGGTTGGTACTATGGGGCATTCATGGGCATTGCCCCCCCCAAGTGAAGCTGTACCTCTCCAAATGCTTGCGGCCATTGCTCACCATCAGACCTACCCCCGGTCCACCTGAAGGTGGACCTACACTTCCTTTCACTGAGCAATTGCACAGCACTGACACTGGCATTGCACAGTACCAGCAAAAGAATACTGAATATAAAATCAAAGTGTGTGAATGTTATTTAAATGATTTATAATTGAGGTTTGTATTTGCAGTGGTGCCAGAAGGTTGAGAGATGTAACAAATACCAGACAGATGTTTGTTCTGCATTTTATAGCATTTCTCAAAAAAGTCTGCAATTTTCTGAAAATACTATGAGCATTACAGAATTTTGATTGGACACACAAATCTAAAGCTAACTGTTATATGGTTCAGATAAACTTCAGATATTTAACCTTGTCTTCCTTGATCTAATTTGAGACTAAAGATTATGGCAGTGGTTCTTAACCTTTTTCTTCCACTTAATTTCCACTTCAAATAATCCCTTACTAACTCAAAGCACCTACGTCATCGGTTGCCGTCACTTAAGGATTACTTAAGGAGACTTGTGAGTGAAAAAAATGTAGAGAACCACTGGATTGTGCCCTACTCTTGATTGCTCTCTCATAGCATCTGCGAGTGTTGGATGAGGTACAGAACTACATTAGGCTGTAATGTCGTCCATGATTGAAATGCCAGAGTCACTTACATAATAGATGTGCCTATGAAGAAGCATCACTTGAAAAGGTGTCAGAAAACTCGTCTCACCAGTAAAATCACATTGGACTTTGGATCAAAATTGCTCCATTTTTGGTGAGCATGGAAACAAAGGGATAAATAGTCTTACTTCTCTTCTGTGCAGTACATTTTTATGATTTTAAGAAACAGAAGGTCATGAACACATTCTTGATTGCTGCAAAAAAACTAATAACTGTACAGCGTTCTCCGTTGCCAAAATTCAGTTCCTTTCACTTCAAATGAGTTCCTGCCGCAGAATTTTCATGAGAGATGGGGAGAAAACTAATGCAAGATCCAAACAATGTTGTAAAAAGATGCTTAGCATTCTGTTTAAACATTTTTATTGAAAGCCTGATATTTCCAGCAATGTGGTGTGAACAGAATACAGCAGCACCCATGACTAGAACTTTAAAAATCCACAGACTGTAAAGCCCCTCCTATCCAGCACCTATGGGGATTGGTAGACGCTGGATAGGTGAATTTTCCAGTTGCTTGAGATTGTGCGTTGAGTGATTGGTGAACTAACGGCGAGGCTGCCAATTTAGAATTTCCGTATTTTTTTACCTATTTATTTTCTGCGATTTTTTTGGTGCGGTTGCTTGAATTAAGATAACAGGGTTTTTTAAAATACTGTATCTATTGTGGTGAATATGTAGAATTATTTTAGAGTTTTAACCATATAACCATTTACAGAGTGGAAACAGGGCGGTTCACTTGTTGAGTGCCTTCCACATATTCTCCAACATAATACCTGAACAAAGCTCATGAAAGACAATAATTCTGTTTAATTCATTTTTTTTTCTTTTACACACTGCACTCACTAATATGTTTTTGTGTCTGTTTGATGATTCCACTCTTTGTAGTATCTGAACACGGAAAGATACCCGCCTTCCTGGCTGTTCATTGAGATGGATTAGGATACATTCCCCAATGAAAAATTATTTTGCGCAATGTTGTCATTTGAACTTAATAGCCTCATATATTTTGCAGAGTTGCAATTTGTTGTTGTCAATGTTATAAAGAGTTACTTGTCTGACATAGAGTATATGAATTATTACTATCACCATTTTTTGAATTAAAAGCAACAGCAAGTGTTGTTTATAATAGTTAAATCCTGCTAAAATGCTAAACACTGAAAATCAAAATCAAGATTGAAGTTCTTGATAAAAAAATCTTTGAAGTTTGACATCACGGTGAATCACACTGTATTGTACTATGAATTATAATACACACCAACTAAATAAATACGTTTTCAAAACAACACATGCTGTTTGACCTGCTGAGTTTCCCCAGCAGAGCACATTAAGCTTCAGATTCCAGCATCTGCAGTCTCCTGTGTATCTCAAGTTTTCAAACCTGTTACTTGTGCATTTATATTACCATTTGCATCAAAATAATCTACATTTTTCACAAGACAGTAAATTTCTGAAGCACTCAAGTGTTAATTTTCTTTATTACAACAGCAAAATGTGAACTCACCCACAGCTGGTTTCTAACAAGCTGTCGCCAACCTGCAGTGAAGCCATTCCGAAGTCTGCTATTCTAATGTTATTCTTTTCATCCAACAATAAATTTTCTGGTTTCAAGTCCCTGTGGCTGGAGGGGAAAGAGCGAGAATTACTAAGGTTTGTTCTAACAACCTCCAATTAAGTGGAAAGAACCAAGATACATTTAATTCCTTCAAGCCTGGTCTTGCTGAAGTCGTTTTACTACTTTCAATCACTCCATTTATTCAGCTAAATCTTTGACAGTTTTGCCATCCAAGGTAGGAAAACCTTAGAAGGGAACATTTTCCCAAACGATAAAAAGAAAAATTCTGCATGAATAAATAACCAAATAATACATAGCGTATCAAACACTTATTTGCCAATTTTTACATTCCATCCGCACATGTGGCTCCATTAAAAGCACGCAGATATCTGAAAGATGATGATCGATTTTTCATCGGCATACATTGAGCATCAGTATCCTCATGTTTCAAGCATAAATAAAATGCAACAGAGGCAAATTTGCATGTGCTTCTCTGCCAGTTTTTTTCTGGGTAGCCCCAATGCCTGTTAGACACAAGAGTAAGGCCTGAGATGAATGGAAATGCAAGTCCTGCATCCACTTCAAAAAAAATTTAGTGAGTCTTATAACAGTGTGGGTTGTGTGAACTCTGATGGGTATTTTAGTCCTTCAAAATTCTTAAGGCCAACATAGAAGGCACCAGTTTGTTTCAAACTTTATGTTAAATGGAGTACTATAATCATCTCAATAATACTTTAGCTAACTCCTCTACATACCTCTCTCACACGGTTAGTGTAGTGGTTACCGCAAGGCTTCTACAGAGCCAGTGATCGGCACCAGGATTCAAATCCTGTGGTCTCTGTATGTCCTCCCTGTGTCTGTGTGGGTTTCCTCTGGGTGCTCCGGTTTCCTCCCACCATTCAAAACATACCGGGGCTGTAGGTTAATTGGGTATAATTGGGTCCGGGGCTGTAGATTAATTGGGTGTAATTGGGTGGCACGGGCTCATGGATTGAAAGGGCATTTTAGCGCACTATATGTATAAATTAAATTCAATATAAAATCCTTTCCCTTTACCTCCCATCCCTTTTCTCTGGATATATGGATATTGGCTTTCAAATGGTCTGAACCAGTGATCAGCAAATGCCAAGGATGTATACTATGTCGCACTCAAACTTCTCTCTTCTGGTACATATGTCCTGTTCCATTACCCTGTCAAAACTATTGACATCCAGGCACCAATAATTTTGCATGAATAATGCACTCATTATTAATAAACCACTCATTTTGATTCCATCTCTGTAATTCTTAAAGCAGTGACATATTTAACAATGTTTTTATATATTTAACAATAGTGACCAATTCCCTGAAATTTCCCACCGCTGCTTCTGTGTTGCTTTCTTTTGACGATGCTTCTTCATCAACCATTTCTCAATCTTGATACATCTCATTTACTTCAACTTTTCCATTCCTGTTCTCCCTCCCGCCCCCCCTTGGAAATATATTTATGGCAATCTTTAAAACACTTTTGAATGTTTTCTGCTCCATTTCTCTTTATTTTTCATTTCTCAGTGGTGTTACATGATGCAGTTATTTTACCATATTCCACACAAATTCTCAAAGCACAAATGTCCTTTCCCTTCAATAGTGTAACTTCAAGATTCTACCATCTCATGGTCACACTTGCCAAAGTCTTCTCTGATTGATTCTGTCCCACTATTTCCTGGTGTGATACAAACATGCATATCTACTTACCTAATCATGTCAGTGCAAGTCAGCATGTACATCTATTCTGTAATATTGCAATTATTCCATTTTTTATTTTATACCTACAATAAAATAGTATTTGACCACTCTGCTTATTTGGTCAATGAAAGCTTCCAGATGAGCTATCCCTTTGGTCCCATTCTCTCTCTCTCCTAATCTTCCCTGCATCCCTGCAACTTATTCTCTCTCATACATGCCAATCAACTCCAGTTTGATTATTTTTACCCTCACTTACCCACATTAAAGGATAATCTACAGTAGGCTATTAATTTACCAGCATGCCTATGAGACTATGAAGAAAACCATAGAAGTTGGAAGAAAAGTTCTGGAGAGAATGTGCAAACTCCCCAAAGACAGTAACCAAGATCAGAAATGAACCCTCACAGTGTAGCACCGAATGATTGCTAATTGTTTAAGGAATTGGTCTCTCATTGTTATTGGTCTCTCATTTGATCTGAACATCCAACACAATCCTTAACTGTTTACATGAAGATTGATTTTGCCAAAGCTCAGATGCCCAAATTCATGGACATCTCTTCTGTTCACCTAGAAAATCTTGAGCAACTGTCATCTGAAAATATCCATACAGCCGAACTAATAAAACTAAGAATTCTCCAAGATGTTGCTTATTTCTAAGAAAACTTCCTACCGCTTGAGAGGACTAGTCAACGCAATTACCTCTTTAATCAAATTTCTCAGCTCTAGTCCTGTCAATATTTATCTTGTGCTCCCGTGTTTGATTCTTGGTACTTGCTATCTTAATTTGGTTCATTGAATTGTAAGTAACAATCTAACATTAATGATGCTTCATTATTGTTCATTTCCCCAAATACGCAGAGGCATTAAAACAGCCTTACTGATAAGGTATATTTCCAATAACCTAACACAAGAAAATAAATCCCGAGGGTTGTTAACTCAGCCTGCAACATCACGGGCACCAGTCTTCACTCCATCTACAAGAGGCGGTGTCTTAAGGACACCCACCACCCAGACCATATCCTATTCACTCTGCTACAATTGGGGAAAAAGGTACAGGAGCCTGAAGCGGCACAAGGACAACTTCTTCCCCTCTGCCATCAGATTCCTGAATGAATAATGAACCACAGACATGGTTTTCTTTGACTTTTTCTTTTTCTTGCACTATTTCTATTTCTTTTGAAAGGTGTTTTATGTAAATGTTTGCACTGTGACACTGCCACAAAACAACATATTTTGTGACATGTTCATGACAATAAATTCTGATTATGACCCTCAGAACTTTGGTGAAACTGATCTGAAAGATTATTTGGACAATTGCTTGTTATTTCTATTAATACCCCATCAAACATTGTTTTTTTTTAGTACAAGGTGCTATAATACATTCTCCAATGAAGTTTCTAGAGTGTGGACAAAAGCAGGACCTGGGTGAGACTTTGGGGAGTGTGGCAAACACCACCTAGTGGAACATGTCAAACCAATGAAGATTTTCACAGGTTTACTACAATCTATTTTGCAAAGTGGTAGAAGAACATTAGGAGGCAAATACCCATTGCATTTGGACTTATGATTGCCATTAATGAAGCTCAGATGACATGAGTGTAGGTGGTGACTTCAATTACACCAACCCAAGACAGTCTTAGCACGGTTTCAACAGCATGTCAACATCACCGCCAGAGGACAGAAAACCGTGGATTGGGTGCAAGGCTGCCACTCACTTCCACCTTGGTTACTCAAATTACATATCTGTCCTGCTAACCACGGCAATATAAACCACTGGCAAAAAACTTAAAACCAGTTCGCTGGGAGATCAGGAAATGGCCAGGGGGTGGGTGGGGAAGGGCACAGCAGTGCTACAAGACTGCTTTGAGACCACGGACTGGAGCTGTTTCAGGGAGGTGGCCATGGTCATGCAAACATCAAAGAATCAGTAGCTCAGTGACTGTCTACAAGTGCAGTGAGGATGTCACTGAGGGCAAATGTTTCACAACGAGGGCTAAACTGAAACCATGGTTGGATGCACTTCTTGGAGTTTTTGATGTTGCCTTCAAGACAGGAGAATAGATGGCACTAAGATCAGGCAGGGCTGAACTCTCCCATGCAATCCGGGAGGCAAAGATCTATAGGCAGCTGTGCGACACCAGCAATACGAGGTGCATGTGGCAATGGGTCAAGATCATAACAGATCACATCAACTTTGAAGGTTTAAAATAATGATGCCTCGCTTCCAAATACACTATGTATAGTTTGATGAGAAGTACATGCTGACATCAAAGAAAGCTGTGTCCCCCTGATGGAATGAGTCCCCTGCATAGCTGTGGCTGAGGTGAGCAGAACCTTACCCACTGACTGAGGTCCTCATGGACAACTTCAACACCTCATTACAGCAGTCCATCCATCATCCCTGCAGGTTTCAAGACAGCCACCATCATCTGGTAGCAAACAGGGTGGTAGTAACAAGCCTCCATGACTATCGCCCCAGGGCACTGACCTCCACCATTATGAAACACTTCGAACATCTGGCGTTGGAATGCATCAAAGTGCACCTCACACAGACACTGGACCCATTTCAATTTGCCTGTAGAAGCAACTGCTCCACTGATGATGCTACAGCCTTGTCCCTCTAATCTGTCCTGACTCACCTTAAGAATGAGGCTCATATGCCAGGCTGCTGTCCATTGATTTCAGCTCGGCATTTAACATGATCATTGCCCAGAAGCTGTCCTCACTTGGACTCAACACCCCTAAGTGTAACTGGATTCTGGACTTCATGACAGTCTGTCAAGGTCGACAGCAGAACATTGAGCACCATTACGTTAAGCACTGATGCACCTCTGGGCCGTGTCCTCAGCCTGCTCCTGTTCATGCTACTGACCCACAACTGCAATGCCAGCACCAAGTGTCGTCAAGTTTGCAGATGATACAATAATAGGTGGCCTCATCAGCAACGAGTCGCTCTATAGAGAAGAGGTGGAGAATCTCGCGATATGGTGCGATAATAACAACCTGAGTCACAACGAGGACAAGATGAAGGAGTTGATTGTTGAGGACCCCTACCACCCCAAACACAGCATCTTTCAGCTACTTCTGTCAGAAAAGAGTATCAGTGCCCATATCACCAGGCTGTGAAACAACTTTTTCCCATGTGCATTTCGAGCGCAAATTAACTGCTCACACTAACCCTCTTGGACTCTATTTATAAAATAATATTTACTTTTATATATGTATATTTGTTCTGCATACTTATCACTTGTCTCTATGTATGTTATGTCTGAATGAGTGTTTGCACGAGGATCGGAGAACATTGTTTCATCAGGTTGTACTTGTGCAATCTGATAACAAATAAATAAACTTGAACTCAAACAAATGAAACATTTAAGGATTCAAAATAAAATTAACTTAAAATTGATCTTTTTAACGTCCTCCATGAATAATTTGACAGCATCAAAAAGGAGTTGCATCAGTCACCAGTTGTCTATTGTCACCAACAGGATTCTGTTTTAAAACCTAGTGTTTAAATTCATAAAGTAATGTATGAAATAAGGGATTATGTTGATCATTCAGGATAAAATGTTGTTTAAAAATTTCAGTTTACAGAATGGATAAAATGTACTTTTTCAAACTTAACAATAAAATTGTATTTAATTTGAACAATACATCATTACTCCTCTCTACGCAGCTCTGATTCGGCAAACTTTTTTTAAAGTTCAGATCAAAATGACTCATCACAGATGGAAAGAATGATTGACAAGCCCATCCATCTTCCACTCCACATACACAACAGAATGACGCTACTTTAAGGAAAACTCCATGTAACATTGCACCATTCATCAACAATATGATGCCAGAGACACAAAGATCAACACTATTATTACTTTTGAATTCAATCAGTTATGAAAGGACTAATCTTGAACAAATGCAAGGAATCCACAAACATTTATCTTGTATCAACATTAAAGCTTCCAAAAAGCAAAAGTACCATTACGAAGGCAAAACTCAGAAATTGTTATTATTAACACAACAATAGGAAAACCTACAAGCTGCCACTGCTTGCAGCACATCTTTTGTCTCGAGACTGATTGAACATTATGAATCTCGGGTGAGGCAGGGCCAGGTGACCAGGAACAGATGGCTGCTCTAACAGCTCCAATGACTGCTTTAGTGACAGTGGCTAATTTTTCCTGGATTCATTGATGCTGGCACTGATACAGTCAAAATATCTCCTGGCAATAACTCAGAGTCAGTCTAGGGAATCACACAAGGGAGTTTTCTTTTCCTACCAACTGTGGTGACAATGAACAACCTTTTCCTTACAACAGGTGCACCAAGAAATAAAATATCATCTGTACCCGTGTTTGGAATGTGCAGCAAGTGAAATAAAATACTTGATGGCTAAGCCAATGACCAAAGGCAGGCTATTGAAACAGAGCAACAATAAACTTCATGGCTGGCATCAGCAAGAGGAAGGCTGCTACCTTTGTGACAGGATGCCCCTGAAGCCAACTTGATTAAGTGATGCATAACCACCACCTTTGTGTCTTGATTAAAGTTTCCAGAAGCAAGGCTCAATAACACTTCTCCGTTTGGAGATTTTCAGAACTGTTCTGTACACCATGAAAGAAAGCACGAGTCCCGATACTTCATATTCTATTTTACCCCTTTTCTCCTGGTGCCTTGTTTGTTTTTCCTCACTTCTGGAGTAAAAAAAAAATCATCAAATCAGTTTGAAACAAGAAAGAGAAAAAGCCCAGACAAGCAAACTACATTATACTTATGAAGCAAAAAAAAACCTGAAGATTACTAAAATTAAAGTTGGCAAAGTTCTTACAGCGCCCTCCATAATGTTCAAGTCAAACAAAGATGCATGCAAATAACACTGAATCATACGTGAATTGTTTGATTACAAATTTAAAACCATGGAGCACAGGAGCAAATAGAGGAAAAAAGTGTCTTTGTCCCAAACATTATGGATGGCACTGTATACAGCTGTGAGGAAGGAAATTCAGTTCCCTCCATTGGGTGGAGAAACTGTTCTCAGTGTTCAGAACACAATATGATCTTTATGTTGGAGACATGACCTGATTTTTATGGAACCTGTGTACTAGGCAGAGAGGAGTATCAAATCCCTGAAAGTGGAGGAAGTCTGATACCTATTTTAGGTGGATCACTTGAACCAATCCAGGTATTCTCAACTTATTTATTTAGAATGCTTGGCCCAGTGCTAACCAGCACCACTGTGAAGAATAAGTCAACGAGTTTTCTTTTCTCAACAGAGCTCAATGATGCTCAACCGAACTCATCAGCTACTCAAATATTTGGATCATATAAAATAAGAAAAATTGTTGGAAACCTAACTAAAGGTTGGCAACAAAAAACATGCAAAAATGCTGGAGGCACTCAACTGCTCTCACAGCGTCCAGAGGAGGTAAGGATGTATTACCAATGTTTTGGGCCTGAGCCCTTCTTCAAGGAATAAGCAAAGAACAGGAAGGTGTTGGAATAAAGAAAAGGCTGGCTGGCGGACAAAAGGCATTAATTGTACAGGATAAGAGGAGAGGTGTTAATCGATTTTGGCTCTGTGAAAGGAGAAAGAGGGAAAAGGGATAAGAGAGAGAACAGAGCTGATGAAAAGGTGACAGGGTAAGAAAATGGTGGGGGGGGGGGGGGAATGTTTAATGGTCTGCATCAAAACAATGCAGTTACATTCCAAGCTGCAGTGATCTGAATGTATAGCTAAATGTATTTTTTTAAAAATTACAATTATTTTGCAAACTAAAGAGCTGGATATCACAAATGAACTGCAAATTTTTGAAGCCTGTTGTTCAAATGTAGCAATGATTTTAAATCTGCATGTAGATAAAACATTTTAAAATCAGCTTTATTTTTGCTTTCAAATCAACAATTACTACATTAATCTATTTACTGAAATATAACCAGAAAAATTGAATGAAATTATGTCTTTCACAGCAGTTAATTCCATGTTAATGCCTTTTGAATCATTCTGTATCCAGCCTGTGCATTTAATTTATTTAGTAATATTGCACTGGAAACTAAAAATAAATTTATTTCAGTGAATTATATCAAAATATTGCTTATCTCTGAGTACACTGTGTATTTAGATAACAGCATATTTGATGATCTTCCAAATTGTATAGAGTGTACAAAACTCTGATAATCTCATGTGGAATCAAACTCATTAATATGGCTTTGTCGAAAATGCTCATCATCGAAAGTAAGGAATGCATTGATAGCTAGTGGCGACAAATAAATAGATAGTCATTGAAAATGAATTTTCTGCTTTCGCACTTGGACTGATTATTTACCAAGACATTGCACCTTGGCAAAGCAATATCAGGGCAACTGGAATCCATCAATGTTGGCTGACTAGTGATGGACACTGACATGAGAGGCATCAGATGCTGAGTACAAATGAAAATAAGCGGTAAAACATTTATATCACTTGAACTAATTGTCAGCATCATTATGCAAATAAATATGCTACATCCAATCAGTTAATTTAAAGTTTCTCTAATTTCCTACATGATACAGCAAATCTCAAATTATCTTTGTGTTCAGCTTGAAGTTGCCTATTATAATCCCCAAATTTTTTTTTCAGGAAGCAAACGTTTTGAAAAAATCTGTTGTCCAGTCTATTTAGATGGTTCAAACAAAGTAAAATCTACAAATTATTAATGACAACATATTGATTTGTCTTGGTGTCTGTTTGGTCAACAATTGAAAGGATGCTTTTTAATCAAACTCTTTTTTCTCCAATCTTTTTCCTAATATCCATTGGTTCATTTTTTTGTGTGAAGCACAATTAGTTATTGCTCTTATCATATTTAAAAGTACAGTATCAATTAGTTTTCAACTAACATTTCATCAACTAAAGGCAGTGACAGAGAGTTGATGTTTTTTTATGCAATATCAATGCATTATCTTGAAAACCCAATGCATGGCTACAAGTATTTCAAAATGCAATTTCTGAAACTTTGAACGTTAGTTCTGGCCACACAGGTTTGGCAAAAGAAAACCTTGATGAAGGGCTCACGACTGAAATGTTTGTTACGTATTTTTTTCACCTTGGCTATGTAAAGGACACTGTTTGACCTGCTGAGTTTCTCAAGCACTGTTTTTACTTCAACCACGGTGTCTGCAGACTTTCGTTTTATCCTTCCTTAAGATCTCACAAGAAGTGCATTCCAGGTTGATGAAAAAATAATAGTAAATACTAACCAAGTATCAAAGGAAAAAGTATTATTGTAGAAATTCAAATAATAATTCCATAATATTGACATTTCAAGAATTAAATAATACAGAAGCTGACAAGTGTTGTGGAAAACAGTAATTTTGAGCTTTTTCTGGTATAAGTAAAGTTTCAAAGAATTTTATTTAAAGTGTAAACCTTTTTTCAATGGTAGTTTTCTTCCTCAATAAAAGGGGTCATAGTCTAGAAACTTGCAGACAAACTAAAATTTGTATTTCGTAGTGGTACTGAGTCAAAGGTGCTCGTTTCAGAAAAACATCAAGCCATTACTCTAACCTTTTTCATTGGTGTTTGCAGAGACTTGCGAATTTGTTTTTATATTTCCTTATAATTATAACTTCTAGAATTAAATTATGGTATTTAATTTATTAGGAACACTTTGGGAATTCTTGAGATCAAGAAAAAGGCCAAATAGATATGCACTTCATACATAGTTTTAATTAGATTTTCATTCAATTTTATTTTACATGCTGCTGAAGAAGCTGTCACGGGTGCAATATAAGAAACAACTTAAGTACTTTTCATATCGTCATGTGCAGTGTTGATCCCTTCACCCTGTTCTAAAGATAAGCTGTCACTCTTTCTCTGGGCTCTGGGGAAGCACAGCAGCTTTGCAAGATGCAAACGTTTCATTTTTAATTTAACAGGACCCAAAAAATAATGAAACTCTCCAGAAATCAACTGTTAAGATGGATGACCATGACCTTCAGTGAAACCTGGACAATGATAATTTAAAATGAAATAAAAATTGCAACTTGAATCTGCAGAAGTATTCATTCTGGAAAGGTTAGGCTGTTGAAGTAGAGGTTAATGTAGTCATTTCACAGCCCCCGCAGGAAGTGTTGCATACAATTTGTTGCTGCTGCCGGACTTTTGTCCTGCTTTTTACTTACTTTTACAAATTCTGTGCACACCATCTCCATTAACATGCTTGCTTGTCACTTCTGGGTTAAAATTGTCAAAGGGAATATCTGCCAGGATCCTGCTATGTTTTGACACTAACCTGCTCTGGCAGATAAATTGGAAGGATACTTCCTGGAAACATCTGAGATATTTGGTTAAATATGTAGATTTGCCCTGTTTCTACAGCAGCCAAGGTAATATTTCCCTGCCACAACCCTGTCTGAACAATTCATTCTTTGATTTAAAACTTTGTTACAGAATTTACAACTCCATTGAAAGAGCGAAAACATCTCCATAATCCAGCCTTCTCGATCCATCCATATGTCTGTCCATGGCTTTCATGCACTGCCAAACTGAAGTTACCTGTAGAATGGAGGAACAACACCTAATATTCCGTTTGGGCACTCTCCAGACAGCATTAACATCGACTTCTCTCCTGTTAAGCCCTTCTCCCTCTCTTTCCCTATCCCTCTTTCTCCTTTCCTCCAGCTCCCCACTCCTTGCCCTCCCCTCTCCATTCAGAGAGTTACACCCTCCCTCTATCACCTCAGCTTTTATCTCTTCCTCCTTCCCACCCATATCCACTTATGACTTCTTATCTGTATCCCCACACCCTTTCCTCCCTCCTCCACTCTCCTTCCCCCCACCCCCGACCTTTTTATTCAGGCTCCTGCCACTTTTTGCTCATACCTTAATAACGGGCCCAGGTCCGAAATGTTGGTTACCCTTTACTGCCATACCACACAGTGATGTGTTCTGACAGGATGCTCTCAATAGTACATCTGCAGAAGGAGTTGAGAAAGACTGGGGACATGCCAAATTTGCAGGCAGAGCTGTGGTGTACCATTTTGGCAGTCACATCAACTTGTTGGTCAAATATCAAAGAGATATTCAGTCCCAGGAACTTCAAAACTACACGACTTTAAATAAAATTCACACAGGTATCACAACTTTAGGTCACAATTAATGCATATTATTGATAGCATCCTCTTTAAAAGGACATGAACATTGTTAATAGCTACAACACACGTTTTTATACACTATTAGTACATCTCCTACTGCTAAGGTTTGTGCATTGTGTTACCTATCCAAACTTTATGTCTTTATGATTCTTCAGTGGTCTTACAACTTCCTTATCTCTCTCACCCCCCCAACTTTACTCTTACCCCATACCCTCCACCTCCCCCTCTGACCTTCACTACCTCCCACCTCCATCCTCTGACCTGCCAAATCTCTACCTCCCCCATTTGACCTCAATCCTCCATTTCCCACTAGATTTCCCCCTCCCCCTCCCATGCAATTCAGAGAACTACCCCCTCCCCCTTTCACTTCTCAGGATTTTTTTGTCTTGTGCCCTCCCACCCCTGTCCACCTGTAGGCCTATGCTCCTCCCCTGTCTGCTTCTAACTGGTGCCTTGATGAAGGGTTCAGGCCCAAAACATTGGTTATGTATCTTTATCTTTACTACGTGGTGTTCTGAGTTTTCCCATCATTTTTGCTTTAGCTACAATCAACAGTGCTTGCAGATATTTGTGTTTAACTCCCTCATTTGACAATGTATTTTGAATTCCTGCCCATAAAGTAATAGTTGGGAATCCCAGTGCTGACATTTCTGCAAATACTTAAATCTAATTTTCAAACCCACACCTTCAGGAAAGATATCTTTTCTTCCTTCCCCCTGCTCCCCTGAACTAGTAAATGGGCAAGCCTGCTAGTTCATGATTGGCAACTGCAAGAGTTCCACCTGAGCATTGGATTTTTACTTACAAAGTGGTCAGACTGATTCTCACGTCTGCTGCTCAAAGTAACTCCGAGTGCTTTGTCCCATCCACCTGTGATTTCTGTCATGTATTCCATAAACCCCCCCCCACAGAATGTGGTGGCAGGAAGAGTTGCCACTACAATTTAATTCAAATTTAATTAAATTAATCCTTAACATGCATCCTACTCACAGGGTTGAACCCGAATTACCTGATCTAATTCTCGGGGTATTTTGCAGAGACGCAATAGTGAATGATTCTCCTGGTTAACTCCTACTCCTATGGAATAATGATCAATAATAAACAATCGTCATATTTTATTATTTCAGTAGTGAAAAATGAAATATGAAAAGAAATGAAACTAAACAAGTTCCATCTAACTATCGCATTTGAATGTAATTGTCTTAATTAGGATATTCAAATACCATGAATTGCATTTTGCTGTTTTAAACTTGGTGTATTTAAGACAAAGATTGACAGGTTCTTGATTAGCCAGGGCATCAAAAGTTATGGGGATAAGGTCAGGTAATGGGGCTGAGTGAGGAAATGGATCAGCTCATGATTAAATGGCAATGTAGATTTGATGGGCTGAATATCCTATTTCTGCTCCAATATCTTATGGTCTAAACTGATATATAATCTTGTGTTGAACCTGAAATATAGCAGGGCTAGATGCTCTGATGAAGGTTCCACATCTGAAACATTAACTATTTGTCTTTTCAGTCCTGCCTGACCTTTTAAGCTTTCTCAGTAGTTTCTGGTTTTACTTCAAGTTTTCAACATCTGAAATGTTTTGATTTTCCTAGATTGATATTGCTGATTGTGTGCAAATTTAATGAACCCCACATGTACACAATTCTCTCTTGTTCTGACGTGTCGTTAAGTTGGCTCTTAAATGGTGCAGGGAGCAGTCAGCGAGTGCTCACTTTAGTCTTAGTTCTACATTGCCTTTCACAACCCACAAAATCTTTGCCTCATGTGAAGACAACTCCACTTATCACTTCAGCAATTGCAAAGGCTGCAGGGAAATGTAACTGCATCATGTTAAATTCCTCAATAACAAGATCAATTTTACACTCTTCAAAGATTGACCATGATGACAAAGGATGATGTTTACCGATTATCCTTCTCTGTGTCATTGGTATCCTGCTTGATTTCTTTCACAAAGTTTCCTTTGCATCCCAAACTATTTTCCCTCTATTTTTAGATTTAGCAACTGTAGGAAATACTTTACCACGCAGAGAATGTATCTAAGCCAGCAACTAAGCCGAATTGTAGTTTATAAAACAACTTCAGAAAAGTATAGTAATAAAGCTTATGAGTGGTGAGTATGAATCTAGCATCTCCTCCACAGACCTATTTTTTTAATCAAAAAGCTTGCCATGTTGCTACTTCAATGTCACAATTCTTCACTTTTAATTTACAGTAATTGATATTTTACATTGTGATTGATCATGTCATCGCCATTCTTGGTTGTGCAGTGATGCTTTTCATCATTGTTCCAGACTCTTTGACACCAACTGTGAAAACAGTATTTCCAATGAAATGCTTCACTGGCCCATTGCATTTGTGTCAAAGCCTTTATTGTGGTATTCATAAACATTGCCAACTTAAATTCCAATGATCAAACTTTTTTCATTTCTATTTCCCCTTCACCTAAAAGTAAGATCCATACCTCTCAGAATTTTATACACCTCAATCATGTCACCTCTTAACCCGCTCCACGCCAGGGAGAACAGCTGTAGCTTTTACAGCGCCCTCCATAATGTTTGGGACAAAGACACTGTTTTCCTTTCCTTTCCCCTTTGCTGCACAGTTTTAAATTTGCAATCAAGCATTTCATGTGATTAAAGTACACATTCCAGATTTTATTCAAGGTTATTTATATATGTATAGATTTAACCATGTAGAAATTACAGCAATGTTTATACATAGTTTCCCCATTTCAGGTCACCATAATGTTTGGGACATTCAGCTTCACACGTGTTTGCGATTACTCAGGTATGTTTAATTGTTTCATTGGTGCAGGTATAACAGAGCTATATCTTTTGATCACCTTTGGGGTCTGTAGTTGCCATTTTGCAATATGAGGACCAGAGTTGTACCAATGTACATCAAAGAAGCCATTATGAGGCTGAAAAACCAGAATAAAATAGTAAGAGAACTCGCCCAAACCTAAGGATTACCAAAATCAACTGTTCGGGACATTAGTAAGAAGAAAGAGTGTATTGGTGAGCTCAGTAATCGCAAAGGGACTAGTAGGCCGAGGAAGAACTCTACTGTGATGACAGAAGAATTCTCACCACAATGAAGCAAAATCTCCAAATACCATACCTGTCTGAGAGATCAGAAACACTCAACAGGAGGCAGATGTGGATATGTCAATGACTTCATGAATAGAAATACAGAGGCTACACTGCAAAATGCAAACCACTAGTTAGTCACAGAAACAGGGTAGTCAGATTACAGTTTGCCAAGAAGTAATTAAAAAAAATTGCAGAATTCTGGAAAAAGGTCTTGTGAACAGATGAAACAAAGATTAACCTGTATCAGAGTGATGGCAAGAACAAAGTGTGGAGGCATAAAGGAACTGCCTATGGTCTAAAGCATACCACCTCATATGTGAAACATGGTGATAGGATGTTATGGCTGCCACAGGTACTGGTGCACTTATCTTCATTGCTGATGGCAGGAGCAAAATTAATTCCAATAAAACAATCAGACGACAATGATCCCAAACAAACTGCTTGTGATAGTACAGATCTATCACCAATGTATATAGTTACAGTATCTAGACTGTGCTTACAGCGATTGGCTGAGAGCTTAGCCACGCCTACTGTCTGGGCCTTAAAGGGTTGTGTCCCTAGCCAGGTCGGATCATTCCGGACTGGTTGGCCACCTGTGAAGAGCTCCTGTCTTTTGCTAATAAAAGCCTTGGTTTGGATCAACAAGTCTTTGATTCTTTCCATGAGTTCTACACTGCTAAAGCAACAAAAGAGTTTTTCAAAGCTAAAAACTGGAATATTTTTGAATGCCCAAGTCAGTCACCTGATCTAAATCCATTTGAACATGCCTTCCATATGCTGAAGAGAAAACTAAAGGGGACAAGGCCCCGAAAGAAGCAGGAACTGAAGATGGCTGCAGTTGAGGCCTGGCAGAGCATCAAGGAGAAGATACTCAGCACCAGGTGATGTCTATGAATCACAGACTTCGAGAAATACAATAAACATGAGGTTACGCATGACACAATATAATTGGTTACACAGCTATACACCACACCCCAAAAGTTAAATAAATGGGACCCAACAGTATCAGACAGATGTTTTCGCTGTAAGAAGGAAACGGGAACAACAGTACATGCAATTTGGGCATATGAGAAAGTTGAAAAGTTTTGGGAAGATCTAAATCAGGTATTAAATAAAATCACAAAAAGCAACATACCAAAAAATTCAGAGATCTTTCTTCTAAGTAATATAAGAAGTAAAGAACTTGGACTCGATTTGGATGGAGCACAAAAAAGATTTATTATGATAGCCTTAGCTGTAGCAAAAAAATGTATTATGTCAACCTGGAAATCAGAAGAGAACCTGAGAGTACAGCAATGGTACATAGAAATGAATAAATGCATTCCATTGGAAAAAATAACATATAATTTAAGAAATAACATCACAGTATTCGAACAAATTTGGGAACCGTACATGGAACACAACAGAGAAGTCCTACCCCAGACCTCCACCACCTAAAATGACAGAAGGAGAAGAAGACAAAATAAACTGACCCAGTATGTAAAAGTAGATGACACAATTTTCTTGTTTATTTTCATTGTGTGATGACATTGTTTAATGGTTTTATTTATTGTATATGTTGAACGTTGAGTGGGTGGGGGGGGGGGGTGGGGTGAAGGAGGGAGGGGGAAAAGGGGAGAAAATGACACTGTGTATATTTAAGCGGGAATTGTTTGTGTGTATTTTGGTCAGTATGGTTCATAGTGTGAAAAATATTTTTTTTAAAAAAGCAGTCATTGCATGCAAGGGATATGCAACAAAGTACTAAATATGACTACTTTAATATACATATCATTGCTATGTCCCAAATATTGTGGTGCCCTGAAATGAGGGGACTATGTATAAAAAGTCCTGCAATGTCAAACCAAAATCTATACAACTACACTTGAATAAAATCTGGAAAGAGTACTTTAATCATGTGAATTGTTGGATTACAAATTTTAAACTGCAGAGGACAGGGGTAAATAAAGCAAAAAGGTCTCCTTGTCCCAAATATTACGGAGGGCACTATATATAGCTGAATTTCTCTGTCCCTGGTAATTTCCTGGTGAATCTCCTCTGCACCCTCTCCAGTGCTTTCTATCCTTCTTCTAACTTCAACAAAATTTAGGACAAGTGATCCGGGATGAAGTCACTTTATTGAGACCTGAAACTCATTCAGTTCTCCAGCTGAGGTTTGACCAAGATTTTTTAAAGTTGCAGCATAACTTCCCTACTTGTGTTAACTAGTGAATAAATGTTTGCACTCTGTCATTTAGTCCAAATGATCATTCTTTTTGCATAGACCTTAAAAACTATTTGTAGACGTCTGACCATCTTCAATGGTGCTTGTGTTTCATAGCCTCTTCAACAGGCACTTCCAGAAAATGACGCAATAATAATTAAGAGGAAGTGAGAGACTGAAGATGGCTGCAGTCACCTGGTAAGATGTTTCGAACTAACATCGCACTTGCCCTCCTAGATAAGGTCGGCTAATTCAGTAAATATGAGGAATAAAAATGGAACTTCATGAAGCACTGCAAGTTGATTTAACCAAATAAAATTTATCCGCACCCTTTCTAAATGATTCTCTTTGAAGTTTCAAAATGAAAGTTTTATTGAGAATGGGGAATTTAAAACAGAAACAAAATTTTGCAGGTGTATGTTAGATTATTTGCAAGAAGAAACATTGATTATTATTTCAGATCATGATGCTTAATTAGAATTCCTTCAAAATAATGCTGCCATGTCATAGGGGTCATCTGGATAAGTAAACAGAGTTGACAGGAGTATGGCAGGTGAGTACTCTAAATAGAAGTAATTAAATAAAAGAATTGAAGAGAAACCATGTTCCAACAATAGTAAAGACAAACTATTGGAATATGGTAAATACTCTTCCAGTAAACAAATGTCCTTCAGGGTAGAGAAAAAATATCATTCTTATCTGATCTCGTCTAAATTTAATTCCAGGTATACAAAGACTGTTGACTCTTGATTGCCACCTCACTTTAGGGACAATTAGGTTGCAAAATAAATTCTGACCTAGTCAATGATGCCACATCACATAAATAATTGAAAATAAAAAGAAACAATAGCTTTCTCATTCAGAAATTGATAAACCTCCTGTGCTGTTCCCCATTTTGATTCCAGAGTACAAAATAAAGATTGTTACATTCATAATAATATCTGTTGGTGTAAGCCTCCCAAACTATTCATTCTAATAACTAAAATGTTGAATAACTGAAGATTTCTCTGTATTAAAATTGAAATTGCATCAATTCTAAACCTTGTTCAGGAAAGCACTGTACTTTCAATAACACACACACACACACACACACACACACACACACACACACACACACACACACACACACACACACACACACACACACACACACACACACACACACACACACAAACACAGGTCAAACAGTGCACTTTAGAAAACAAAGACAAAGAAGAGATAAAACAAGAAGAGAACAGAACCAGTCAGGCATCACCTCATCTGTTCCATTTGATGTCACCAGAAAAAGGGAAAAAATGTTGTTTTGAGGTTGCCACAAGCTATGCTACTAAGTGACCCTTTCCAAAACTATTTCAGCAATCCCAACATTTATCATTTTACAGCTGAACCATCATGCGCTACATTAATTTGCTTTCACTCAGACTCCAGGGATGATTAGTTACTTTAACCCCGGCAGGGATATATCAACCGCCCTTTCGATTGCCTCCTGCACACCAAACTGAAAGTTCAACAAAGACACTGGTAATAGAATAATAGAAAAACAAGAGTATTTGCCCCGAGAGTAATGCAGAACTTGCATGTAATTCAATGAGTATGCATGTTGCTGTCCAGGGATCTGACCTGAGCAAATGAAAAGAAGTGAGTCAAGAATTCCATTTTGAGAAAATCTGACATACCTATTGGCCCCTGGGTTTGCAAACAAAACACTGACCCACTCACTCAGCCAAAAGATGTATACAACCTATGTTGTACAAACAGAAAGAAGGACCAAGGGTGAGCTTCTGGGAGTATGTTGCATACATGTTAGTAAGGAGCTTTTATTGATTTATTGATCGATAGAAATGTATTGACTGTATTGAATTGAATATACTGATTAACATGGTCCATACATTGCAATTAGGAGATAGATGTGTCATTAAAATAATTATGTAAGAAAGATTAACGATCTTTTGATTTATTTTACTGAAATCAATAGAGCACATCACATCCCTTGGTACAATCAGAATTTGGATTCATTTGTTTTCGAGCTACTAAGGTGGAGAGTGTACTGAATCAAACATAAGTTTAATCACTTTTTAAATCTGGGCTGCTTGGAATCTAATCTACCAGTGACGAGAGTCAATATTCATAAAATAAATTTTCTAAACAGGGTTCGATTATTTTGCCTCTGTGCACATCCTAGTGTCATTGCAATTTCAGAAAAAGTATACAACTCTTGTTAAGCATTTTCTGGGATGGTGACAATATTTAAGAGATGCTTTTCCATTAAGATAGATTTTGATGTTTTAAGACAGAACATTGAGAAACAAAAAGCTAGGCCAATATCTGTGGCTCTTGCCTGCAATAGTGAGAGGTAGAGTTCAAGATATTGCACTGTACATGTGCCAACATTCATAAAATGATGAGTACTGGAAATATAAAATAAAAGCAAAAAATATAATTTCCTTTATATGCTTGTCTGCGTGAAGTAGGTAACGTTGAGTCAAAGTTTAAATCCTCAAAATTAATCAGCTTAAATGAAATTTCTTTTGCTTTTGTTTGCTGAATTATCTGTTGTGCAATTATAATGCCTTTTGGTTTAAAGTGTGATGCATTTAATTTTCCTCACTACTCCTCCAAATTAGAAGTTTCGATTTGAAAGAAGAAAAATAAGCAAACCAAAAACCACCAGCAAAAGGCCCCAGAGGATTTTGAAAAACAATACCAAATATACCGACACATTTGCCAAGCTCTTTGTTCACTTTTAGAGAGGGAACTTCAACAAATGATTAACACCATTTTGTAATTACAATGGGTTTCAGATGGTCAATAGATCAATTTCTATTGAAAAAGAGAATGTTGCACGAGAAAAATAAACCTCTCCCTGGGATGGCAACCTTTGGCAGGAGTATAAAGCCTTCATTCATTTGCATGCATCATGTTATCGTACACAACGGCCACAATCCTTGACTTTCTTTCTTGGTAACAAGCCAGGAATAAAACTGTCTATTCTTTCCAGTTGAGAACTAGACAAAAAAAAGTCAACCACAATATTAAGTTATGCAAATGCATTGAAATTAAAACAGAAGATATCTGTTGTTAACACAAAGAAAATAACTTAAAAGTTTGGAAACCAGATTTAAATTTCCTTTTTGAGAAACACAGAGACATTTTCAGTCCTGGCATCAAAGATCTGATAAAAAATAAGGCTTCTGGAATTCTGTCTTCACCATCAGGTCTCGACTCAGTGATTTTTACTTTGCAGACAATCTTGAGACCTGTGCTAGATTGGCAGATTGTGCCAAAATGTTCTGCACTGTAGGCAGACATGCCAAAAAGTTCCTTTCATCCTATCCCTTCTATCCGCATTTCAAATCTTAATCCCAGAGTGAATACGCAATGTAAGCACACAGCGCCAATCAGCCATCTTGATAAATATTTCCAGCGACGACGAGCACAACCTTATACTGATCTATCCACACACCCATGGCAACGTTAGAAAACTGCTGCAACTGTAACCATTAGGAAACATCTTTTCAATAAGCAGTGAATCACAATCTGTGGGCGTTCTTCCTAAAATAACATTCAGAGAGCTTTTTGATCATCAGAAGATTAATTTATTTTTTATAATTTTCTTTCTCAGCTTTCATCGCTGAAACACTCAAGAAATCTTTGATTGATGTCCTAAATATCATATTTGAGAAAAAAAAATGATGTTAAAGGGCCAGCAGTGTTATAGGGATGACACATCATATGACTCAATGTTAATCCTCAAATCCATTCTGGGTTAACTGAAAATTGGGCCGAACACATGTTGGAGTAGAGAATCGACCATAGCATGATGTAGAAATAAAAGCCATTCAGGGTTTCTGCTTCTGTTCACTGGCTAAACCAGATTTGAAGATGACCAGAACGGATACCTACTTTGTAGGACTGAACATCATTTCTCTTACACCTCTTCATACCTCCAATGAGCCCTTCCAGTTTGTACCACTGGTAACACCAACTCAGATTTTCCCTTCCCCACTGATGCTGATTGTCCTGCTGCCTCTTTCCAGCAGTTTCTGTTTCTAGAGTTCTGACTTTCTTTTATTTCTTCAAGCTTTTTTCAATTTAAATTTTGGAAGGTTGAAATAAAAGCCATATATTCATCACCCTGCACCCCCCCCCCCCCCCCCCGCCCCCCATTCACCTCTCACCTCTCCATGAATGGAGATTCCAGCAAACTGCTTCTGAGGTCTACCAGCAGGTGGCAATCAAAGTATTAAAAAAAATCAATTTAAAAGGATCTAATGCCGAGTAAATATCTGCGCTTTTTTTTTGTTCACGTGTAAACTGCGAAGGAAAATCTTGATGTTCATGTTTTGAGTGTACTGTGCGTCTTTCTGTTTGAAGTCTCATCCATCAGACAATTGGACGAGTCAAGTTAGGTACCATTCAGCCGTGGGCAGGAGTCATTTCCCTGTGGTCATTTTTGCACGGTGACATCCTTAAATGCATGAAAAATTCAACAAGCAGAAAAAAAAACTTTGCGACAAGATGAATGTTTGAACAATCTTAATTTTACAAAAGATTGGGGGTTAGGGAGGGATTATTAAGGGAATTGTCAGAAATAATTTGTTTAAATATGGAAAATGTACAAAGCTGAGTATATAGTGCATGTATGGACATTTTAAAATATTCAAAAAAATTTTGGAAAAGATTGGTAAGAGAATACTTCTTTACAATGCAGAGCAGGGGGGGGAAAGGGCATTGGTCAATCTCTTTTTTTACTATGAGTAAGGCAAAGTTTGATAAGACCATAAGACATATGAGCAGAAATCAGCTATTGAGCCCATCAAGTCTGCGTCGCCGTTTAAACATGAGGTGATCCATTTCCCCACTCTGACCCACCGCCAGGCCTTCTCCCCATAACTTTTGATGCTCTGGCTAATTAAGAACCTATCAATCCCTGTCTTAAATACACCCAATGACCTGGCCCCCACAACTGCCCCTGGCAATAAATTCCACAGATTTACCACCCTCTGGCTGAAGAAATTCCTACGCATCTCTGTTCTAAGCAGACGCCCTTCCATCCTGAGATTGCGCCCTCTTGTCCTAGGCGCTCACACCACGGGGTAACAACCTGTCCATGCCTTTCAAATTTCAAAGTGTTTCAATGAGATTCACCCCCCCCCCCACCAATTCCCCTAAATTCCAACAAGTACAGGCCAAGAGCTGTCAAACACTCCTCATTTGATGACCCTGAATCATCCTAGTGAACCTCCTTTGATCTCTCTCCCTGTTCAAATAGAAGTAAAATAATTTTAAATAAAGAGAGAACTTGTAGCCAGTTATGACAAAACTGCTTGCTGATAACAAGCATTTGCCCTGCATCAGTCCAAGTGATTTGTTGGAAGAGTATTCCAGGAATTGGGAACTGTGCTCATGCCCCCAACACACTTGAGCTTTATGATACATTTAGATCTGCAGCAGTACAATTGGTTTTGGCTCAACAGAAGAAAACTAGTTACTAGGAACAGCTGGGAGTAATAAGGATGCCCTAGAATTTCAATAAATGATGAATCACAGATGGGAGTCATGAAAAGCAAGAGGCTGGTGCATGGGCACTTGAGAAAAAGAATGAAACTTCTGATGAACATATTTTTGTTACCCTTTGAAGGACGTGGAAGGGCTCCAAATACAGTAAATTAGTCAAGTAGAAACAGAGAACTTTCTGGAACATGGGAGCCAAGGATAGATTTCGAATGAATTTGGTTGAGTGAGCATGGAATGAATGAAGGAATGGACCAGGAATAATTTAATATATGGTTAAAGTGGGGGGGGGGGGGGGTAAAGCATCCAGCATTAACTGCAGGAGGGATCTGAGAGGAAGAAAAATGGTATGAAGACAGCTTTAGTGGAATCTATATGATTCTATGAAGTGTCAAGTGCCAAAAATCCCATTGGAAAATGAAAATGACAAAGAATTATTAAAAAATAGCAGAATTCCAGATATATCAACTTGGCCCAGCTCACCCACTCACATTAAAATCTAAAATGTGATGGGAATCAACAGAAGCTTTCAGAGATGGGACAACCCAACCTTGCTTCAAGCTATATCAGAAGTCACTGTAATACTGGAATGTGAGGAAAAATTTGCCAAGATGTGTTCCACCAACTCTGCTCTGGGGATTTCAAACCACAGTGAAAGCGCATCCTTGAAACACAAAAAGGTATTGCAAATGAAAATTATATTGGCCACATCCAGAAAAGTTTGGAAAGCTCATGTGTACAAGTGTCCATGGTCATTTAAATTCTATTGTATGAAGAACCACAGCAAAAATGTGCACGTTTGTAAAACGTCCTGGATTTGTACTGGACCAGCAAAATTCAAACAAAATAGCTGCTATACGGTGGAACTATGAGAATTTTGTTTGCAGTGCTTGACAATTTGATAACAAATGTGGAGTTCTTGTACACTACTGAGCAAGAGTTGAGAAGCAGGAGTGCAATGCAAACAAAAGATCCATTGGCCAATGTTATCAAGAACCATATGGTTCATTAATATCCTGCAGGGAATGAAATTCATCATTGTTAGCTGGTCTGGCCAATACACAGCTCCAGACCCACAGCAATACAACTGGCTCTTAGCTGTCCTCTGAAATGGCCTAGAAACTGGACAGATTGCCCAGAATTAACTTAAGCTCCAGAAAAATCAACTGCAAGAACTGCTCTCTCAACCTGTGAAGTCTTCCTCACCTACATCTGGGAGAGTTGTCGCAAATATTAGTCTTGCATAGACACATTCATGGGATCACCTTACAGTCAACCTCCCAGACACCGTATCCTCCACTCCTTGGAATGTTCTGCACCAGTGGTAGGACAGATCCAGCAAAGGCGATTTCTTGCTGATATGAGGCCAGGAGAGAACTTTCCTGGGACATAAGATCCCATGAAATCTCATGGCATCAGCTTAAAACTTGAACTTTCCTTCAATCGTGATGCTAGAAATAGGGATGTTCGCTGATTATTGTACAATATTCAGCATCTTTCGCAACTCAGGATAATGAAGCAATTGACAACCAAATGCATCAACACCGGGAGAACATCCAAGTCTGGGTTGAAAGGTGAAAAGAAAGATTTGTGTCAAAAAACATTCCAGGCAATGATGATATCTGTCAAGAGTAACTCCACCTATCACCTATTGACATTAAATTACATTACCATTACTAAATATTCTATCATCAATGTCCTGGTGGTTACCTTTGACTAGAAGCTGAACTGGAGTAGACACATAACTCTAGGAAGGGGAAGCCAAGGAACCATGCCCTGGTCTTCAATGACAACACAGCAGTGGAGAGGGTGAGTTCATTAAAGTCCCTGGGAGTCCACCTATCAGAGAACATCTTCTGGGGCCAGCACTGTGAAGAAGGCACAATAGCACCTCTATTCTCTAAGGAGTCTGAGTCACTTTGGCAGGTTATTAATTATTCTATCAATCTTCTACAGATGCACTATGGAAAATACACTGACTGTTGCATCACAGTCAGGTTAGGTAGCGCGAAAGCCGAGGAATGCAGAAGACTGCAGAAAGTGGCAAACCTAGCCAAGTTCATCACGATCTCTGAACTTCCTTCTATTGAAGACATCTATGCGAGTTGCTACCTCAAGAAGCCAGCCAACATTGTAAAGGACCCCTATCAGCCAGGTCACAACCTCTTCTCACTGCTATCTTTAGACAGAAGCCTGAAGTCTAGCACCTCTAGGTTCAAGAACTGTTTTGATTCAACAGCTATCAGAATCGTGATTCTCCCTTAACTACCCCAAACATAATCATGAACTATTCCAGAACACTGAAAATATCTGTTTGCACCATGAAACTTCACTTTTTTCTTGCACTAACTGCTATTTTGAATATTTATCCATTTATATTTATTATCTCTTTTTCTGTCTTGACATCTTGTAGTAACTTAAGGTATTTAAATTGAGGTTGGTGTATCTTACCTGTTTGTCTGCAGCATGTAAGAATTTTGGTGCATCCGTATACTGTATTTATGTTTAAGATAATAAATTCTAATTGCATAGTCACAATATGACTAAAAAAGTATGTAAGAGGCTAGAAAACTAGGGTGAGTATATCGCATTCAACCCCCAAAGCCTGTTTAGTATCTACAAGGCTGAAATCAGGAGAATGACATAATATTCTCCATTTCCCTGGATGAGCACAATGTCAACGGCACTCATGAAGCTTGATATCAACCCACTCCCACACATATACCATTAGAACATATCATCCAACACACACATACCATTAGATCAGACCATCTCATATATACACCATTAGAACATACCATTCCATACAACCATTAGAACATATCATTCCACACATACCATTAGAACAACCTATCCCAAACATATACCATCAGAACATACTATCCCATCCTACACACATACCATCCCACACACATACCATCAGAACATCCCATCCCACACACATACCATCAGAACATCCCATCCCATACGCATACTATCAGGACATACCACCAGCCCATTTGTTAGGCACCTCATCCAGTCCCTCTGATTGTTTTTCAGTACTCAAAAGTGATTTTTGAAAAAATGTAGCAAACATGATTTGAAATACAATGATAGGAATGAACATTTTGACTCTGAGAGAGATTTCTGACATTTTCTGTCACAGCAATTCTACTTCAGTCCTTTGATTTTTTTCTGTATTAATTATTTTGCAAGTAAAACACATATCCCTTTTAATCAGTTCAGTTAAATTTGTTTTTTTAAAATTACTTTGATCACAAGACATGGAAGAACTACCAATTCAGGTCAAAATAGAATACCTAATATCAGAGGAGCTTGCCATTACAAGTTTGCTTGCATTAAAGATTCCTAACTACGAGTTGCAACATAGATGCAAGGATAAGATACGTTTCAGTAAAACAAAACTGCAAATGATATGCAAAGAAATGAAGCCAGTCATGGTGATCAACATAGAGCTAATAAAAAAAGACACAAAGAAAAATTTGGAAATTTTGGTAATGGAAAATGAGGAAGCAGATTTAGAACTCTAGCAAAAAAAAATTCTATTTGTTGGATTGGACTGGATATTTAGGGACATGTACACTTAGGAATAAGGGTAATGCCCAAAAGAATGCTTTTAATGGTGCGTGGCACAAATTTGGAAGGAAGTGACCTACATCTGTCGAGGAGGTGAGATAAACTATCAATGATGGTGAGAACAAAATTATCCAAATGCCATCAATAAATTCATATGGTTCTGATGTTTTTCCAAGACAAAGTCTGTGTTCTAATCTGGTGTGACCCCAGACCAGAATAATGTGGCTGATGCATGGCAGCCTCGTGCAATGACCAGAACAAGTTTTTAATGTGTACCAACCAACCACACCAAAATAGAACAAAAATTGGAGCAGCAGCTTTGGCATCAAATGAGGTCACAAAAGAGAGAAAATTGTCCTCAAGGCAATTTAGTCATCCAGAGATCAAACCTAATTTGAAGATCTGGCCAGTCATACTTATAGTATCATATCTCTCAGCCAAACTTATCCAAGGTGAAATCTGACCCACCAGCAGAGCCTCAAGAGTTAAATACATAGTAGTAGCATCTATAATTAGAAATGGTCCAAAAAATCCTCAACATTAAATTCTACCCTAATTAAGATTGATTATGCTAATTCAAACAAGGCAAAGTCACTTGCACATTATTATATCTCATCTTACTTCAGTTGACGCTATTTGGAAGAAACAAAGACAATTAGTACAAGTTGGATGGTGACTTCAAAATATTTTGTCTAAACTGTTCAAAGATGAAGGTATCAAGTCAATAATGGATTTAAATTCTGCAGAATAAGGCATAAAAATAAGAAAGAAGTTCATAAAATAGAAAGCAAATTTGTAAGCATCTGACACTCCTCTGGGTTCAGAGCATCAGATGTTTGGATTGCAATCTATGTCTGTAAAAGCTTGTTTTTTTCTATATTCTTGATGTTGGTAGAATAGTTTTACTTTTCCTGAGTGGCTTTCTCTATTTAAATCTGTAGAGCAAACAGGATTTTAGTCACCTGTTGGAAAATAAATCTATTCCGTCACATGCTGGATTATGCATTGCAATGATATAGTGTTGCTTAGTTTAATCGGCAGTTGCAATGGAGTATTGCTTTTGTGCAAAAGTGGCTGAGAACCTTTATTTTCTTTTCCACCTCATCTCTAACCCACCCACCCCCACTCCCCCTGCGCCTTATCTGCAGCACTTAATTTTTTTTATGTTATCACACTATCAATATTGTGGGAAAAGGACAAGGTGAGCAATTTGAAAACCAGTATATGGCCTTCAGCACATAAGGATTACTAAGGAAAGCACTGCTGCATGTACTTACAATCCATGTAGAACTTACAATCCATGTAGAATAAAATCCGTCTGACAAAGGCATGATGTTGTCACACACTGTGATGTATTACGGTTATGTTAGATATGTAGAAAATGATGCTCCCTGTTCTAGTTATGTGCAGAACTCTGCAGTCCAAGTGAACCCCCCCGACATATATTTATAATCATTACAGTTCTCTTATCTCTAAGTGATTGATGACAATAATGATGTAAAACACACTTAACTTTCAACATTACTGTACATCCTGTCTGAAGTCTCTTCGTATTTTACGAAGGGGGAATACCCTGCATTTTAACACATATGGTACAAGATTTCCAACCCTATCTGTTATACAGATTTTGGGAAAAATAGCTCTGGGTACAAGGGCTGACTCAAAACACTAAAGACATCATTCAGTTGCACTACAATCAATGCTAAAATGGAGCTGTTTCTCAGAACTATAATCAAAATGCCAGGAGTGAATGTTACCCAGTGCTTCCACTGTTATTACTCTTGATCAGTTTTTTCAACAAGTAGTTATTTTTAAAATCATATATTTGCTGCTGGTCTACCGCTGTGCATTTAAGGCAACTGAAAAGATGGCACCAATAATAAAAAAAAGGAGCTAATAATATATTTGTGTCACAATGTGCCAATAATTGTTCGCAACAATTTTTCAAGCAACCTTTCCTAAAGAAGTCATAAGGATGTCCTTCAGCTTCTTGAGAGAGAGATTTCCTCTGTAGGGTAGCACTGGTGAATTTTCTTTTTTGGACTAATGAAAGCTTAAGGCTCTTCTTGCCTCTTAGCCATTTTTGATTAATATTTCAATTTTTATTTTATTTCAGTCAGATCTCCTTCATCAAGCAAAATGATAACCAGGTGGAAAAATAGAGACACTAAGCTCTTTGCACCAGCATTTTCCATCGCTGATCAACATGCAGACAAAGTGATGTCAATTGTATCCTGACATTTCACATGATTGAATGTCTCATAATATTTCTATTAAGGCCTGTGAGATATCACTGTGTGAATCCTGATACAGACACTAGTCCAAACTCGAGGTGCAGTATTCAGAAGTTCTGAATACTGAAACGATCCAAAAACCAAACTTTTTTTTAAGGGCCAAATTTATCACCCAACTTGCCCAAGTGGGGCTCTGTCGCTCTATGGGCGCCAGTTTGGTAACACCAGAGCTCAGAATCAGCCAGGAAGAATTGAACGGCTGGATGTCGGCTCGGATAAGCAGGCTGAAAAATCAAGCCATCAATGAGCGACTGGAGGACGTTGGTGGGTCAGGCAGCGCATGGGGAGAAATTAGGTGCAAGGGTCAGCCCTTAAACCAAAGGGAATAAACGCCAATTGTCCTTGTTTCAGGTAACTTCCTGCCCACTCTCTTTCTATTTCTTCTTTACCCTCTGCTGTACTTGGTTTAGAAACTGAATGCCAGCCGCAAGCAGTCAGAAGAATCCTTTGTCCTTGTCAAGGAGAGCAGCCTCCCGGCAGGAGCAGGGACCTCGAGCTCCTGGACAGGAGTGGGGACTTTAATGGGACTGGCGGAGGTGGGGAGGTATCGGGGATCAGCGGTGGAGAGGTGTCGGGGCCGTCGACGGCTGATTCTACTGAGCTGTTTTTGAGTTTTTTTGGTTTTGTTCCGATAACCGAAAAAACCCAAAACCTAAATTTCTGGTCCCAGGCGTTTTGGATATGGGGAAATATACTGTTTCACAATTGTTATATTTTACCATAAACAATGGGGTAATAAAGTAAACCCATTATTTCTCAATCTGTTTCGTGGATCGATTATCTTTATGAGCAAATGATCAATATTTCTCCTCTGCATACTTTCATGCTTGTCGCCATACACACATTACAATCGAGCAACTGTGGTCTGCCTAGCTCACTTCACTTTAGAATCTGCACCAAAAAGGGATAAACTCATATCATCCATAGTCCATAGTAAAAACATGAGCTAGAAAATATGAAATAACATATCAATGTAGGGATGTGTAAATTAATTCAGCACTCTGTCCACCTTTATCCACTCACTTATGTATTATAGGGTTAAACAGATGTACTCTTGAATAAATGGGTTGGAATCAAACAAACACAGCCACATAGTTCACAAGATACACTGTGGGTCAGGATTTCAAGAATAACCTACCTATTGTTCAACTGTTAGTTTAGAATGACATATTCAATATGAATTAATGCAAGTCGGGTGGAGGCACCAATCAGATTCAGCAACAGATCCAAAAAATACTACTCACATCAAAAAAAGGGAACATTTTGATTTCACAACAAATCTGTTTCATAATTGAATTTTAATAAAAGCATCCAAATTCCAACTTTTCTCAACTAAATTTTAACTTCTTGATACATTTTGGTTCATCAGCACTGCAGATCAGTTCAGAAAAGCTGGGAAAAATACTCTAAAAATACCCTATCTATGCCTCTCATAACTTTATAACATTCTATCAGGTCGTCCTTCAACATAGAACATTAGAGCACAGTACCAGCCCTTCAGCCCTCAATGTTGTGCCGACCTACTGTACACATTCCTATCAAAATACCTTTAGTCTTTGGCGCAACAGAAAAAACGATCCAAGTTTGTGCAGCCTCTCCTCACAACGACTTCCCAAGCAACATCCTGGTGAACCTCAGCTGCACCTTTTTCAAAGCCTCCACATCCTTCCTCCATGGGGATAGAGCTGCTCTCATTCGTGCAAATGTCATCCAACCAATGCTTTATATGGCTGCAACATGACTTGCCAATTTTTATACTCAATGCGTTGACTAATGATGGCAAGCATCTTTAGTACCCTATCCATTTGTGTTGTACTTTTCAGGGAGCTATGGACTTGCGTCCCAAGATCACTCTGTATATCAATGGTTCTAAGGGTCCAGCCATTTACTGACTTTTCTCTTGAGTTTGACTTTTCAAAATATCTTAGCTCACGCTCAGTTGGATTAAACCCCATCTGCCCGAACTTTCTATATCCTGCTGTATCCTTTGACAACCTTTCTCACTATCCACAACTCCATCAAATTTCTATATTAATCATCTATAAAATTACTAATCAGACAGACTTCTTTCCAAACCATTTAGTTGCATTACAAATAACTAATGCCTAAAATATAAATTTCCCATTTTGTATTTAACTTCTCTCATGGTCTAATAACGTTTTAAAAAATATTTTTATTTCATTCAGGGTATGTGGTCCTTGCAGGCTAAACCAATGCAGACTTACAATACCTTGAGAAAAAAGGTGGTAAGCTGGGTTTTTGAACCACTCCAGGTTTGGGTATGCTCACAATTCAATTTGGTAGGCAGTTATCTGCATTTGGCACTTTTATTCCCACCTAAGCAGTCCATTGAAAACTTCTTGAAACATTGAACTTCCTTCCTCTCTATCATTTTCAGTATCTTGTCCAAGTCCTTCATCATACTTTCAAAGCGGTCATGGAAAATGAAGGACTAGAATTGAACTGTGCAGAATTCCACTGTATATAATTCTGCAGCTCCCGAAACTCCTGTTGTTCATTATCCTCCGCTTTCAGCTCCTGAACCAATTTGTGGCTTTCCTTGGCTCTCATGAGCGGTTATTTATCTTTTCTAGTTATACCTTCTCGTCTTAGATTTCCCTACTCTAGGGTACAGACTTGCACTATTCGCCTCATCTATGCTCCTCAATTATTGAGACCTCAACTAGATCCACTCTCAACTTCCCATGCTTCAAGGAAAAGGGGCCAGTTTCAAGTCACTGAACATATACATATGAAGTAACAGTTTTTCATTGTGCCTGTTCAAAGGCTGACTATCATAAAGAAAAATGATGGGATCATTACAGGTTTACTAAATCATGAAAAATAATGAAATGCTAGCTGGACTATTAAGAAGGATCTAACCTAAATTTACCGAAAAAGCAACTGCTTCAATGGGCACAGAAAATTTCTGTCTAAGACAAGAGTAACAGAATTATAGAATTATATAGCATGGACAGACTTTCAATAGAAAGTTATCCAGTTGGTAAGGATGAACCAGCTAAATCACTTCTTTTCAAAATAGCATGAAACATATGAAAGAGCCGCAAAGTTAGAGAATGTGCTCTGGAATTGAAGTTTAAACTTGGAAGTGCAGAGATTTGATTGCACTGAAACAATTTTTGGTGGCTTCTAAACAAAATCACATGAACAACAAGAATATATTTGGACCCTGAGAAGCTACTGAAAGTGGCATGTCGTGCTGCATTACATTTCACCATTCTAACAATGTCCTTATCACTAGATAACTCTCAGCATGGGCCAAGTTGATGAGTTTGCTCATTCTTGACGAGGTCATGAACATATTCAGCTCTGGGCAATCTTTCTGGAAAAATTATTGATTATTAGGCTGCGGAGCTTTCCGAGGAAGGTGTCAAAGGCTCAGACGTTTAGTGGACTTTATCTAGGGGTCAGCATTCCAATTAACATGGGATTTAGATTAGGAAGGGCTACATTGGGAGGCTAAAAGTAAATGTCAAGGGTAGTGGATAGAATAATCTTGAGCTGCAAGCAAGGAAAGGCAAATACAAACATTACCAATTGTCCACTGGAAATATGTTGCTTACTCCCCAGCAATCTGATCACCAAATTAATCTGATACATTCAAACCAAAAGGTCACAATGGTAACAAACAAATCACGAGAAAGTGTAGAACTGAAAAATTGTAAGCACAGAATTTGTCAACCATTCATTTCCGAGGGAAATTTTTTTTTCTTGAATCTCAAAGAATAGAAAATCCACATCATTTACACATATCTACTCATACAACTATTGTGCTTCACGGAGTATTTACTGTATTTGACGGGATATAAGAACTCCCTTTTATCCTAAAAAAATTGCTCCAAACTCCCCCACCCACGCCCCAGGTTTTATATGCGGTGGCCTTCTGGTACTGCCATCTTGCATTGTGCACAAATATACAAACGTAGTGCAAGCTTTTATCCACAAGATGGTGATAGGAGGAAAGCACTCAAGCTACTCACCCAGCTTCAAGAAGCCCACAGAGGTGCTGCAGCTGTCCAGGAAGTGGGCCTGCAGTTTCATGGACCACCTTCTCTTGGGTGGCTTGTGCTTTCCTGAGTCGTCATTTACTTCCCTCAGTGAGAAGCCGACCCTGATGGTCCCCACCAGCAGTGCAACAGCTGTGTTTGTAGTACACACCGACGCTACGATCTAGCCAGGCTGCTTGGTTACTGTCACCCGCCCCTGCACTTCATTTAATTTGCTCATGGGGCCGTGCTTGTCGAACAAAGGCTCAGCACAGATCGCCAAGGCCCAGTACTCCCCTGCTCCCGGCGACAGTGGGCTCTACCTGTTGCCCCGGTGACCTGCTTCTCTCCCTCCCGCCCTTGCGCGTCCACAGGTCCCGGCGCACCTGTCAATCAATTGACATTTACACGGATGGGGTGGGGGGAGGGGAAGCGGCCTGAGCCTTGGTGTACAGTGGGCAGGAGGATGTGTTACTGCTGTTACATGTGATGCTAAAAGTGCCACCCATTTTTTGTTATTTTTTAATTTCTCCCATAATTGGAAATATTTTGTTTGTATCAACCATTCATATCATATGACTGTCAGAGATCTTTATCATGTTACATGCCTTTAATCTCCTCTTTTTGAGAGGAAAAGCCCCTCTTTGATCAACCTCTCCTCATAATTATAACCTCTCAGTTATGCTATCATGGTGGAAAATCTTTTTTATGTTTCTGCTAACCACTGGTTGTTTAGTTTCTGGAAGGAACAACTTTCACTTAAGCAACTTACAATCAGCATCCTTTTTATTTTAAAAAAAACCAAATTCTTTTAACTAGACAGTTAAAGGAGAAATAAAAGTCACTCTCTTTCCAAATCCTCCCACTGCAAACAAAATAATCCTGACATGGGGTAAAGTTGCAACTCTGCACTGTGCTTCAGTTGCTGTACTTAGGTATGGGTAAACTTCCTGGATAGCACACACTTCACTGTACCTCAGTACATGTGATAATGAACTTGAACTTGAAATAAACAGGTTGGCACCTAATCCTCCTTGTTCATTTCTGATTTCCTGTGATCACATTTGCTGAATCCTAGACACAACAGTTCTAATATTTCTATGTTCAGCTAGATAAAACAGAGATGCAGGTTACACCATTGAAAGCGAGGGACAGCAAAGCTATCTCTTTGGTTAGAGTAGATGATTAGCCTTGAAAACAAAGCTCCTACTGCTTTGGGGCCTTTTTTGTACCTTAGTGAATAGAGGTTCTCTGAACACATTATTTTTTTTTGGTCCCTGAAGTTATGGAAATAAGAACTTCTGATTCAATGTTAAAAAAAAACATGAAAAAGCATAGAATAATAACAACTCCACTTGAAAAAATTTACCTGCACAAAGACAGGAAAAGCTTCACACTTCACAATGGCAACAGGAGGGCAGGTTACAAAACTGCATGCATGTGCATATTTTTACACTTCATGTAAGTCTCCACCTAATTGCATTATCTCTTTCTGCTTTTCCCTCTCTTACTCTTTGCCTTATTATTATGCCTTCTCCATAAATGTTTTCACTTTCTTTCACATATATTGGTCAAATTAAAGGGAAAGTCCAAATAAAACATACAAAGAGAGATATCACCATAGGCAGGAATACTGTCACACTGAAATCTTTAAAAGGCATTGAAAGATGATGGGATAAAGCAATCTTACTACCCTAGTATACTGTCTCCAAGTAAAAACACAATACTGGAGAAACTCAGCAGGTCAAAGTATATTTGAAGGGAAAGATAAAGATAAATAACCAATGTTTCAGGCTTCATCCTTTATTAAATTATAGGCAAAATGGAGGCAGACGCACAAAAATCATTAATCCCTTTTGAGTTACCCGATGACTACCATACACCGTAAACCACAAATTAATCAAAAGTATTCACAAATCCAACACAGCATCATTTGCACCTCAGTTAATGACAATTTTTACCTACCGTTAAATTCAGTCCATTGCAGATATGACTAACATGATGTATATATTGGTAAAACACATGCATGTCTGAGGAGCTCTGTTCTTTTCTTGGTTCAGTCCTGGGGAATAACTCGAGACCCAATGTACTTCAAACCACACACCTTTTATTCACAAGCTTGCATCACTCAGTTGACATCACTCACTCGACATCACTCACTCACTCACTCACTCACGAAGCTTAGATATCCATAACCAAGTGAGATCCGAACAAGTTCAAGGATGCTTCTTATACATTACATATAATGCACACCTGCGATTCTCTGCCAGACACCCTTGATTATGGGGGTTCGCAGCAGGCACTTACAATATCAATCTTGAGCACCTCAATATTGGTCAGCTCAGTGGGAAGTAATCAGCGTGGCACCAGTAGCAGTTAACCTGTGTTGGGAAAATTAGGTTGAGAACAGAAGGTTTCATTGAAGGGAAGAGTATCTGCTAAATGCAATATGGTTTATAAGTAACTTCCCAAAGCACCATGAAGAGGGGTTACCATATTTTGAAGGGAGTTACCAGGTGCCAAAATGACTCTGAGTTAATAACAGGGTGGATTGAAAAGAATAACCTAAGGAAAGATGGGCTATTTGACTGATTCAACATAGTACATTATATGTTGATGATCTTTCATAAGAACTAGTTTGTTCTGGCACAAACAGGGGAAGGTGGATTATCTGGAATTGTTGAAATCAGTGTTATCCTGAAGATAACAAAGTGCCTGGTTGGATGATGGCATGACAGTTCCGATAACCAACCTTTTTAATTTGTGTCAGAACTGGCCATTTCTCAGAAAAAGTCATCAACCTGTAATAGTAAGTAAGTTATTCCCTGTCCACAGTTTCTGCAAACCTTTTTTTATTTCAGGTTTTCAGCAACTGCAGTGCTTTATATCTTATAGTTCCTGCAATTTTCTCTCTCCTCAATTCCAAATAATCTCCTCTTTACATCAATTCCGAAAAGATCAGGGTTAATTAACAATGACCACTCTCTCAAAAATGCCACTCAAAACTTTTCTTCCATTCACTCTGCCCTTTCATCAACCTTTCCTTTGTTCTCCACCCCCCCCCCCCCCACCACTTTCTAAATTAAAATAAATTAGATTTCTAATTTTCCTGGTTCTGATGAAGGGCGATTAATTAGAAACTGTTTCCCATTCCACTAATTCTGCCTAACCTTTGAGTATATCCTGCACATTCTGAATTTATTTTAGATATCCAGTACCTGTAGTTCTCTTTTCCAATTCCTGGAAGTCTATCATTATGCCATTGGTCACCAATCCTAATTCCTTTGTTGAATGCAGAAGGCAGTTAACAAGGTTGGGACCATCACGACATCAAGGCAGTCAACAAGGTTGGGACCATCAGACATCTATGCCACCATCATAAAGGACCCCTGTCACCCTGATCACTACCTCTTCCCACTGATAGCTTCAGGCAGAATGTACAAAAATGTGCAAACCAACACCTCCACGTTCAAGAATATTTTCTTTCCAACAGTCATCAGACTCCTGAACCTCACCTCAGTACACTCATCATGGCTGTCTGGACTATTGCAAATCACTTGTTTTGCACAAAACTGGTGGAGATACTCAGCAGGTCATATAGCATCTATAGGAAATAAAGGTTAACCAAGGTTTGGGCCTGAGCCTTTTGACAAGGCAATGAGCAAACAGAAGGCAGACACCTGAATAATAAGGTTGGGGTGTGTTGAAGGAGAGGAGGGAAGAAGGGACAGAGGGAAGAGCACAGACTAATAGGTGGTTATAAGTGGGAAGGTAGAGGAGAAAAAAGCTGAGAAGTGATGTGGACGGGGTAGCTATCTGAATGAAGAGGGGAGAGAAGGGGGTGGGCAGATGCAGAAATGGTGACAGAAGGATAGGGAAAGATAAATACTCAGGGGAGGGATTTAATGAAAACTGGAGAAGTCGATGTTAATGCTCTCTGGTTAGAAAGAGCTTAAAGTGAATTTTAGGTGGTGTTCCTCTAACTTGTGGCTCACCTCGGTTCTGCAGTGCCCGAGGGCATGGATAGACATGCTAGTGTTGGAAAGGTATGGGAAATTAAAATGGTCTGTCACTGGGAGTTCTCTGTTATTGGAGTGGACAGAGTGAGGGCGCTCCATCACATTGGTGCATTGCACTAGAAACTCAGCCTCTGCAGATTTTCCTGTTTAACTCACATTGCTTTTTGCATTAGGATTACTGTGAATGTTTATATTGATCTTATGTATTTATTGTCTCTTTTAATTCAATTCAATTAGCTTTTCTGTACAAGTGCCCATTTGGCTGCAGCAAGTGTAAGAATTTTGCCGCATATGTACATTGTACAACGTGTATGATAATTAATCATCAATGAAAGTGTATAGGAGTCTTCAATATACTTAAATGCTTAGTACAATCACTGCCAATTATCACATGAAGAGGGGTTACTGCAGCCATTCTTGAACTGCCAATCAGTTTTTTTTTTAAGCTTAGGACATTCTTAGATGCTCATTCCTTGCAAGATTCTGAAGCTTTATTAAAATGAGTAATTCTGGTTATTTTAATCACTTTTCTATTATTGATATCCTTTTGAGTATTAATCTAACAATAAAGATGTCTGGAAATTGAACTTCTTTTAAGTTATTGTGGGGCTTTGAGGCTGACCTCTGCAAGACAGAAAAGGCCAAATATTTTCCAAATAAGGTTTAAATCATTTAAAATTATTAGTTGCAACTGTCCATCAAAACAGAGTTATTGTAACATTGTAATATAATTTTATGGACACATAAGAATTCAACACAAGAGACACATATGGTTTGGCCCCGTGTTTCATTCTTTTATTCCTCAGGAAGTGTGGAATACAGTATATTGTTTCAATCCTTCCCCACCTTTGGTTGTCAGTTTGTTTTGGACTCTCTTCACGTAATGCAAACCTCCAGTTAGAGGCGGGTTAAAGATCTGAGTTGTGAAACACATAAAGGACTGTCAGACAAGTGGCATCTAACTCCCAATGGGATTTGTTTGACAGGAATGATGGGATAAAGGGGAAATTTTACTCCCCACAGACCTGATCCCTGAAGAGGCTTCTATGGCATCTCTAAGAACAGCTTCAGTCATCATGCATGAAAATAGCCATAACGCAGATGTCAAAAACCATGTCAAAATATACATTCTATGACATGAATTATTGAACCAACTTTTGGCAGTACATTTATGTTTAATGCATTTCTACATTTTCATTACCCGTGGCTCTGGCTGTATTGCAGTGACAACCGATATACCCTGATGCAAAACCAATTGAAGAGACTGAGAATTTGCAGCATTTGATTTGCCATGGACGTATTTTCTGAACTGTGTCCACAAATGCTTCATTCTAAAAGAACGCTGCTTACTTATAGATAATGGCAAAATGCAGGACACATGAAGCATTAACATGAAGCTGAAACATTAGGCTGCAGATTAGATTGCTTATTTTAAAAGACTACGTGATCCAAAATCAATTTTACCTGCCGTAAATCATGTTAGCAATTGTTTCTAGGTGAAATAATGCCTATCTTGACATTGGACTAGGAATTTTCAGTCACAGTACACATCAGTGTCTGATCCAATACAATGAACAGAATTGCTGGAGAGGCACATCAGGTCCCACAACATCCACAGGAGAATCAAGATTTCAAGCCTGAGCCCTTCATCGGAAATGAGGAAAAACAGATGGTCACCTGAATAAAACAGTGGGGAGGGGGGAGGAGGGAGGAGGGAGCAAGGGGAGGGGCTCAGGCTAATAAGTAAGAGGTGATAGGGGGAATACAGATTGCAGGAAAAAGCCGAAAAGTGATAGGGCGAGAGGGTAGCTCTCTGAAAGGAGAAGGAAGGGAAGGGGATGGGGAACTGAAAGAAAAGAGACAGAAGGGTATGGAAACAACAGACTGGCGATAACAGAAACTGGAGGTCAATATTGATGCCATCTGGTTGATGCCATCTGAGACAATATATAAAGTGTTGTTCCTCCAATTTGTGGTGACCTCATTTTGGTGGTACATGTGGTCTTGGACAGACCTGCTGAGTTTCTCAAAAGCTCTTCTGTGTACTGCATGAGACCCCAGCATCTGCAGATTTTCTGGACACCAAGATAATTCTTGGTGTCTGACCTTTTTCCATTGCCTAATGCACACCTAGTCCCTCTGCAAGCACCACACATTTACAATCTTATCAATGGAATCTGGAAGAGAAGGCTCATATAATGGCCATTGTGGGACAGGTCAACAAAACTAGGAGTTCACATCATAATAAATAGATGCTTCTGATATCAGAACACTTGACTGAGAAGACTTGGAACTGACTGCATGTTCCTCAAACATCTTCCTAAGTCCACAGAGAATGCTGCATCTGATGGAGGGTTTTTCTTTAGCATCTATTTCTGAGTTTCTCCCTGGGTGTGCCAATGGTGTCAATGCTGGTGGAACTCCATTACCAGAGGCTTTGGGATATTTAATTGAGATACAGCACAGTGACAGCTCATCAAGCCCAAGAGCCTGCTGCAACCAATAATACCCATAGGACCTATTAACCTTTGGAATGTGGGAGGAAACCAAAGCACCCAGAGGAACCCCACACAGTCACAGGTCAGGTCACTCAGCAAGATTGGAAACCTTGGACCCAAAGGCAAAGACACCTCCTTCAGCAAAGACCCCATTCCCAGAGAATCAGACTTAACTGATGACCAATTTATTTGCAAGTTCAGGTCTTCACAGTTTGTTACCACCAGGATGCTACATTCTGTGCAAGGATTTCATTTTTGCACTTAGACTGCATATTCCTTGGAGGATAGCATGATGTAGATCCTTAATTTATTGTACTTTATTGCCTTTCCAGGCAACAACAGGCAGTCCATTTCACATTTCTCAATTCGTTGCTCAACAATCATACAGTTCACAAAGACTTTGTACTTGTAGAGGAGCAAAGTCGTCAGTTTTGATTTCATTGAGGAGTAGGTGGTAGCATCTTGGACAGTGGGATTTCCCAGCATTGTTTACACCTACTGACTGCTCTTATGCAAAGCCAAAGTCTCTCATTAAAAACCTGGACCTTTTCATCAATGTGAATTGGAGGACCATCAAAACTACAAGGGGACTATTTCTGCTTAACATCAGCAATCTGCAGCTAAATATATACAAAACAGGAACATTTGGCCTCTTGAGCTTGCTTCACCATTCTTGTTGAAGAATCACAGGGCACATCGCAAAGCCAGTAGGTGACACTCAGTGACCTAACTCTGTAGAACGAAGCATGCAAAGAGTCTTTAATAAGAACACGTTCGAATATTGTCATAAATGATTCTCAAGAAACCATTAACTTTCACTCTAATAAAACAGCAGATCAGGCATAGATTGCCCCAAAAGCACTGTAAATGAAAATGCTGATCTGTAATTGAAAGTGATAATCCTACATGTACTATATTCCATATTTCTATACACATTGAGAGGCCATCCAATTTCCCATTAGTTTTTCCTGTAATATATTTCCCTCAGATTCCCATGAACTTCCTCATATTCCATTACTACTCAATCATTTGGAAATGACGCCATGTAATGGTACTTATTTCTGGAATATTTTTAACAGAGGAACTTTAACTGAAATTACCGTAAGTGAACAATCTCTAGGGAAAAGAATTCCAGTGAAGCATCACATTATTTTATGCAAACTGGAAAAGAAGTTAATGATATCCTTGTACCCATTTCTCAAGCTGCTGGTGAAGAGTCTATTATTCTTTAAGCTAAACTCAGGATATGATTGTTTAAAAAAAGCCAATTAGTTTTCCATTTTTATCATAGAACAAATGACTAAAAATAACCTTTACGTGTTTATCAATAATCTCTTACGATACTGTCAATGTGCAATATATTTTTATGACAAAAATACCAGGGTATATCAATTATCTCACAGCAATGATGGATATTCAATGTAATCCCTTTATAAACACAGAGGAATTAAACAATCACCTGCTTTTAAAGTTGCTTCAAATTTGTCATGCAGAAGATGTTACTAGGTAATTGTATTCTAGTTGGCTAACCTTTATCACACCCAAAAACACAATTCACTTTAGAAACATTGGAAAAGACATCTCTACCCCAAGCCCCATCAACTCTATTCCCAGAGATGCTACAGCAAACTTTCTGAAAATGGAATATTGTCACATTAACACTCATTCAAAGTGCTGATGTATTTCGATGTTTGATTTTTTTCTCTTCCAGGAGTGGGATGCAACAGTAGGTGCTTCCTAGTTGAATCCTGCTAATCTCCAAATCCACCCAGTTTCTTGTTTGTTATATTATTTAATTGTCCTAAATTATTTGGCTTTTTATCATATCTTATCCTGAAAATGTTGTTTCTTGTCTTCATAAGGCACTTTCACGTGGCCAAAATGCCCCGATTTAAAGCCACCTATTGTACTCCAATGTGGCTGTCGGGTGGCCACCTGAAAGTGGAGAACCCGGCCAGGAGGAGCACTTACCTAATTCTCCTCCTGTAGGTATAATCTCCGGCTCCGAGAATCCCCCGTTGCACCTGAAAGCAGCAGTGGGACTGCGGCCATAGTCCACAGGAGCCAGCGTTCGCTCGGACGCTGCTCTCCCTCAGCTGGCACGTTCAGGAGACAGAAAGGCATCTTCTCCGCAGCCACCTGAATGTCCCAGCTGCACTCCCCCAGCCACGTCTGCCGGCACATTATCTACGTCCAAGCACCTGAAAGCAGCTATAGAGCTCAAGGAAAATTGACAGCCAACCTATACCTGAAGCAATGGGCATGCATGAGAATAAAGAATAAGTCATTTCATGTCAATGAGGCACATTCAAAAGCCCACAAAACAAATTGGTTATTTAATTTAGCAGTTCCAGTGGCTCACATATTCAACAGGGAGTCATGGATTATAACTCATGAGAGAATACAGGATTTTGTTTTCCTTTCCAAGTCTTCAACACTTTACCGTATATATTTGTGCAATTGTCGATACTGTGTAATAGTCAACCCCACTTTTTTTAGTCTAAATTTCGGGTGTTTGTTTCTATGACCCATGTAGAATTTGACCCCCACTATTTGTGGCCTTGGCTGCCCACCCACTCAGGCTCCTGATGCTCTGACCACAGATCCTTGACCCGGCACCCGCCCATCCGAACTCCCGACCACGGTTCCTCGGCCCGGCACCCGCCCATCTAAGCTAACTGTGTAAAAGTCACCCCCTTGTTATGCCCCCAAAAAGTGGTCCAAAAATTCAATGATTACAATGTATATATGGTATTCATTCTGCTGTTGAAGATGATTGCACCAGAAAAGCCAACTCATTCTAGACAAGACATGAATTCAGAGATCTGCTTAGTTTGCATGATCACCAACTCACCAGGCAGCACTATAACACTGTGGTAACACAAGTTGTTCAATATTTAATTGCAACTTCAAAAAAAACCCACAAGTATTGCAGCTTGAATACAGTGCAATCTATTCACATCTATTTTGATTGTAACAGTTAAAATTAAAGTGAAGTGTGGTTCACAATACAAAATGAACTTTTTTCTCTTTTTGTTCCAGGATATTCTTAAATTAGTTCCAAGTTTGCTGCAAATTATCAAAACATGACATGTATCCAGTTAAGGTCTTTTAATGAGCTTTTCATTAAAAGTTGATGAAGGATGCATATCATAACACCACTGAATGATAAAGGCTACCTACATCATAAATGGCACTTTAATTATGCCACATATGTCATCAGTGGCTTAATTGATTTAATCTCTTTCCCAATTCACTTTAAGTATTTATTTTAAAAATGTCTGCAAAAAAATTAAGATTATATAATTTTCACTAGATGAATCTGAGAAGACTTGGTCCTGTTGTTAACATGCTTTGCAATATACAATTTGTTTTGTGGGCTTTTGAATGTGCCTCATTGTCATTTTCGCTCTGAATGAGAATGTGCTTTTGAATAATTAAAGTTCTGGTTGTTTTCACAAAACTTAAATCATTACCAGGGATATCAATCAAACCATTTGTGAACATAATAGATGGGTGTTTCTCCTATTTCCCAGGTTGATAGGATAGATAAGAAGGCTTATGGCATGCTGGGCTTCATTAGTCAGGGATTACATTCAGGAGTTGTGAAGTGATGTTGCAGCTCTATAAATCACTGGTGAGACCACAATTAGAATAGTGTATTCAGTTCAGGTTACCTCAGTACAGGAAGGATGTGACGTGCAAGTTATGGAGTGAGTGCAAGGAGATTTACCAGGATGTTGCCTGGATTAGAAAAAACAGTATGTCTAATGAGGCACAGACCACAATTAGAATAGTGTATTCAGTTCTGATTACCTCAGTACAGGGATGTGCAAGTTATGGAGTGAGTGCAAGGAGATTTACCAGGATGTTGCCTGGATTAGAAAAAAGGTATGTCTAATGAGGTTAGTAGAGTGAGGGCTTTTCTCTTGGGTGTGAAGAAGGATGAGAGGTGACTTAATACAGGTCTACAAGATTATGAGAGGCATAGATATGGTGGACAGCCAGCACCTTTGGAGTAGCAAACACCAGAGGACATCTGTACAAAGTGAAGAGAGGAAAGTTTTTTTTTTACACAGAGAATTGTGGATTCCTGAAATGCATTGCCAGGGGTAGTGGTGGAACCTGGAACAATTGGGACATTTAAGAGACTCTTAGGAGGGCACATGGATGAAAGAAAAATAGAGGGTTATGAGGTAGGGAGGGTTTTTTGGGGGGGTAGGTTAGCACAATATCATGGACCAAAGGGCTTTTACTCTGCTGTAATGTTCTATGTTTCATGTTCTGAAACCAACAGCTATAATCAGAAGGTGTTAGTTTAACATGGGAGTTTAGAGCAGATCTCTATCTATCTATTTATTTATTTATTTTTAAAAAGACTGCGTCCCACTGTATTGGGCAGGCTGCACTGCAGCGCCTATTCACAGGCACGATCCCATTACAGATCAGCACGGGGGCTTTGACCTGCTCCGTTTCCGACCTGGGCCGTTTCACCCCTCTTTATCGCACCTGGTGGTTCTAGGTTCCCCTGGAAGCACCATATGGATACTGAACAATGCGGATGCCCGATCGGCATAGCCCGCAGCAGCCCAGAACTCCTGGCCTCAAGCAGTCCTACAGCCTCAGCCTCCGAGTAGCCGGATAACAGGCGCACGCCACTACACCCGGCGTTTAGAGCAGATCTGATGAAGAATATTTTCACGCACTGAGTTATTGGAACACTCTGACTGAAAAAAAGTAGCAGAGGCCAGTTGTTTCATAACATTTAAAAAATATTTAGGCAATCTCTTGAAATACCATGGCACAGAAGGCTTTGCAGCGAGTGCCTCTTCCTCCAAAGGTAATTGATAGCTGGCATAGACAGAGTAAGCCAAAGGCCTGTTTCAATGCTGTACAACTCCACAACTTATGTGGAGGAATAACTATTATCCTGAGGATTCATTAAAAGGAACTCCAGTTGCTCTTTAATCACTATCAATTGTATGAAAATCCTGGAAGAATTCCAGCAGAACTAACTCGTTCCAATATTCAATTATGCTAATTATTTCGTCAATAGGTAATAAAATGGAGACAATGATCTACGCCAAACCTCTCCCCAATTCATCTGGGCCTTAATACTGTCATTGTGCTTGGAACATGTGTATAATATGCTCATTAAGGTTCAGAATTTACAAGAATTATAGGGAGGCCATCCCATAATTAGGCGGGAGTGCTAGTGAAACACTTTTAAGACTGAACCTCCATTTGGAATGGAGGTAGGTCCATTATTTAAAAAAAAACTTATTTTAACATAATTTTGTGGTTCCCTGAATGCAAAAGCACAATGGAAGTGCAGCAGACAAGATATTTTAGCCTGGAAGATATAGTATTTCTACAATATCTTGCTCAATGCAACAGAAGCACCACTAAGCTAGGTAGTCAGTTATCCTTGCACTTTGATGCAGTATCAATGCATCTGGAAGCCTGTCCAGCAGTCTCATTACAATCTCATCAACTCTCTCAAACAGCCTATCTGTCTTAAATCAATCCAACTTCATGATTTTTTTTTACCTCTTGTCCCAAAGAAAATCATAAATAAATAAAATCGAGTATGTGATAAGTTGTGTGCTTCATTTGTTTGCTAAACATTTACAAACTTAATTTGAAATATTAAACTTCCCCCATTCCCCCACAGAAAATGAAGATTACTTGATGCTTGCTATTCGTTTGTCCACTTGTTGCGCAGCAGATCACGTGTCTTTCTGACAGGTTAAGTGACTGACACAGCAACAAATTCTTTGGTACAGGAGTTTCATTACCTTGTAGGACAGGTAACCTGAGTAAGAGAATGTGACAGCTCAGTGACAGTAATATGCCTAATAGAGCCATGCCAGAAAGCACAACTTCAGAATTATCAGTGCTTTTAGCCTCTAGCAGTTCTGTAATGAAGCCTTCCTCTGACTCTACAATAGGCAGAACCTTCCGACAGATGTTATGTAGGGTGGCATCAATCAACATAGAATCGAGTGGCAGCTCTGTGAGTACTTCCAATGGATGTAACTGCATTTACGTTGGTGTGAATGGAATATGCTCCAGGAGTTTTTTTTTAAAGCAGAGACAAATGAACTAAATGTCAGAACACATTCAACAGATTACAAACTTAGAAATAGATTCAGACTTCACAATCCTTTCGGGCTTTAACGTCGGACTACATAGACACATTTCCCTGACTGACAAAGCTTTGTAATGATATTTAGATTACTTATATTTATGCAGATGTTCCATTTCACAGTTATTATTTTTCCTATTCTTCTCCGCTGTCAACATTCTCTCTTCTTTGATAACAAAGTATGATCCAATGTGATCGTACACATTTCTGAATTACTAATGGTAAATAAAGCAGCACTTCTGCCATTCAACTACATTCAGGACAAGTTCATGAAATGAAGGGCAAATTGCTAAGATGTCAGGTTGTTTAGTCATCTTAAAATCTCTCATGTACTGAAGGCAAACAATAGAATATTTTCCCCATGAAGATCTTATCAAAACAAAAATCAGATACATGGTGCTGCAAAGTGTGGAGGAAAGGAATACTACATCACATTGCAGTCCTGATGTCATCCAACTACACAGCCAAAGTAAGCCACTGCAAAAGCCCTGCCATCCTAACAATTGGCAGCCTGAAATCACCAGTGGAGATCACCAGTGCAGCAGCTCTGGGTAATCCAAGCATGCTGATCTATTACAGTGGAAAACAGCCTAAATGAACACGAGCTTACTGCAGCAATTACGGCAGATGCGTGTGTAATCAGAAATCTCCAATTAGAAATGGAATGGAGGATATTTAAGAACAAATGAATTTTGATTGGGAAAAAGTTACAATGAATAGATAGCATAGTTGTCAGATAATTTAGTCTTTAGTGGCAGAGATTAACGAAATTTCTCCAAACCTAAATGTGATTTTCTGAAAATCTGGTAGCCCAAGGGAGGAATAGAGTCACAATATAAAAAGAAACCTGAACACAAAGCATGACAGGAACTCCAGACGTGACAATATTTATATGCCAAATTGTCAAAAAGGATGCAAATCAAAAGCTTAAGCATGTCAGTATAAATGCACATTATTTATCATTGAAGATCTTACCACAACTAAAGCTGATTATGGTGAATGAAAAATATATTCTTTCCCAAAATATTATTTGCTGTAAATGGAGGTTTTCTATTTTAGGCACCTAATATGAGTGTACAGTTCTGTCAGCTCAGATATTACATAATCAATTGCAGTGCAAAGCCTTTGGCTTTTAAAAGAAATATTCCATTGCATTCACAAGCTATATCCTGGTTTTAACTAAAAGAAATTGCTGATCCTGTCCCAAATTTTATGAACAATTTTGTGCAATAAACCTCTGCTTCTTGGAGATTCTGTCCAAACACATTCATATACTGTACTGAATGTTCTTTACAAGTAGTTGATAAAAGGAGTTTGGGCTAAATTTGAGCAGAGGTGAAAGCCCACGATTAATCCATGGACCATGCTGTTCTAGGTGTCACAGAAACTTAATTACCTTGGTTTGCACATGTTGGTGGTGAACTAATCCAATGACAATGTGGAGAGCAGGTTAATTCTTAAATGTCAGAAACATCAAGGACAGGATACCAGAGAAAGATACTCAAGTTGGTTGAAGAAGGGCCAGCATTTTTGTATTTCCTCTGTTTTATATAACAATATTGGAAATGTAATTATATTCATTTTGAAGTTTTGTAATTTCAGTGCAGAGGATATCTTGCCCCCTCCTCCCCCACCCCCCACTACATGGGCCCACTATACAGAGTAGAAGTAGCCGACGACAGGAATTTATTGCACAAGGAAAACAATTGTGGATGTTCACACAAAAAATGAAAAGTAAATCCCACTACCCGGTATTATCTTCAGATTTGACTACTTCAATTTGCTCCATGAAATCTCTAGTCCCAATTGAGTGCACCAGATAACCTCTGTAGCAAGAATGATATGCCTAACCAATTTATCTGAGCAGCTTTTCTGTGTTTCTATTAGATCAAGTCAGCGATACAGCTCCTAAGTATTGACATCCCTTGAGTTTGACATCAATGTAGATTGAAAGGAGTGTTACCTAGAGGATAGCTCATTGGCTGGTATGTATTGCAATATCTAGCAACCGCTGCAATCGTGTCTGCCTGTCCCGCATCGGACTGGTCAGCCACAAACGAGCCTGCAGCTGACGTGGACTTTTTACCCCCTCCATAAATCTTCGTCCGCGAAGCCAAGCCAAAGAAAAGAAAAAAAAAAATCTAGACATTACAAATGCAAGTTGTTTGTGAATCTGCTAAGACTGGCAAAGTAACATTTTTATGGAAGTCTTGTGACTACCTTAATATATTGTCAACATAAATTCTTACCATACTCTTCTTTGCAATAGATACCAAATGATATTTGAAATCAGACTCTTGATGTCTGGCAACATTATTTATTTAAGAAAATGAAGCCAATACATACATTGAGAGTCGACACCAACAATCCTGATTTTATTTCTGAAAATGTAAAAAAAGATCAAAGATTATGTTAAGAACCTTGGCAGTATAGCAGCATCATCTGCTACATGGAGAGGGTGAACAAATTTAAGTTCTTGTGAGTCACTATATCTGAGAGTCTTTCCTGGACCTAACACACTAATGATGTGAATAAAGAACATCAGTGCCTCTACTTCCTGAGGAGTATGTGGAGATTTCATATGACATCAGAAAACCCAGCAAAATTCTGCATATGTGTTGTGGAAGGTGTGCTGACAGGCTGCATCACCGTCTGGTATGGGAACACCAATATCCCTGAGCATAAAGCCCTCTCAAAGGTAGTTGACACAGCCCAAGAAATCGCAGGCAAAACCCTCCCCACCACGAAGAACATCTACAAGGAACGCTGCCTTCAGAGAGCAGCAGCAATCATCAAGGATCCACACCACCCAGCACACTGGCTGTTCTCGCTGCTGCCACCAAGAAAGAGATATAGATACCACAAGACTTGCACCACCAGGTTCAAGAAGGGCTGCTACCCCTCCACCATCAGACTCCTCAACAACAAACTTAATTAGGGACTCATTTAAGGCCTCTTACTTGTGCAATTTATTGATTTAAAAAAAAATTCTCTCTGCATTCCACAGACTGTTTTTTTACATTCATTATCTGTTTACAGTTCTTTATTTATTTATATGTATACTTTGTGCACAGTTTTTGTCTGCACTACAAAGAAGTGGTAATTCTGCCTCAACTGCAGGAATAAGAATCTCAGGGTTGTATGTAATGTCACGTCTGTACTCCGACAATAAATCTGAAAACCGAAAATATAGGCTATGGTACGACTTGCAAAATACCCTTTCTTACTTACAATTAATTGTTTAAAATAATATGAAAATATTTTTGGAAATAATATCCAGAAAATATCAAAATGTAGCACATCAATGTAAATGAATTCAAGGTCAAATCAGATTTTCAAATTAGGTGCACATATCTGCCTCAGAGAGCAATATTAAATGTGGGAATTAATCAGAAATTGGGGTTTCAACAGTCAAATATGATATAGGTTTCATGTATCTGAAAGGAAAATTGCCCAACTCCAATGAAATTGATAAGGGCACTAATTTTTCAATAAAACGAACAGATGATGGGATAAGGATCAGGAATGCTCATGTCTGATTCATCCTTCGAAGCAATGGTGTTTGATCCAGTGACAAGAAATACTGTGGAGATCGTGGGGCATATTCCAGGTATGGACTGGACTCTCCTCACTGTCTGAGAAATCTCCATGTTCTACCTAATTTTGAAATCAGGCTTCATCTTTGTCCTCATACCCAAATGTCCCCAGGGCTCAGCTGATGTTGAATTAGGTCTTTGGAATTCAGCAATTACTGTTTTTTTTTATCCTTAGGGTTTAAGCATTGCTGGGCTGGGTCATCTGATGCTGGATGAGGGTCCTGCAGATTCCCCCAAATGTTGAGTCTGCTTCTGCAGGGCCTGCTCATGCAAGGTCCATGTTCTCCCTGATACTCTTAAGATGAGTTGGATGTCCAGTGTAAATTATTCCTTAATATAGGTTCATGGGAATAAAAAAATCAAAGGGTGTTGATCAGGATGTGAGGGAGAGAATAAAAGTTTCAGGAGTCCAGGGAAATAAGGATTGGGGGAAATGGGATTGCCAATGTTGACTTCCCTCAGAGCTAGCAAAGTCCCATCTATTCCTGCAGATAGTTTTTTTTTAAGAGCTTCTGCTGCTATTGTCTGTCCTGCCACAGCTGTTATGCATATTAGAGTCAGGTGGAAAAGAACTTGAGGGGCTTGCTGATAGTGGTTTTAAAGGTGGATGGTGGGAAGTAGGTATTTTCTTAGAAGGAAGTTATGATCAGATAACTTTAGAAAAAAAATCAGTTATATTTTATGAATTGTTTATGTATGGCCAGGAGTATTAGAATCACCGAGTCATGGAGCATAGAAACAGGCCTTTCCATCCAACTTGACCACACTGATCAAAATATACCACCCACACTAGTCCCACCTGCCTGCACTTGGCCCATATCCCTCTAAACCCATCTTATCAATGTGTCCATCTAATTTTTTTTAAAAATTGCAAAATTATCTACCTCAAACATGTCCTCTGGCAGCCTATTCTCTACACTCACCAGCCTCTGTGTAAAATGATTACCCCTCTGGCTCCTATTGCTTCCTCCCTCACTGTAGACCAATATCCTCTGGTTACAAATTCCCTTACTCTCGGCAAAAGATTCTCCAGGTTCACCAATCTATTCCTCTCATGATTTTGTACACCTCTATGACATCTCATCCTCTTGCACTCCAAGGAGTCAATCCCTAGCCTGCTCCTTAACATCTCCCTATAGCTCCGGACCCCATGTCTCTGTAACATTCTCAGTAATCTACTCTGCACCCTCTCCAGCTTGTCAAAATTGTTCCTGTAGCACGGTGAACAAAACACAGCACAATACGTCAAATGGAGATCATCAATGTCTTATACAACTGCAACATGACCTCCCAACTTCTCTACTCAATACTGTAACTGATAAAGGCCAATGTGCTGAAAGCCTTTTTGACAACCCTATCTATCTGTGAATCCACTTTCAAGACACTCCTCAATCCCTCTGCTCTACAATATTCCTCAGATCCCTATCGTTCACGGTATAGATCCTATCCATGTTAGATTTTCCAGAATGCAACATCTCACATTTCTCTGTATTAAATTGCATCAACCATATCTCTGGCCATCTGCACAGCTGATCAAGATTCTGCTGCAATTTTTGGGGGTTTACCTCATCATGTAATTAAATACACTTAAGAAGTGTAATGCTTTTAAAAATGGTCAACTTTCAGCAATGGACAGATCCTGCATTGTATTTTCTTTTTTTTTCATATCACATCATGGAATGTCAACGTCACTGGAAACAGTTTGGCCGATTTAACCTGGACTACTTCCAGAATCTTCTATCAAGCTGTTGCTTCACTATTCTGAAGACCCAGGTCCAATCCTGACCACAGGCGCTGCACATATTTTCTGTGACGATGAGGATTTTGCCTTGGTATCCCAATGTCTACCCACATCCCAAAGAATTGCACGGTGACAGGGTCATTAGTTATTCTAAAATACTCCTGGTGTAGGTCGGTAGTAGAGAAATCTGATGGGAGTTGATGGGTATCTGAGAGAGAGACTAAAGGTCCTAGGGATGCAATTCTTGTTAGAGAAGGCATGGACACAATGGGTTGAATGGCTGTGATGCCATGAAGAAAAAGCCTCACCCACAACTTGTCCCTTGTAAAAGGAAGATTATGCTTGCAATTCTACTCACCACACAAGCCATGGTTAACTGCATCTTTAAAACCTTTTTTCTCCTATGTTTTCTTGTGCCTCTCTGTGATTAATGGATAACAGTTAGGATATAACTATCAAATCTCCACCTCCTGCATTACAATCAAAATGATTGTGATTTCCCAAGATTAGTGTCAGATTTTCACACCATCGTTACTTAGGGTTCAAAGGGATGGGGCTAGAGACTAGGAATGGTTTGATTGGTTGACTTTGAGCATATTGTTCAATTTACTAAATAGGTTGCCAAATTGTAGTTGCAATGTTTGCTGATTAAGACTCACTGAAAGACAAGTTCTTAACATATGACTAAATGATTTCTTTGGAGGCATTTATTTTCACTAATTTGCTCCTTCACTAGTTTGATTAGTCGGAAAGGTTGCTCAAAAATTAATAAAAGCCCTAAAGAGACTCTTTAACAATTGCTTATCAAGAGATGTGCAAAGGTTTAATCCCCAGGAAATGAAACCAAGCGAGGGAAAGATGGCTTTACATGAAATTATCAGGAACTATTTATGGAATCACAGAAACTACGACAGTGAACTGCTGAGAATTTCTGACTCTCTGATGTTTGATGCAGAGAACACTAGTGAGAAATTCATGAAAACATGTTAAAAAGTAAAATCAGTGCCTTGAAAGGTGAAATTTGTGGGGTAAGATTGCCAATCTTGCTTATGACAGAGAAGGCCCCAAAGGAAGTAACCCAAGCTCATAGACATGTGGCCAAGTTTTGTTCTGCTATTGTCATTTATGGAACTTTGCAGCTCTGATTTCCTTTATGTTTACTTCTACTTCAAAGCACAGAGTTTATCTTTAAAAAAAACAAATTTTCACATTAGATTTAAGGTTAAGTCAAAAAGCCTGAGGCACTGGAAAATAATACCTCCTGGGTTCAATAATGCAAATTTCAGGTTAATAAAATATAATCTAAACACAGATTTACAATCCCATCCATGTAGCTGTAAATTAAGCTGTTCAAATATTAGTGAAGATTTAAGGTATTTGCACGAATTTCCTCTGTCTGCCTTCAAACAGAAATGTCAATCTATCTAAAATAAATGGCTTTGCACCTCCATTAAAATAACATACAGAGGAATTTTATTGAATGACCAAACATTCATATGCTAATATTTAAAGAACCCAATTTCAAAAGGTAGTTGATCTAAAAATATCCCCTCTTGTCTGATTGCAATCAATTCATAAGCTGTGTTGGATAACTACAAATTTATGCAGTGATTGAAAGGAAACCATTGGCTGGTTTTAGTTTCTATCCCAATTGCTGAGTTGATTGTAACTCACTCTCCAGCTGTTATTCCACCATTCATGTGATACTATTTGTATTGATAGATCATTTATCTTCCTTTTCTAAATTGAGTAGCAAAAATGTACATTGGTTTATTTTATTGACCAATTTGATGAGTATTGTTTTACAAAATAGGAAGTTTGATACAGCATACAATGAAATTGCTGAATGCTTCCAATCAGGGCCAATTCTGACATGCAGCCTGCAGGCAATGGTTTGGAGAGTTAAAGAAAAACAGAATAAGTGAAGGAGAACTAAACAATGGTTCATAATAAAATTTAACCTTTCAGAATTGACAAGTCACTAATTTATCCATGCATGGCTCGCTGCAATTTTTGTTGGCAAGCTATGTATTGATTCAGCCTTCACATTAGACACTTCTATTCAGCTAACTGGAGACTATGGATTTTAGTTTATCACTCATGCAGACAGTTTCTTTCATAAGCAGACAGTTTCTAATCTATGGTCATTCTGACAAGACCACACCAGAGATCTGGGGAAAACATAATTGAAACCTGGTTATAGTTAACTAAAGGAATTCAAAGAAAAACCATCCTTTGCCTTGCTTCAGTGGCAACATTCTTAACTCAACCATGGAAGGTAATGGAATCAGACCTCAAGCCATATTTAATTGAGATCAAATTATTGTGGTAGTACTATGGGAATGTTATTTTACATAAGTCATTATTTTACAGATGATGTATTCAGTTAAGACACTGCTTTGTTTTTCAAATACATATATAAGAACATATAGGTCTATGAAGAAAAAAGCTGGGATGTCCACATTAACGAGTGAACATTAATACATAAGCAAGAGTAACAAATAAAACTACTGTCGGACAATTTCTCTGATTTGCGAATCATGGGTCCTCTACCAGCATCACCTACGGCTCCTAGAACGCTTCCACCAGCGTTGACTCCGCTCCATCCTCAACATTCATTGGAGCGACTTCATCCCTAACATCGAAGTACTCGAGATGGCAGAGGCCGACAGCATCGAATCCACGCTGCTGAAGATCCAACTGCGCTGGGTAGGTCACGTCTCCAGAATGGAGGACCATCGCCTTCCCAAGATCGTGTTCTATGGCGAGCTCTCCACTGGCCATCGTGTCAGAGGTGCACCAAAGAAGAGGTACGAGGACTGCCTAAAGAAATCTCTTGGTGCCTGCCCCATTGACCACCGCCAGTGGGCTGATCTCGCCTCGAACTGTGCATCTTGGCGCCTCACAGTTCGGCGGGCAGCAACCTCCTTTGAAGAAGACCGCAGAGCCCACTGGCTCCAACCCACCAATTTTCCCCTGCAACCGCTGCAACCGTGTCTGCCTGTCCCGCATCGGACTTGTCAGCCACAAACGAGCCTGCAGCTGACGTGGACATTTACCCCTCCATAAATCTTCGTCCGCGAAGCCAAGACAAAGATGCTGTAATATAATGTTTGCCATACTTCAAAAAATACTTGTCGTCAGCCATCTGCTTTCGTCTTGAACAGAATGGTTTACCTTCTTCCTGAAAGCATCACTGCACTGTGGCAAAAACTGAACAAATTGTGAGATGAGTTATCCATCCAAGGAAAATGGATAGAATACAATACATTATATCCATGCCTTAGGCTCAGCAGATTGAACTGCAGAAAAATAGAGCATTAATTAATTTTAACCCTATGTTTGCTGTAATGTATCAGAAACAATTCAATTATAATGCCTCATGGATTAATAGAATACATTTGACCCCTTCGTAATTTAGTGAAAAAAGCAATTTCACATTGTTTTATGATAGGATATTTTTGGATTGCTTACTGCTAAACTTCATTTCCTTTTGTGAAACTGGCAACAACTGATTAATGATATGGCCTCTGTCAGTTGACAACAGTGAAGGGCAGAATTCTGCTTCATCACAGCAAAAGGCAAATGTGGCAGTAAGTGGGAATTTTCAAAGTGAAACAAAATATTAATTCCAAACAAAAACTTTTTTTATTCAGTCTTCATATATTGTATTTTTTATTTGATTTGTATCATAGAGATTAGTGCAATTGCAAAAACCACAAGTAATAAAAAAGTTGCACTTTTCATTTTAAAATCTACTGTTATGGGCCCAGAGGACCCCAAACCTCAGCAGCAATAGAAATTCACCAAGACAAATGATTACTTAAACAAAAGTTGCTTTTAATTATCTTTAAACATGAAAGCAGGATCAAACTTTAACATTATTATTAACTTAACCCCCTTCTAATTCTTAGCGCACATGTACGTAAAGTGAGTGTAAGCTCAGAAAAGTTCTTTGATTCAGAGTCCAATCTCACTTCTCACTCCTCCAAGTTCACTGGTTGCAGAAAATTCTTAAACTGTGCACAGAATTTATGAATTTCACCAGGCTTTGGTGCTTGAAAAGTAAATGGTTACCAATTCAGGAAGGCTCTTGTCGGCTTTGTTGCTTGTTGGACACCCACAACTGATTCCTTTAGAACAGCCACTTCAGTGTCTTGCCAAAGAAACGTGTCAGGGTTTTCCAGATAATGACCACTTTCTTTCAGGTCACCACAGAGTTCATTTTTGTTTCCCTTATTTCAGGTGAAACATTATACAGCCAGCCAGCCATCTCCTCTTGTATGGATCACAAGGGTTGTGACCAAGCTGAACTAAAAACTCACAACCCATCTTCAAAATGGGGTTTTTCCACAAGCTTGCCAGCTTGTCCTGTTCCAGTCCCAGCTGCTGCTGCTGAACTATGGAGCTGAATTCTCTCTCTCTCTCTTACTCAGAGAAAACCACATGACCCTCTTAGAATAGCCAATCACACTCAGACAGACTGCGGCTCCAGACCTAATTTTCCAAGTTCATTCATCTGTTGCTTTCCAAAACAATAATCCATTACTCCACAGCATGTTCAATTAACACCTACATGTGAAGTCCTTATAGGCATCCTTCAAAGTTTTTGCAAAGGCACCCAGAGCTTGGTCTGTCTGGCTTGAGCAGAGCTCTGGCATTTTAAATGAGATCTGTTTTGAAGTGTTTGTATGTGACCTACACTAAAAAACCTGCCACAATTTATCTCCTTTAAAACATATCTATATACAATATAAAACATAACATAATCTGTCACAATACCATGCATATTTTTGATTAAGAACCAAAGTTTAAAGTTTTATGGCATTTTGCCAGAAACTAAAGCACCATTTCATCTAGCACAGTGGTTCTCAACCTTTTTCTTTCCACTCACATACCACTTGAAGTAATCCCTATGCCATTAGCGCTCTGTGATTAGTAAGTGATTGCTTAAGGTGGTTTGTGAGTGGGAAGGGAAGGTTGAGAATCACTGCTCTAGGCCCAATTAGGGAAAAAAATTACTGAAATATTTTGCATGAGAAAAATTGTCATTGGTCCATTTCCTTTGGAGTTATGAAACCGTGCACATAATGAGTCTATTAGGTATGATTAAAATAGTGATTTTCAAACTTTTTCTATCTACCCACATACCACCTTAAGCAATCCCTTACTAATCACAGAACACCTACAGCTCTGTGAATAGGGAATACTTAAAGTGGTAAGTGAGTGGAAAGAAAAAGTTTGAGAACCACTGATCTAGCAGAAGAATAAACATTTTTGCAACCTTTCAACCTTTATTTTGCCCACTTACAAAGGGAGCCTGCAGATAGAAATTACTCAAGTTGAATTTACTTGATGGCCAACAGGCTAAAACTACTGTCTTACCTTTTCAACATTCTTCATTAATATCAACCATAAAAAAAGTTAAAACAAATAGTTTTATGAGGTAGAAAATCAGATGATGTAATATCCAAATGCAAATAATCTTTCATATATTTAAAAATGAGGTTGGTACAATCATTGCAAGGGAACTCATTTAATCTTCAGCAGAACAAAGCCCGTGGTAAAGACAAGAGGACATGAAAAAAATGGCTCTGTGGCTGCAAGGCAGAAGTAGGATCCCAAGAGAAAAACTCTTGGATCAGTACTTGGGCAGTTTGTTTTGGTATTGTTGTTTGTGATCTATCAGAACATTAGTCTTGACACAGTAGCTTGAAATCTGCTGATTCTATGGATTGTGCTCTGTCCAGGCCCTCTTCCAATAAATTGTGTTTAGACAAATAACTATTGTAAGCCACTAACATTACAAAACACTTATGGACCTAGGGCCCAGATACAAATAGCAGCTCTGGGAGCCCTGAAAACAACTTGCTTTATTAAAATTATATTTCACTAATTTCAGACAATTTAGAACTACAAAATCAAGAGTGTAACTCACATAGAACATCAAGGTCATGCAGAATTCCCTAGATACTCTGAATGCATTCTAAAATCATTTGTTTCCAATGAGTTAGCAATGGATATCCGAATTTGGAAAATGTCAGTACATTTTGTTTTTAAACATCACAGGTATACCTGCTTTATGAAAGTAGAGCCTTCCTATGAAACCTTTCATAAGCCAAAATGGCATAAAGCGAAGACCCATTCACTACTATTTAAGGCTATTTTCATAAAAGTGAAAACCGACTCAAATTTCTTTCATATAGCAAACACAGATTTCTTTGTAAAAGTGAATTTGCACTAAGCCAGTATTCATAAAGGGGGGTATAACTGTACAACAGTTTAGTTGCAGGTAAAGAACGCCAGAGGTTCTCAATCTTTTTCTTTCCACTCACATACCACTTTAAGTAATCCCTATGCCATCAGTGCTGTGTGATTAGTAAGGGATTGCTTAAGGTGGTATGTGGGTGGGAAGAGAAGGTTGAGAATCACTGCTCTAGACCCAATTGTTACTGAAATATTTTGCATGAGAAATATTGTCATTGGCCCATTTCCTTTGGAGTTATGAAACCGAGCACATAATGAGCCAATTAGGTATGATTAAAACAGCGGTTTTCAAACTTTTTCTTTCTACCCTCATACCATCTTAAGCAATCCCTTACTAATCACAGAGCACCTATGGCACAGGGAATACTTGAAGTGGTAAGTGAAAAGAAAAATGTTGAGAACCACTGAACTAGGCAGACACAAGAAACTGCAGATGTTTGAATCTAGATTAGAGCAAAGAAAGAGAAAGTGGAGGAACTCAATGGCTCAGGCAGCATCTATGGAGGCAAATGGTCAGTCAATGTTTCAGGCCGAGACCCTTTATTGAGGAAAGTGGGAAGGGCAGGAATAGCAAGCAGATAAAGTAAGTGGGTAGAGAAAGTAACAGAATACAAGGCAAATGGGAGAGGTGGACACAAGTAGGAGAGGGGACCCAGCAGCTTTAAACAATAGAGACAAGCCAAAATTACCCCACTTTTTTCTGCTTGACACAAGTCTCCTCCCATCCTTTATCTAACCTTTCTCACACACCTTTCTACTTCCTCACTTACTTAGCAAGCTTTCCCTTAAAGGCATCTTAATCTGTTCACCATCAGCACACAGCAAAGGAATTTTCCACAGCTTGAAGTCAAACAATTTTAATTTGAAAATCTCCAGCTCTGTTGCCTTCCACATGGTATTCAGAATTGGAAGTGATATCGATCAGTATTTCATGCCAACAGAGAAATTTGCTGATGGGTATTGTTGCTGATTGTCAGCAGACTGCTAAGTTTACAGACAAGAAATTAAATTTCATACAGAATTGTGTTTATTATAAATTACTTTTTTTCCCCCACTTGCTTTTTTTGGCAAGGCCTTCAACATTCTACTTAAAAAAAAATCTCTTAAATCATTGAAGAAAATCGTTCTGAAATTTAAAAAATAAATTGCCTTGTATATTTGGAAGGTTTGCACTCCTTCTTTGAAGCTGTATTTATCTAGACAACCTAACTCACCGAGTTCTGCACGATTTCCCCTCTTAAATCTGCACCAGAACCTTAAGCATTTGGAGATCATATAGAATGCAAAATGAAAGAAGCAAGGCTTCTATCTAAAGGGGTTTTTGACATCTGCTTATTATTGAAGGAAAAGTTATTAGGAAATAATGAGATCTTTAGGTAGAAGAGAGGAAATGTAGGGCTTCTATGAATTTTGGTTCATTCATACCTCTGTCCCTATTTCTTGTTCCTCTCTCTCCAGTGAAAGAGAGCATTGGAAAACATTTACACATTTCATACTAAAATCAAACACAATGGAACAGTATGAAAGAAATATATAGAAAGGATAGAGAAAATAATAAAGGAAGGAAATAACAAATATTGAACAAGCAGCAGCCAAGCAGCAAACTTGAAGAAAGCTGAACGTTATAGGTTTCAATGGATTTTACCTCTCCTAATGTTGGTTGCAGTTAGGTATCATTTAAAAGAATCCACAGTGCTCAATAAGGGTGATGTGATTAAGATGACTGAGTGGTCATTCATACTGAGCCATTTACACTGAAGGCAATCCAGGAAATAAAACCTTTAACTCATATTATAAATATTGTGATGGTGAAATAAAGATTGGAGCAGACATAAAAGATTTATATTAAGGATGGAAGAACCTGACATTTTAAAGAATAAAGAAGCAATCATTTACTATTCATAATATTTTTATAATAACCATACATTCTTAATATCTTCACCAGTAATCCATTTGAGGGAAAGGAAGTCACCCAGAACAAAATTAGCAGTTTTCAGACCATAGAGATTTCTAAGCTTTACTTACGGCTTTGCATGTTGTTGAAAGCTCTCGTTTTGTGCAACAAAGCATAACATTTAAAGGCTATTTCAAAGCAAGAATCATTTGTTCAATTCATGTTCTCATAAGTTCAATGTCAACGCTTGAGAAGGCTACAAAACATGGCACCCGAAAAGGAGCAAAGGAATCATTGACATTTGGATATCTGGATTTAATGGATTTCCACCTCAAGTATGCAAACTCAAGACTCCTCAGTTTAATGCTATAATAGTGAAAAATGCTGGTGGTATCACAGTCACAGCAGTGGTAAAATCCCACTAATACAATGTGACCACCACTTCTCGTGAATGTGGCAAGTAAATTATTTTCAAAATTATTTTCTAGAAGGAACCTAGAACTCAGATATTCAATCTGCAACCAAAAGACAATTTGGATTCTTCCAACATTATCTGTTTAAGTTACTTTCATTCATTTTAATATTTTCATCACTCTGATCTAAAAGCTTTTATATGACTTTCCTCTCTTTCTCCTATAATTTTTCTCCAAAGCTAGTATCTAGTTACTCTGCCTTTCCAGTTGATTAAAGCTGAACTGCAAGTCATGAAACTGACCTAAGTTGTTGCAAAGTCCTTTCTCTTGAAAGCCAAATATGATTTTACTTCACATTGAAGATCCGAGCCTCTGACAAGGTCAGGAACCCTTCAGCGTCTTTGGCACCCCCTCGCATCCTGGTTCCAATACCTGGTACCCCTTCAGCCAGCATGAGTCTCCCGACAGCAGTCTTCTGCAGCCCATAGCCTCTGTGGATTTCTCACCTCGAGTCACCAGCAACCTGCCGCAGGTGTGGGTCTTTCAGCCGCAGAGCCCCCTCATTAGTTTGCTGCTGTGGTCACCATCCTGTGGGTCATCTCCTCTGCTTCTTCTTCTCAGATGGTAGGGGGGATGGCCTCCTTGTTTTCTGGTGCCCTGCGTCAGTCCTCCGCTCCCCCAGAGTCTGCAACCCCTTGTGGCTGCTGTCAATCACAGGCACCGCCCCGCTGTCTCGGGATTTTAAATAAAACTACCATCGGCTCCTTCAGTGGGCCGTTCAAAGCCTGTGTAGAGCTGATGAGAGATGACTGGATAGTTGGACCCTGTGGGAGCACTGTATCTTCTCTCCTTATTCCCGTGGGTCCGCACCAGTGGTAATGCTGCTGTTACAATGGTCACTACTACTTTTGACTCAAAGGATTCTATTAAACATATTACTTTTGAAATGCATTAGCTATTGAGGATGTAAGTTTTGAGATAAATTACATCAACCTTTCATGATTTGAGAGAAGCATTGATACTGGAATATTAATAATGTCTAAATTTTGCTGTATGCTAATTTTTTTCAGAAACCATCAAAAGAAAATTCATTGCCCACCTTCTTCCAGTTACTGAAATAGTCTTCTCCTTTGAAATATGTTATTGGCCTAGAAGCATCGAATGTTCAAGGTGAATGAACAGAAAAGGGGCTTAATATTATGGTGCAAATCACTCATCAAATTTCCAAATATTTCTGACAATTTGATAAAGACCTGCAGTCAAAACGTCTTCCTGTCACAGATACTGATGAACCTGTGGCGTGTTGCCAGCTTTTTTTGAAATAGTGCCAAAATTCCACCATTTGCAGATTATGTTCTTTACTCTCCTCCTCACTGATTATCAACACAGGTGCACCTCAGTGATGCATCCTGAGCTCTACTCACTATACTCCCATGACTGTGTGGCCAGGCACAATTCCAATGCTATCTAGAAATTTGCTGATGACACCACAGTTGTCAGCAGAATCTCAAATGGCAATGAGAAGCATACAGGAGGGAGATAGATCAGCGTGTTGAGTGGTGTCATGCTAACAACTTTGCCCTCAACATTAGCAAATCCAAGGAGGTGATTGTTTTTTTACCCAGAGAAGTGTGAATCTGTGGAATGCTCTGCCACAGAGGGTGGTAGAGGCAGATTCGCTGATTATGTTCAAAAGAGAGTTAGATAAGACTCTAGTGGGCAAAGGAGTTAAGGGTTATGGGGATAAGGCTGGAAAGGGGTACTGATAGTAGTGATCAGCCATGATCTGTAAAATGGCGGTGCTGGCTTGACGGGCCAAAGGGCCTACTCCAGCTCCTATTGTCTATTGTCTATGTCTATTGTTGGCTTCAGGAGGAAGTCAGGGGTACATGATCGAGTCTTCATCGAGGGTTTAGTAGTGGTAATGGTCAGGAACTTCAAATTTGTGGATGTCAACATCTCCGAGGATCTGTTCTGAAGCCTGCATGTTGATGCAATCATGAGAAAGCTCTCCAATGGCTTGTAAGGTGTTTGATGAGATTTGATATGTTACAGAAGACACTTGAAAACTTCTACAGGTTCACTGTGGAGAGCATCCTAGCTGGTTTGGAGGTGCCAATGTTCAAGGCAAGAAGAAACTCCAGAGGGTTGTTAACTCAGCCTGTGAAATCATGGGCACAAGACCACTCCATCATGGACACCTACAAGAGGCAGAGTCATAAGAAAGCAGCCTCTATCCTCAAAGACCCCCACCACCCAGGCCATGCCCTCCTCACTCTGCTACATCGGGGAAAAGGTACAGGAGTTTAAACATGAGCACTCAGTGGCACAAGGTAAGCCTCTTCCCCACTGCCATCAGATTCATGAACGATTAATGAACCAAAGACACTACCTTACTTTGACTTTTTCACACACTGTTTTTATTTATAGTTGTAAGGTGGTGTCAATTAATGTTTGCAATGTGATGCTGCCACAAAACAGCGAATTTTGTGACTTGTTCATGACAATAATTTTTTTTTTCACTTCCCATGCTACATCTTTCCCTGAGGTTTAATTAATAAAACTCAGAGCATCAGCAAGTGCACTGCAATGGAGTGAAAATAATAGCTCAAAGTCTATTACGTGGATTTTAAAAATGGACTGAGCCACAGTGCATTAGAAACACCTAATATTTCTTTAAAGAGAAGCCAGGACTAGCAGATTTCTTTCATATTTCACAGTGGTCAACCACCACATGCCCTCTGAGGTAGGGAATTGCATGAGATCCCCTAAAGAAGCTGAGAAAGGTAGGGAAGAACAGTTTGCATCCATGTGACTGTTCGAGTTGATATCATTAAGAAAATGTTTTATCCATTCGAATTTACAATATAATAAGCAAACCAATTAGACAGTATTAATTTTTCTGCCCAGATCACTTTTTTCTTAGAAAGCCAGATTGTTTCCAGGCAGCTTAGGTGAAATTTTGCACATTCATGTCTAGATAAACATAGAAATGCTGAAGCAACACAGGAGGAAGTCAGAATTAATGTTTGAAGATGATAAAAAGGAGAAGAGAGAGTAAACTGGAACCATCAGCCTGTCACAGAAATTTTTTAAAAGCTATGTTAAAGAATGTATTGTTGGCCACATAATAAATCAAGGCAATCTGGAAAAGTCGACAAGGTTCTTTGCAAGGAAAATCTTGTTTTCCCAATATACAGTAACATGTTCTGTGGATTCAGGGGAACTGCTCTAGATATAATGTCTGGATTTCTAGAAGCCATTTGATAAAACAGAAGGGCATTGGAGATTGTTGTGGAGCAGAGAGACTGATGGGTGCAGATGCTTAGTTCGATGAAATGGTGCCATAGGTTGGAAACTGAGTACAAAAAACTGAAGCCTTAAGATGTACAAGGATCCAACACACAAATGGCATTGTGAAGAAAGCAAGTTACCATCTCTACTTCCTCAGGAGTTTCCGCAAGTTTGGTATGACATCGGAAATCCTGGAAAATTTCTGCAGATGTGTGCTGAAATCCGTGCTGACCGGCTGCATCATGATCTAGTATCGGCACTCTAATACCTCTGAGCATAAAGCCCTCCCAAAAGTCATGGACACAGCCCAGGGCATCACAGGCAAAAACCCTCCCCACCACGAGGAACATCTATAGGGAACGCTGCCGTCGGAGAGCAGCAGGAATCACCAAGGATCCACACTACCCAGCACATGCCCTCTTGTTGCTGCTGTCATCAGGATAAAGGTATAGGTGTCACAAGACTCACACCACTAGGATCAGGAATAGCTTCTCTCCCTCCACCATCAGACTCCTTAGCAACAAACATTCAAGGATTTATTTAAGGACTCTTACTCTTTCACTTTAATGAGTTTTTTTCTCTCTATGTATTGCATAGTCTGTTTACATTTCTTTATTTGTTTATATGTGTACATTGGGTCCCATTTTTTACACTACCAGTAAGTGATAATTCTACCTCACCCTCAGGAAAAAGAATCTCAGGTTTGTTTTTAATGTCTTAAACTATTCTTGTCCTGTTAGCTGCTTGATTTTCTATCTCTATTTACCACAATCTGATCTGTTGGTTCTTTGTCTATTGCATGCTGTTTTTGCTGTGTAGCCTTTGATTGCAATTTCATTCTCAGCTGACAACTCAAGAATTTCAGGTGTTCCTGGAGCTGCTCCTCTTATTTCTTTACAATGACCAAGGTTGATCTCCTAACTGAAAAATCGTGGTTGAATGAACGATGTACAGGGTTGTGAGGTTACAGATTTACAAGTTTCTCCCGTCACTGATGGTCCAAAAAACCTCATCGATCCCCATTTTAAGCTGCCAGAGCTATTCTAAATCTATCGCATTGAGCTCATTTATAGAGCTATTTGATGGATGATGCTCTTAGTGTGAAGACAAGGACTGAGCAGTGGTCAATTCTACCAACGTTTTCATAGACAATTGCAACTGCCGCAGGAAGACAGGTGCGACTCAGATCAAGTAGGTTTATTTGAGGTCATGCAGACACACTCATTACTTGCCAGTCAGACAGGCATTAAGCAATTCTTTGTGATGGACTTTGGAAGTCCCCATGCAGACTACATCCCTGTGTCATAACTACTTTCAGTACTTCTTGTAAGTATCTATCCTGCGCTCAGTGCCAGCAAGACCATGGATCTCTATTTGGACTGTAGGAAGTGGATGTCCACAACATTTAAAAACAGAAGGGGTGTATTTATTTAACTTTTGGGGTGTGATATATAGCCTCTGTAACCAATTATATTGTATCATGCGTAACCTCGTGTTTATTGTATTTCTCATAGTTCCGGAGCATAGCTTTTCCCATTTTTCATTTTTTATCTTTATGACACACCAATGGCATCATGAAGAAAGCCTCTACTTCCTCAGGAGTTTGCGGAGGAGCTAGTGGAGTTGTTCAAATGAACCCATATGGACTTGAAGGGGCGACATGGCCTGTTTCCGTGCTGTAAACGGTTATGGTTAACACTTCAGGGAGGATGCTTATCAGGAGGATGTTTCCTTTCTCACAATTGATTGGAAGCTATGACAAATCATGGTGTCTATACTCAAAGTTCAGAACTCTAAGGGTTAACCTTTCCTGCCTGCACATGACTCTGCCACCACCTCTGGTAGAACAGGACGTACTATGGATTGTGATGGAGAAGTATGGCATATTGTAAGGTACAATTCTATGAGATCAATATGTCTAGTCGTTGATTGACTTGTATGTGGACAACTCAAGGTTCAAAAGTTCTAAGTTCAGATTTATTGTCAGATTACATATATGACATTGCACACAACCCTGAGATTATTTTTCCTGTGGGCCAGGAAGAACTTCTACTTAATGGTAGTGCATAATAAAAAAAACTCCACTGTACCTAAGAAAAGATGTATATACAAAAAAGATAAATTGTAAACAAACTGACTGTGCAATACAGAATAATAAATAATGTGCAAAGTAGGAATCCTTAAATGAGTCTCTGATTGAGTTTGTTGTTGAGGAGTCTGATGGTGGAGGGGGAGCAGCTGTTCCTGAACCTGGTAGTTCAAGTCTGGCACTTCTACCTCTTTCCAGATGGCAGCAGCAAGAACAGCGCATGTCCTGGGTAGTTCTTGTTCAGACAGCAGTGCTCAGAAGCCTGTAAGAAATTTTACAAGAGTGATTGCGGGGGAAGTGACTTCAGCATTTCGCAATCAGATGTCCAGCTGAATGACAGATGGTTCATCTATTTTTATTTCTTCTCTGTTTAAATCTATTTGAATGGCTTATCTAAGTGGCTTGTTTGGCCACTTCAGAGAAAATGTTAGATTGAGTAAGAAAATCTCAGGCCAGATCAGGTAAGGTTGGTAAATTTCCTTCCCTATAGGACACCAGTGAATAAGATGAGATTTTTTGACAACCAATTAACTTTTTATGGCCATCAATACAAAGATTAGGTTGTGTTCTTCCAAGGTTATTAACTGAATTTAAATTCTGCAGCTTTCATAGTGGGACTTGAATTCACATCTCCAGATTACCAATTCAGTAATTTTACTACGGTGTCAATATTGTGCCTACTTCAACACCACCACAACAAAATCACGTTACAAATTCATGTGTTCATGTGAAACGTTAACTGCTTCTTTCTCCATTGAAGCTACCTCACCTACACACTATCCCCTCCATTTTTATTTTGATCCCTGTAAAGATACATGGTCTACCACAGTACAATACTGTATACTGTCAAATGAAGCAAACATTCTCTAAATCTGTGGTTTTCATCCTTTTTCTTTCCACTCACATACCACCTTAAGTCATCCCTATGCCATAGGTTTTCTGTGATTAGAAAGGGATGACTTAAAGTGATATGTGAGTGGAAAGAAAAAAGTTTGAGAACCACTGCTCTAAATCCGAACACATTTTGGTGGTCTTTTGGAATAGGCTCTTCTTGTGATATTTTTCCTCCCTGAGCTTGACTGAGTGCACTGCAACACAGCTGTAGGAGCTTGGCATTGCCAACTCTTCATGTATTCTTAATATTATCACCAGTAATTTACAATGTGAATATAAAGATTTAAAGCATATTCTGAGGTTTACTGTCGATTGCTACTTAGCTGCCTAGCAACTACTGAACGTTCCAACAAGGTATTTCAAGAACAGAATTTGAGTGGGCGACTAAGACTAACTAGCATAGGCAACGAATTAAGCCAAATAAATACAAAATTCAGTTCAGTTTAGTCAAATAATGATTTTTTTTTTGTTGATCTAAATTTAGCATTGTAGGAGATTCCAAATTTGGTCATACTGACTGCATCTATTTAGATTTATGACAAGCAATCATTTTAGAATTGCGTACTAACCATCAGGAAGGAGGTACAGGAGCCTAAAGATAGGCACTCAGTGGCACAGGGACAGCTTCTTCTCCCTTGCTACCAGATTCCTGAATGATCAATGAACCAAAGACTTACTTTTCGTGCACTACTATTTTCATTTATATATTAGTGTTGTAAGATGGCTCATAATATGGATTTTTACTCTATGTTGCTGCCACAACACACTGAATTTTGTGATTTGTTCATGACAATAAATTCTGATTCTATTAGGTGCATAACTCACAGCTATAACAAGGGTTTTCCCCTCAACTCTTTTATGCCCTATTGCTAAGGCTATTTAACTCTCAATCTGGCCTGTCTCAGAAGTCTTGTACAAAACCCCAAGAAAATGCATGGTTATTTATGTTCATGGAGATGCGCTTGAGGGCGGAAACATTCAAAATTAATTCTTCTGGCCTTCTTCCATTTGGTCAAAGACTCAATCTTCTCTCAGGAAGCGTATGTGTTTACTTCACCTCTTTCACCTAGCAATGTTCTTTTTATTCATCTTCATCAGGAAGTTGTCAACTCCTGTTCAATGGTAGCTCTGATGAGACTATTCTGTCTAGATATTCAATTACAGAAAGATTTTTTGGCTAATTTAAAAACCTTATAAAATACTGAATTTAGATCTCCTAAAGCATTTAGAACATAATGATGAGCAATTGAAAATCAATTTTCCCATGAGTGTAGCATGACAAAGAAGATTTCCAGCTCATTTTGTGCTACTCAGAGAATATAACAGGCATTTGCTGACCTAAGATGCCCTTTCAACCCTGAAGCAATTGCACAGAATGATGTCATTGCCAGCAAGCTTGGATCATAATGTCCTGTGCATGCCCCTCATTGGCATTGACATGGATTCCCCACCCTTGATCCTCCTCCTCTTACTCCACCTATCCGAGCATCAAGAGTCACTCTCACCTTTCTTTCCATTCACTCCTCACTCTGAATACCTCTGTACACATACTGACACATCTACACGCACATACAAAGACAGCTGGAGTGTTGTAGATATGTGCAAGTAAATACTGATTATGACCTCTTTGCCTACCAGTGAGATGCCCAATTAAAACCTGTCAATAAGAACAAAAAACATACCGGGGGTGTAGGTTAATGGGATGTAAATTGGGTGGCATGGACTCGTGGGCCAAAATGGCCTGTTACCGTGCTGTATGTCTAAATTTTTTAAAAATTAAAACATAAGAATATAAGAAATAGGAGCAGGAGTTGGCCATCTGACCTGTTGAGCCTGCTCCGCCATTCAATGAGATCATGGCTGATCTGATGATAGGCTCATCTCCACCTTCCTGCCTTTTCCCCAAATCCCTTAATTCCCCATTGTAAAAATCTATACAACTTTGTCTTAATCATACATACTGAGGTAGCCTCCACTGATTGAATGGGCAGTGAATTCCATAAATTCACTACCCTCTGGGAAAAACGATTCCTCTTCATCTCCACCCTCCATCTATCAGCTCATTAGAAATGTTAATCTTTGCAATGAAGAGTGGTTCATGTAACTGTAATCTCTAATTTTGTTCCAACACTTGCTTTTACAATGAAACAGCAGAAAATAGAGTGCATTTTATTCATAGAAAGCAAATTAAATGATCACTGATAGGGTTATCACAGATAAAAATACTAATGTGATACTGTGCAATTGATTTATAGTACCTTTGTTCGTGTTAGAAGTGATTCCATGATAAACAATATGGATCAATGCAGCAAGTGCATTGACAAAAATTCAATTAATTCACATGAAATTATTCTTATTTGATTACTGATTCATTCTTTTGTAATATTTTATTTTCATTTTTTTAAAGCCATACTTGTATCAACAAAAAAATTAAAATATTCTATATACAATTTAGAATTCGTAATCTATGAATCATGGTGACTATAACCCTTCAAACCCTTTCATCTCCCTTCCTCCCTCCGTCCCAAATAAATTAAAAAGACAAAGATAAAGAAAGAATCCAAAAGATAAGTAAAGAAGAAAAATAGAAAATACATGAAAGAAGGAAAGATAAGAAGATAGAGAGGAATTGTTGGGGTCCGCCATCTATTGCAGAGGGTCAAATTTCTATGGCTTATCTCGGGGGGTGGGGGGTGTTGACACAAGGTTCAAGGGCGAGGATGGGCATCACTAGAAATTTACACCTACATCCTGTAAATACGATTGTCATATTTTCAACTTCTTTCTTAAGTTATAGGTAATTTTCTTAAGGGGAACACAACAATGCATTTCGGCCACAGGTTCCAAGGAGGGCAACATTAACAGGCCTTAATTACTACCACCCAGTGGCATTGATGTCTACTATTATGAAAAGCTTTGACCATCTGGTGATGGAACGTATGAAAGCACACCTCCCTGAGATACTGGACTCACTTTAATTTGCCTACAGTTGGAACAGTTCCACTGCCGATGCTATAGCCTTGTCCCTCCACTCCGTCCTGACCCACCTCATAAACCAGGTTGCTGTTCCTTGACTTCAGCTCAGCATTTAATATAGTCATACCCCAGATGCTGGTGGAGAAACTGTCCTCGCTGGGACAACACCCCTCTCTGTTACTGGATTCTAGACTTCCTAACAGAAAGACCACAGTCTGTCCTGGTCAATATGTTGGGCACCATCACAGTGAGGACTGGTGCACCTCAGCGCTGTGTGCTCAGTCACTCCAGTTTACGCTACATGATTATACTGCCAGATCCAGCTCCAATAGGTTTTTAGATGCCACAACTGAAGTGAGCAGTTGCATTACAGAGAAGAGGTGAAAAACCTCAATGAATGGTGCAAGAACAACAACATGACCAACAATGCAGATAAGTCAAAGGAGATGATTGTGGACTTCAGGAGGTCTAGGGATGACCACCCTCCACTACACTTTAATACTTTGGTAGCGGAGAGAGTGGAGAGCACCAAGTTCCTCAGAGTCCACTTAAGAAGTGACCTATCTTGGACACATAACATGTCCTCGCTTGTCTGGAAGGCACAACAGCAATTGCACTTCCTTAGAGGCTAAGATAGGCAAGACTACTGACAACTCTCTACAGGAGCTCTATTAAGAGCAACCAGCCAACTGCATCACAGTATGTTATGTTCACTGTAGAGCATTGGATCAGAGGTCAATCCACAGAACCATAAATGTGGCAGAGACGATCACTGGAATTCCCATCCCAGCCATCAATGGGCTTTTCCAATATCATTTTAAGATGGCTCACAAAATCAGGGAGGACTCCTAACACCCCACATGCAGCATCTTCCAGCTACTCCCATGGGGAAAAAGATAAAGAAGTATCAGATCTAGAACCACCAGGCTGAAGAACAGCTTCTTCCCATGGACAGTGAGACTGCTGAGTGACTGCCAAAATAATTCTCCATGACTCTACTACTTATTAAGAATATTTATTTTAATATATGTACAGTGTTTACAGTATGTATTGTTTGCCTGTCTGTACGTGTATTTTGCACAGTTCTGCACCATGAACCGAAGAACATGGTTTCATTGGGTTGTACTGGTACAATTAGATGACAAATCAACTTGAAAAATCATTGATCTAAAATGTTGAGTATTGCACATTGAGTATTTTCTCTCCCCGTGGATGTTACTTGCATGCTGAGTATTTGCAGCATCTTCCATTTTTGTTATCGATTTTCAGCATCTTACTTTCTTGCTCTTCTCTCTAAGCCTTAATCTATTCTGAATATTTCAACAAGATAAGTTTTGAAACAATACCTTACGTGAGTTTTGAAAGAGTAAAGAAGCCTTACTCCAGATTGCAGTGCAAGCAAGCAATCCATGCAAATGAGTATATTGCAACCTATCTAGGTCAGAGTGTTCAGGGCACTCTTATTAATTCATGCCTTGTTTTATTTGAATAATAGATTAAAATGTTACAGATAATTGATCATTGGGCCTAACTCAAAGTAAAAAAAAAAGAATTGAAATGAAAGGAAACCTGGAGGAATCATTTGTGTAGTTTATGATTCATATGTCATTCCCAATCAAGTCCAAACAAAGCACATCAATGAGCCTGCCAGTTCAGATTGAATATACTGAAGGACTGGAATCGAAACATTGTAAGCAAAAAAAAAGAGATTCCATTTATAATTTATGAACTTTGTACTTCATGTTATTTTCAGAATGTTTAAGCACTCTGGAATTGGAAATTGGAATTACTATTAAAATGCAGTCACTGTTAGGTGGGGAATTCCAGGCAACCTACACACTGCAAGTTCTCACAAAAAGTAAATTACTAATGACATGTTTTGGGCGATGTTGCCGAAGAGGACAGTTTGCAGCACACTGGGAAAACTCTGTCGTAACTTTGTGCAAACTCCTAACAGCTTTCAGAGGCTGAATTTCGAAATTAGTTAAAAATTAATAAACTGCAGGGAAGTGTTCCAAAATATCTTTTACAGTACAATGGCGATTATCCAAAATCCTCATTTATCTGAAATTTTTTTGGACCTGGAAGTGACGTCTGTTCACTTCTGAAAATTTTTAGATAAATGAGGATATATGAAATAATCAGAAATCCTCAGGTATCCAAAATTTTTTTTGGAACTGAATTGACCTCACAGGTTGGAAAAAAAATTCACTCGACATGAAATTAGAATGACAATTGTCCTTGTTTCAGGTAACTCCCTATCCTCTCTCTTTCCATTTCTTCTTTACGCACCCCTATTGACTTTTCTCTCCAACTCTCCCTCTCAAAATGCATGCCACTGTCTCCCAGCCACAAGCGGTCGCAAGAATCCTGTCCCGGTGTCATCAAGGAGAGTGGCCTCCTGGGCAGGAGCAGGACCTTGGGCTTCAAGGCAGGAGCAAGGAACTCGGATTCCCAGGCAGGAGGGGGACCTCGATGGGGAGCTGTTGGTCATCGTCGGCAGCACTTGGCAGGTGAAGATTGGGTCTATGTAAGGCTCCAACATCGAGAACAAGAACAGAAATTCCCCTGTCGGAATGAACCCACGGGGGACAGGAGCCCACTGATTTGCCAGTGAGTGTTCCACCGGCTCAGGAGGCCTCCCCAGAGATCGGTGGCAGCAGTGGGGATGTGTTGGCAGTGGCCAGCATTTTTCTGGTGAGAATTAAACATTATTTTAATGTTTAAAAAGCCTTCCCTTCTTGTTTGTTGTTGTTTAAACATTGATACAAGTGATTTGGTGTTGCTACTGGGTGTTTTTAAAAGATGACGAGTTATCAAAAAAATCTGAAATAGGTCCAGTCCTGACCATTTTGGATAATCAGTCTTGTACTGTATGTGTATTTGAAATATAAAACTAGTGGGCACAGATTTAAGGTGAGAGGGAAAAGATTTAAAAGGGACCTGAGAGAGACCTTCTTCTCATAGAAGGAGGTGAGTATTTGGAATAAATATTTCAAATATCCACTAGAGGTAGAAGTGGGGACAAATGTAGCACTCAAAAGTTGTCTAGACAAGAACATGGAGAGGAAAGGTTTAGAGCAGCAAGGTTAGCATAGCAGTTAGCGCAAAGCTGTAACAGTGCCAACAATCGGGACTGGGGCTAGAACCCCGCACAGTCTGTAAAGAGTTTACATATTCTCCCTATGTCTGCGTGGGTTTCCTCCAGGTACTCCAGTTTCCTCCAACCCTTCAAAACATATAGGGTTCTTGATCAATTGGGTGTAATTCCACTGTAAATGTGAGCCGAAAGAGCCTGTTACCATGCTTTATGTCTAATTTTTTTAAAAAATTGAAAATAAAAATTTAAATTTAGACATACAAATGGTACAAGCTTGTTTAGCAAGGACAAGTAGGGATAGAAAATATCCTAACAATTTTAGATGAGAATTTAACAAGAAGAAATCGAAATCCATAACTACCCATACAGACATAGAGTTCTGCAGCTGGGAACAGGCCTTCAGCCAAACTTGCTAAATAAGCTCATCCTATTTGCAAGCATTATTCTTAAAATGTTTCCTATCCACATACTTGTCTAAGCCTATTTTAAAGCCTACAATTGTCCCCACTTCTACCTATGGTAATTCATTCCAAATACCCACCATCCTCTGTATGAAGATGTTCTTCAGGTCCCCTTTAAATCTTTTCCCTCGCACCTTAAATCTATGTCCACTAGTTTTATGTTCCTCTACTCTGCAGAAAAATAGCTTTGACTATTTACCTTACCTACATTCCGCATGACTATATAAAGTCCCCACTCAGTCTCCTGTGTTCGAGAGAGAAATCCAACCTCTCCTTACAATTCAAGTTTATCAATCCCAGTAAAATACTTGTGAATCTTTTTCTGCACCCTTTCCAACTTAATGATATGTTTCATAAAGCTGGGTAACAAAAACTGCACCCAATATTCAAAGTGCATTCTGACCCACATCTTATACATGATGTCCTAGCTTCTGTACTCAATCATGGAAATAGTGGAACCCTTTTAGGTAATCCCCACCTTGATCCAGCTCCACTATTTTTATTCCATATCTCCTTGACCTGCTCCTGTTCTAATTTTCCGTCTTACCCACTCCCCACACACCTCTGTCTCCTTTACCTTTCTCTCCACCTCTCCTACTTACTTCTGACAAATTTCCTATCAACCCTTAGCTCCTTCCAAGCTGTAAAGGTTAAAAACTCGTGTTTTTTGATTCTTAGTTAATTTGTGACTGTCTCTTTAACAGAACTATTATTTGTAGTATTACCTATGGTGTAATAATATCTGCCCAGGCTAACTGCTTGTTCTTCAACCTGATGTGAAGGAAGCGTGAGTACGAGAAATTTTTCTTTGAATTTTGTCTCTTTAAATACTTTATCTCTTTAAAGTTTGAGTATCTCTATATATCTTTTATATCTCTATTATACAGTAAAAATACTTTATTATTCTTCATTATGAAACTCAATATAAAACTATGCAAAATGTTTATCCATTTTATCAACAAATTAAAACTGCATAAAGTAACAGCCACAGTTCGATTTATTGGACTAAAGAGATCTAAATTTGAAATGTCATAGTTTACACTTTGGAAGATGATACTTTGAAATTAGGATATATTAGAATAAGCAAAGTGTTGTCTATACAAGCTACCCCCCTCCATTTTATCCCCCACTTATATACTTGATATCTCCCCTTCTCTAGTCTTGATAAAATGTTAACTGTCTATTTCTTTCCAACGGATGCTGCCTGCCTGGCCTACTGAATCCCTCCAGCTTCTCTGTGTTCACCAGCAGAACATTATCAGTGACATGGAAACAGGAAATGAACAAAAGAAACAAGTGCAAAGATTGGGAAATGATCTTAAAATAGCAATTAAAAAATCTGTAAGTAATGGTAAAATTAACATAATATTTTAAATAGGTTACCGAAAATGGTGGTACTGCCAGTGGCACGGACTCACGGAGAACAGGGAGCAACGCTCCCACAAGGTCCAACCACCCAGTCTGACTGCAGTCAGCTCCATACATGCTTTAAACAACTTGCAAATGGTGGCATTATTTTAAAATACTGCAACCGCAGGATCTGAGCCTAAGATGGCTATGCCTATGATCGGCAGTAGCCACAAGGGGTTGCAGACTCCAGAGAAGCAAAGGACTGATGCAAAGCACCAGAAAACGGGGAGAACAACCCCCTGTTTGAGAAGGAGAAACAGAGGAGATGACCCATGGGATGGACCAATGAGGGATCTCTGAGGCTGAGGAGCACACAGGTGGCGGGCCATTCGCGACTCGGAGCAAAGAACCCATGCAGGCTGCGGGCTGCTATTGACAGCGGTTGAGGAATTCATGCAGGCAACAGGAGACTGGATCAAGACTGGCTGAAGGGGTACCAGGTACAGAACTGGGATGCAAGAGGGTGCCGGGAATGCTGAAGAGTTACTGATCGTATTGAAGGTTCAGATCTGGAGCTCAGGATGCTGATGGTTTTGACTGGACTCTGAGTGGTTACAGGGGGTGTGAAAGCTCTGAAGGTGAATCCACAGGAACTCGGTGACTCTGAGGGGACTCTCTTTTGCTTCTCTTTCTCTGACTGTAAGAGGCGTGCCAGGCAATTTCTGCTGATGGCAAATCTGCTTGCCTTATGGGACATGAAAACATATTTCATGTAATATTTTACCGTCTTTACTACATGACAATAAATTGAATCTTGAATCTAGATGGAGTGATCAAGGATTGATATTTTTGAAAGCCTTTTATTTGGTTTTGAGGAAGGAAGAAAGAAGAAAATGTGACAATCAGAACACACATTTTTCTAGAGGACAAAAATATCCTTGAAATAAGTACTGCATACTTCATGGATATATTTTTATTTTACCTTAGATCAATACAAATCATGGGCATTGATGGGGTGACTGATATTTAGTGCTTTTGGTGTCCATGGCAGTGCACAATAAGCACCTTATCTCCATAGGATTCATATTAATGTAAGCTCACTGGAAGTACAGTGTCATATTTAGCCTATTGATTTACTCTCATTATACAATGAGTTGGTGTTTTCTAAAAGCAATTCATGCCTTGCTCGAGATTACTGCAGAGATTCCACTGCTGTTCATCTTCATTTTCACTGCAATGAACAACCGAATGGTTTCCCTGCTGGAATATCCATTCCTGGAATGGGCAGGTCGATAATATATTCCATAGTGAATACTGAAACAAATATTCATTTTGAATATTTTATTTTTTGCACTTATCCCAATTTAAGATGCTGTGCATTGGTTACTGTGCAACCACTTTCTTTCTTCCCTGCTGTATTTTTCAGTTGTAAACAGCACACAGACATCATTTGCAAGGCATGTGCTGATTGTCCAGCCTTTCTGCGTTTGATTCTGATCTGTTTGGCATTGTTTCAATGCTGCTTGCAAATTCAGAATCAGAATCAGAGTTTATTGTCAAGAAATTTGTGGTTTTGCGCAAGCATCACAGTGAAAACATTTCTATAAACCACATTTCAAAGAAAATAAAAATAGTGCAAGGAAAAGAAAAAAGACAAGGTGAGGTAGAGTCTGTTCAATGTTCCTTCAGAAATCTGATGGCAGAGGGGGAGCAGCCGTCCTTGTGCCACTGAGTGCTTGTCTTCAGGCTCCCCAGGGTAGCAGAGTGAAGAGGGCATGGCCTTGGTGGTGGTGGTGGGGGGGGGGGGGTCCTTGACGATATAGGCAGTTTTCTTAAGACACCATCTCTTGTAGATGTCATCAATGAAGTGAAGACTGGTGTCCCTGATGTCGCAGGCCAAGTTAACAACCCTTAAGAGTTTTTTCTTCCTGTCCTGAGCATTGGCACCTCCATATCAAATAGTGAAGCAACCAGACAGAATATTTTCCATAGTACACCTGCAGAAGTTTTCAGGAGTCTTTGATGACATACTGAATCTCTTCAAACTCCTCACATAGCATAGCTGCTGGCAAGCCTTCTTCACGATTGCATCAACATGATGCTCCAGGACAGATCCTTGAAGATGTTGACAGTCAGGAATTTGAAGTTCTTGACCCTCTCTACTGTTGATCCCTCAATGAGGGCTTGTTCGTGTTCTCTTGATTTCCTCCTGAAGTCCACAATCATCTCCTTGGTTTTGCTAACATTGAGCGCAAGGTTGTTGTTGCGATACCATTCAACCAGCTGGTCTATCTCCCTCCTGAATGCTTCTTCACTGCTGTCTGTGATTCTGCCAACAACCACAGTGTCATCGGCAAATTTGTAGATAGCAATTGAATTTTGCCTAGTCACACAGTAATGGGTATAGAGTGAGTAGAGCAGTGGGCTAAGCATACATGCATGAGGTGCGTCTGTGTTGATGAGGAGGAGACTGTTTTCAATTCATACTAACTGTAGTCTTAAAATGAGGAGGTCAAGGATCCAGGTGTAGACTGGGATTGCAGAGGCCCAGGGTTTGGAGCGTGTTGACGAGCACTGAGGGAATAATGGTATTGAATGCTGAGGTGCAGTCTATGAAGAGTAGCAAGATGCACGAGTTGCTGTTGCCCAGGTGATCCTGAGCAGAGTGGAGAGTCAGTAACATTGTGCCTGCTGTGGAGAGATTGTGACAGGAGGAAAATTTCAGTTGTTCCAGGTCTTTACTGGGATGTCTTTTTGCTCCTTAATTCATCTTTGACCCAATTTTCCCACCATATGAATTGAAAAAGACCATAAGATGTAGTAGCAGAATTAGGCCACTTGACCCATTTGAATTTTAAATTTAAATTTAAATTTTACATTTTCAATTTAAATTAAAATTTTTTAAATTTAGACATACAGCATGGTAACAGGCAATTTCAGCCCATGAGTCCGTGTCACCCAATTTGCACCTAATTAACCTACACCCCTGGTATGTTTTGAATAGTGGGAGGAAACTGGAGCCCATGGGGAAGACCCACCCAGAATCCTTACTGATAGGGTAGGATTCAAACCCCGGTCCCATTCGCTGGTGCTGTGAAGGCATTACGCTAACCACTATGCCAACTGTGCCACTTTTTTTATCTGCAGGGAGAGAGGGATTACAGTCATAGATGGGAATAATAATCCCCCCCCTCCCTCAGTGACCCCTCTCCCCCAGCCCCCAGGATCACTGACATTAAACAGATATTGAGTCTGCTCCAGCATTCGATCATGGACAATTTATTTTTCCCTCAATGCAATTCTCTTGCCTTCTCCCTGTAACTTTTGACACCCTTACTGATCAAGAACCTATCAGCCTCCACTTTAAAAGTGGCCAATTACTTGGCCTCTACTGCCATCTGTGGTAATGAATTCCACAGATTAACTTGCCTCTGGCCAAAGAAATTTCTCCTCATCTCTTTTCTAAAGGAATGAGTTATTATTATTTGAAGGCTGTGCCCTCTGGTCTTTGATTCTCCCCATCTTCTTTATCCTGGTCTTTCATATTTGGTAGGTAATAAGATTGACTCCACCTCCCAACCCCCAGACCTCCAAGCTCCAGTGAGTAGAGGGCCCAGAGCCATCGAACACAACCTCATCTCATCCCTGGGATCATTCTCATAAAAGTCTTCTGGACTCTGATGCCAGCATATTATTACTTCAATATGGGCCAAAACTCCTCACAATGCCTTTCAAAGGCCCAGCATTACATGGTTCCTTTTATATTCTAGTCTTTCCAAAAACACTTAATTTGCCTTCCTGCAAGTTAACCTTTAGGAACTTCTGCACTAGGCTCCAAAGTATCTTTTGACCTCTGAATTCTGAATTATCTCCCCATTTAGAAAATAATTTACATCTTTATTCCTTCTACCAAAGTGCATGATTATCCACTTCCTTGTGTTATATTCCATCTGCCATTTCTTTGACTTTTTCCCAACCTGTCCAAGTCCTTCTGTAGATTCCATTTCCTCAACACTACCTGTCTCTCCTCTTTGATTCATCCGCAAACCTGTCCACAAAGCCACCCATTTCATCATCCAGATCTTTAACGTGTAACGTGAAAGGCAGCAGACCCCAAACCGTCCCCTGTGGAATGCCACAAGTCACTGGCAGCCAGCCAGAAAAAGCCCTCTTTATTCCCACTCTTTGCTTTCTCCTAATCAGCCAATTTTCTATCCTTGCTAATACTTCCTTGGAATAAAACAGGAAAGGGATTTAGCAACTTTATCTTAAAGGCCTTCTGAAAATCCAGTAAAAAAGCATCCATTAACTCACAGCAGGTCACAGAGCCAGATTGCTATTTCCTCAAAGAATTTAAAGATTTACCAGGCAAAACCTACCCTGAAGGAAACCATGCTGACTAGAGCTGATCATGCGCCTCTGTACCCAAAAACCTAGACCTTAATAATGGACTCTAAAATCTTACCGACCACTGAAGTCAGGATAATTGGCTTATCTCTGTTCTTAAAGTATGGAGTGATATTTGCAATTTTTCAGTGCTCTGGAACCATTCCTGACTTTCATGATTCTTGAAAGATCACTACTAATGCCTCTACAATGTTTTCCGTTACCTCTCTCAGAACCCTGGGGTTATCCATCTTCAGATCTTTCAGCTTCCCAAGCATTTTCTCTTCAGTAATAGCGACTACATTCACTTCTGCCCCAACTCCTGATTCTCACATTTCTGAGATATCACTGGTGCTTTCAATAGTTAACCATTGCCATTACTGCTTTACCACCATCCTTACTTGGGCCCCATTCCAATCAACTTTGGCCAGCTCCTCCGTCATGCCTCTGTAGTAACCTTTATTCAACTGTGATATTAGCACATGTCCTTTCATTCTATTTATCAACTCAGCTTTCTCCTTCACTCTGTCCAGACCCACTTGGAAAACAATGCCTCCTAAACCAGGTTGCTGTTTATTGACTTTAGTTCAGTTTTTAATGGGATCATTCCCCAGAGGCTGGTGGAAAACATGTCCTCGCTGGGACTCGACACACTTCTCTGTGAATGGATTCTGGACTTCTTAACGGCAAGATCACAGCCTGTCTGGATCGGTAGCAGAACATCAAGTAAGCTCAGCCCACTCCTGTTCATGCTACTGACCTGTGACTACAATGCCAGATCCAGCTCCAACAGTGTCATCAAGTTTGCAGATGACACAACAATAGTTGGCCTCATCAGCAACAACGACAAGTGGCACTACAGAGAAAAGGTGGAAAATCTCATAGTATGGTGCTACAGTAACAACCTGAGTCTCAAATGATCATGACCAGGAATGATCTCCCTCCACTACACATCAACCACTCTGTAATGGAGAGCACCAAGTTCCTTGGTGTTCACTTAACTAGTGACCCATCGTGGACAAATATTTCCTCACTTGTCAGAAAGGCACAATAATGACTGCAATTCCTGAGAAGATTGAAGCGGGTAAAGTTACCGGCCACCATTATGTCAATCTTCTTTAGGAGTTTTATCGAGTGTGCCCTAGCCAGCTGCATCAAAGTGTGGTACAGATACTGCAGAGAAATGGATCGGAGGTCAACCCACAGGGCCATAAGAAAAGCAGAGAGGATCTCTGGAGGGCTCTCTCCACCACCCTCCCCCCACCCCAACCAATCAGCAAAATCAACTGGGGTCATTGTCTGAAGAGGGTAAAATCATTGAGGATCCTTTCCACCTCATGCACCCAGCATCTTCCATTGGGAAAGAGATACAAGAGTACCAGAGCCAGCACCACCAGGCTGAAGTATAGCTTCTTCATATGGGCAGTGAGAACGCTGAACGTCCAAAGGAACTGCTCACTCTAATCATCTGAGACTCTCATATTCTCAAAACAATAGTTATATGTATATATGAATACTTGTCGTGCATATGTTTTGTTTGTCTGCATGTATATTACATCTAGTTGTATGACTGTGTGTTTTCCACAGGAGACTGGAGAACGCTGTTCCGTCGTGTGTACTTGTGAAATCAGATGACAAAGTTTGCTTGAATTTTGAATCAGGCCTACTAAGCTTGAGTTTTCTATTCAGGAAAGTACTTACCCTGCATCCTCAACAACTATTACCTTTACCACCAGAATGATAAACTGAACCAACTAAGTTTTATTGAAAATTGAAATCATGGAAGTTCCATATATGGTTCCCAGGTTTTTTCAATCATTGTAACTTTGTCTTTTAAATCATATGTGATTTTTTTTCCCCAGTGGGATACCCTTAAACTTGGTTATATATTCCATTAATGTTTATAGTCATAAGGTCCAACGTAGCCATCTCATATCTTTATTTTCACTTTTACACCTCTTCACCACCTCCATCCCTTTTTTCCATTACTGTTCTTTAAGTTTTCCTTTTTAATCTCAATATATGACAATGCATTTAAGACTGAAATACCCCAACAATCCGCACAAGCAATAACCCTTTAACCCCAAATGAACCTCCCCACCTTGGATTCCCTCCTGTCCCTTGATGGCAACCACAACTCCCCTTTCCATTCAGTTTGCGAACTTACTCGCAAGTGTCAACCGATTTTGCAGTGAATATTATTCTCCCACCCCCAGCCCCCCACAGAGAACACTATTTTCCTATACTTATAACAAAGCTCTCTCTCTCTTTTGTTTCCTTCTTCCCTTTCTCTTATCCATCTTTAAATCTTTATATATATACATTATCTTTACTTTATATTTTTACATATTTTTGTATATTTTCTTGCCGGTCATCCTTCTTGTCACTCCTCCTCCTCTCTTCTCCTGTCCTGCAAATGTTCAGCAAATTCTTGGGCTTTCTTTGGATTCAGGAACAGTCTATTCTGTTCCCCAGGAATTAATACTTTGTGTACTGCTGGATGTCTTAATATAAAGTGATACCCTTTCTTCCATAAGATTGTTTCCGCCATGTTGAATTCCTTCCTCTTCTTTAAAAGTTCAAAGCTTATATCCGGGTAAAAAAATATTTTTTGTCCCTTATATTCCAACGGCTTATTGTCTTCTCTAACCTTCTTTTTTGCCTGCTCCAGTATGTTTTCTCTTGTCATATATCATAGAAATTTTACCAATATGGATCTCAGTTTTTGATGTGGTGGTGGTTTCGGTACTAGCGCTCCATGCACCCTTTCGATTTCTATTTCTTCATGTGAATCTGTCATTCCCAGCACCTTCGGGATCCATCCTTTTATAAATTCCTTCATATTTGACTCTTTTTTGCCTTCTTTCAGGCCAACTATTTTTATGTTGTTTCACCTATTGTAATTTTCCAATACGTCAATTTTTTGTGACAATAAATCTTGTGTCTCTTTAATTTTTTTCCGCTTTCTTCCAACTTCCCTCTTAAATCATTTATCTCCATTTCTATAGCAGCTTCTCATCCCTCCACATTTTCTATTCTTTTCTCTATTTCAGTCATGACCAACTCTAAGCTTTGCATTCTGTCTTCAGCTTTATCTAAACTTTGTCCTTCTATTTTACCTTCTTCTTTCCTTTGAAATTCTTGGTCTTCTTCCTCCTCTTCTTCTGTGTATGAATCTATGCCTGTGTCATCTTCTTCTCTTCTTTGTAACTGTACATCTTCATCCTTATCTGGTGAGCTGCTTTTGTATCCTTGCTGGGCCTCCAGCTGTTAGGCCCCCGTTGCAGGTCGACCCGCTGCTGGGTCTCCTGCCGCAGGTCATCCCTCTGTTGGTTGCCCCGTTGCCACTCACTATTTTCCAGCCCTTCATTCTCTTTCTCACAACTCTTCTTTTCTTCTTTCTTGTTTACTTCCCCTAGCCAAATGCCCCGATACTGGGGGACTCTCTGCTGGCCGCTGCCGGCGTTAACCTTTTCGTTTACTTGCGCATGCGCAACTGTGCACCTCTTGGAGTCCGGCGGTTGGGAGGACACCGCTCCTCTGGGGACTCACCAACATCGGAGATCGGCCGCTCCTCTCCACGGTGGCTCTCTGCTCCGATGTGCAGGTAAGGCCTTCTTTCTTCTCCAGTGATTTTCCTTCTTCCCTTTTCTCTGTTATTCTTACTTTTTCTCTTTTGGGTGAAATCTTCTGTCTCTTCTCTGTAACTTTCTCTTTCTCTTCCTGTATTTTATGTTTATTGAGCTCTGCTTTTTCACAATTTTTTTTTTCTTTTCTCTGGAGAGGGCTGGTTCCACCCGACCAGCCACTCACTACTCCATCACATGACTCCCCCAAGATCAGACCATGTTAATAACTCTAATGCTTAGCACACACATGCTGAAGAATAATTTCAGTTACGTCTATAATAAGTAAATATTTTTAAAAAAGTGTCCCCTATTCCTTCACAAGTGGAGGGATCAACAAAATAGATAAACTAATTATGACCAATGATATGTACTGCTTTTCCAGCTTTGAAGATATCAGCCACATTTATTTAATATTCACACATGTGGTTATGCTACTTGATGTACTTTTTCTGGTTAATCTTGCTTCATTAAAGAGGTCAAACTTTACACAACCTGAAATTAAAGCATGCCCATCAACATATGGTCCGTCACAGAATACTTTGTACATATTTAGTTACCTTGGGATCCAAAGATTAGAATGTACAAGTTTACTACGGCATTTTAAAATTAATTAAATCTCCTCCAAGAAACAGAGACACCTTTATACTTGAGTTGGCCTCAGCCTGAAATATCTCCTCCCCCAGATAAAGTATGCGAGATTCCTATCAATCCAGTTCTTCATTGTCACTGCTTAGATTAGCTCCTCAGCAGCAAAGACAAAGACGGTGATGCAAATAAGGGCTTGTCTGTCATTTAAAAATATCAGTTCACATTGTTTAAAGCATTTCAAGGGAAATTTTTCAAAATCAACTAATTAATTAAGTTCAACCATTCATAATCGTGCAACTGACTGAACTCTTGCCTTCAATTTGGAATCATCAGATGGGTGATTAGCAGTTTAAGTCTGGTAAAATTGGGAAAGAAATGTGCGATCTAACATGAAAGGAGATTAGTCAAAAATATTTTGTCTCATTTATTGCATTTTTATATACATAAGCATTATAAAATTATAGGGTTAGCTTTCTTCCTGCTGGTAATTTTGTTGAAAAATAGAAAAAAAAACATTGAAAAGAATTGGCAGAAGATGAGTTGATATTCCATGAAGATTAATAATTACATGGTGGCAGGTGGTAATAATTCACATTAGTTTGAAAAAATGAAGCAATAACACGTTTATGATTTTTTAAAAAATCAGCCTGTGCTTGGTAATGTATTCCACTGAGATTTTAAAGCTGACCACGAACAAGTAGCTGTAGGTGCTGAGTGACAGCGATCATGTCCAGTCTATGCTCCATGGGAAAGACCTTCATAAGTCGCTCAACTCAGTCATGGTTACGAGGATATTTTGCATTTAAAAGAAAAAGTTACAGAGCAGCCTTTACTAGCATTTTTTTTAACCTAATTTTATACCCATTTGTATTTATTTTGCATGTTAGTTTAAGTAATGACCAATATAACCATATAACCATTTACAGCACAGAAACAGGCCAGTTCGGCCCTAATATATAGCATTTTCCATGGCCAAGAATATTTTGCCGTACAGATAATGAAAACCAGTTCCAGTAGAACAGGACAGTGGTAAAACTTATTAAATTCATGTCAGCTCTTATTCCGATCATTTGTAAGTAAACTCATCAGGTATTTACTTCTCAGTTCCAGGATTTGGATTATCTTGGGATTTCTCTTTCAGCTGCATATAATAATAGACCTAACCCTGTAGACAATGCTAAGATTAGTTTCTGTAAAGGTCCAGCCAAATGACACTTTCTCTGGAAGATAAGAATACAACAGGCCCTTTCGTTCAAAGCCCTTCATTTGCAAGGCAAAATCCATCCACATCTCACAGAACAAACATGTCTATCTATTAAATTAAAGGGCAGATATTGCAGAGTCCATTCCAAACACATGTAATAAGCAAGTCTGTTTATTAGAGATATTTTTATAAGGCGACCGACCACATTGTCTAAAATTATTCCAGGGCACATTCTGCACTTGGAGCACAGCAAGGAAGGCAGAAAGGAAAACGCTGATTTGCAGCGTGGGCAGGGAATTACATTTCCAGCAGATTATATTTTCAGACGCATTCATTTTAAAGGCAAGGAAATGCACATATGATGAATCAGCGATGATGTCAAACCACTAAAGTGTAAATGCCATTTTAACATAATACTACAACTTGGTTCAGTTTCACTATCACCACTGCACTGGGATGTTGTGCTCAGGCAAGATTCTGTGTTGTCGATGTACAGAGGATGCTGAAGTGCAGTGTAGGGAGTTTAGTTTATGTGTGCTGCTTGTGTGCTTTTCTGTCTTCCCTCTGTTTATTCCCATTGTCTGTTCACCTCAGATCAGATACTATTTGCCATGTAATAAAATAGAAATGAAATGTTACAAGAAATTACCTTTAGTCTGCCATAAAGTAGCCAAAGATTTGCCATTGGTATTAACATTGCCTGGTGCCCTTACAGTCAGAAAGAGAAGCAAAAGAAAGTCCCCCAGAGTAACCAAGTGACTGTGGATTCTCTTCCAGTGCTCCCACAATCTCTGCAGCTGCACAAGACTCCATCGGCAATCTGAACCCAGATCCAAACTCCTGACAGTGCTCAGGGCCCTTCTGGAGCATATCTTGCCCTTAGCACCCTCTCAAATCCCAAATCTGATACTTGGTTCTCAGTTGTCTGGAGTCTGGATGGGTTCCTTGCCTGCATCACCAACAATTTGCTGCCCGTTTGTGTCCTTCAGCTGCAGAGCCCTTCGCTGGTCCACCACCATAGTTACCATCCTTGGAGTTGTCTCCTCTGCTTCTCCCTCTCATTAGGGTGTGTTCTCCTCATTACTGGCATCCTGTGCCAGTCTGCTGTTTCCCCAGAGTCTGCTACTCCTCAGGGCCACTGCCAAACACAAGCAATAGCATCTTGGGCCCAGACACTGCAGACACAGGATTTTAAATAAAACACCGTCAGCTCCTTTAACGGGCCATTTAAAGCCTTTGCAGAGCTATCAGCAATGAAATTGGGTGGTAGGACCCCATGGGGGAGCTCTGTCTCCACTCCCTGGTCTCTAGGTGTGCACCAGCATCAGTGCTGCTGTTACACCAGCTCCGACAGCGACACCATTTTTTCCCCTAAGCTCCAGTATCCACATCAGATGCTGGTCTTTCCTTTCCTCTTCTCCCTCCAACTAGATTGTCCCAACTTCAATCTAATCCAATATATCCTTCTCCCACTTAGATTATATCCTTTCTCATCTATTAGAGTAAGAGAAGTAATTTCCCCATTCGTCTTCCCTTCGAATCTCTTCTATGAGACTAATCACTTCTCTCCAGCAACATTTTCTTCTCCCATCCCTCAAAAATTTCTCTCTACTTATCACCTCTTTCCCCTTAATATTGGGAATATTTCAAAGATCAAACCAATAGTTAAGGGTAATATTTTTTAAACACAATGCATTTTATAAATGTACTAGAAGTTGCACTGATCCTGGAAAAGCAGTTTAATCTAATTGTATGAGGGCCTGTGCTAGTTTTGTGTAAAGTACCCTGGATGAGAAATTCCATCATGTCTGAAGTCCAGGCCAATGTACACGATAGAAAGGGTGGTGGCTATTTTGTCCACTAAAGGATGTTTATTCCATTGGCACTGCAAGCAGATGGCGAATATCCAATTGACTAAAGATTGTAGACAGGGTACAGAACTGAGGAGAGGCAATGGAGAGGAGGATTCCATGGGGGTGGAGATGGGATTACAGGAGTAGAGGAGGACAGAGTAGAGCAGAGAGGTGGCGAGGGCATTGGAAAGGTGGATTAATAGAAAATTAGAGGTGGAAACTGAGAGAAGAATACAGGGGTACAGAAAGGGTAAGGATAAAGTGGGTAGAGCACAAATTGGAAGTGTTGAAAATAATATTATAGGGTAGAGAGGAGATGGAAGGGAATTCATGGGTGTAGAGAGATGTTCAGGGAAGTGGAGGGGGAAGAGGATAGAACCATGGTTCTCATCTTTTTTTTCCACTAACATACCACTTTAAGTAATCCCTATGCCATCGGTGCTCTGTGATTAGTAAGGGAACAATTAAGGTGGTATGTGAATAGGAAGGTTGAGAATCACTGCTCTAGACCCAATTGTTCCTGAAATATTTTGTGTGAGAAAAATTGTCATTGGCCCATTTCCTTTGGAGTTAAGAAACCGTGCACATAATGAGCCAATTAGATATGATTAAAACAGTGGTTTTCAAACTTTTTCTTTCCACCCACATACCACCTTAAGCAATCCCTTACTAATCACAGAGCACCGATGGGATAGGGATTACTTAAAGTGGTAAGTGAGTGGAAAGGATAAGGTGGAGATCCACTGGGATAGAAGGAGTGGGTAAGGGGTCTGTGAAATGAATAGTCATGAATAAAGAGGATGGGGAGCAGAGATATGTAGTGATGATCAATATGATGAAAAGATTAGGGGATATGCTAGTAGAGAGGATTAGACTGAAGTTAGAAAAGTGATCATGGTCAGCAATAGGTTAGGAGTGATGGGGAAAATGAACATATAGAAAAATCATATGGAAGTCAATTACCTGAACACACTTGCAGTTGAAGTTCAGTTACTTTTATGGAGAAGAAAAATTCAGCAAAAGAGGAGAATAAATAGAGGATTAGAATAGGCTTCAATCTGCATGTTAAGACACATTTCATCTGTACAGAAAGAAAAAACCTGTGCAGTTCGATGTGAGTTTTAAAAAAAATATATAGATTTTTTCAGAATCTGGGCCAATATTTTATTATTCATCCAAAATTGCCCTTGAGAAGATGGTGGAGAGCTGGTTTCTTAACCCACTGCTGTCCTGGTGAAGGAATTGCCACAATTCTGTTTGGGAAGCATTCTGTAAGTCAAACATAATGAAGATGAAGGAACAGGGATGTACTTCTTAGTCAAGATGGATGCAAACCTCCAGAGGGTGGTAATTCCATGAACCTACTGCCTGTCCTTCTCAGTGGTAGAGATTGTGGTTTTGGGAGATATTGCTGAAGCAGCCAAGTACATTTAATAGATGGTAAACGGTAAAGATATGGTATTATGCTGGCGGACAACACACCAATCATATGGCCTGTTTTGTTCTCAGTGGTGTTGTTGGAGCTATACTCATCCAGGCAAGTGAAAAGAATTCTATTACACTCCTAATTTGTGGTTTACCGATGATGGGAAGGCTTTAAGGGTCACAAGGTAAGTAATCCACTGCGGGATATTCGGCCTCTCACCTGCTATTTCAGCCACTGTATTTCCTACCTTTAAAAACTCCCGTATTTCCTCTGGGAGCTACAGTAATAGACTTCCCTTTGTGCATGATGTAACTCCAATCATCAGACCATTTCCCAAAGATGCCATTGACTGTGCTTGCCCTATGTCTTGGAACAAAAAATCTCTGAACCCAACTCAATCACTCTCTAAAACCTCTCCCTCTACTAAATTATCCCATAAATATCCTTGGCATCTGCACTATAGTTTCATTTGGAACACATTAAAATTTAACTCAACATAATTTTTATTCACCATGGAAATGAATAGTGGAGGTGTCATTGCCTAGTATTTCTTATTATCTTCCTCATTCATTAGTTGATACATTCCCTATATTATTGCTACATAATAGTATAGGAGGCTATGCCCTTCCTATAAGAATGCAGCCACTCTGGCTATTAATAGATGCAGAAGAACCAATGGTTATTGGAGGGAGATGGATGGATACACATGCTGGAATGACTTAAATACACCTTGGTCACAATCTCTTCCTGACAGGTAAAAGATTCACAAATCAAGAGTCAAGAAGAATTTCTTTCCTGCTGTTATCAGACTCATGAATGAACCACAAATGAATAATGTAATGTTGCCTTGCTCCACACTTCCTGATTACTCTCTGTACCTGTGCACTCTGAACAGTGTGATACTTGCTGAGCTTGCTATGGGTTGACTAGCTAGACTACTTGCAAAAGAAATTCTCACTGCACTAACAGATTTAATATTTGAGATAGTTGATTTTAGCAGGGTAAAGAGAAACAAAGAAATATAGATGGTGGAATCTTGAGATGAACAAAGAGAAGCCATAGTAAGTCGATGGATCAGAAGGATCCATGGAGAGAAATAGTTAGTCAACATTTCAGTTTGGGGCCCTTTATTGAGACTAAAGTGGGAAGGTGAGATAGCAAACATAAAATTAGGAGTAGGGGAGGGGCTGCAGACAGGTCAACAGGTGATAGATTCTGGACGCAAGATATGGGAGAGACAGGGTGGCGAGGAGACAATGTCAAAGAATAGAACAATTTGAGAATAAAGTATGAACAGGTACAAGTACATGAGAGAGTGAACAAATTTAGGTTCTTGGGAGTCACTATCTTGGAGGATCTTTCCTGGACTCAACACACCAATAGTGTCATGAAGAAAGCACATCAGTGCCTCTACTTCCTCAGGAGATTGCAGAGATTTGATATGACATCAGAAACCCTAGCAAATTTCTACAGAGGTGTGGTGGAAAGTGTGATGATCGCTGCATCACAGTCTGGTTTGGGAACACCAACACCCCTGAGCATAAAGCTCTCCAAAATGTAGTGGAGGGCATCACAAGCAAATCCCTCTCCACTATTGAGTACATCTACAGGGGACGCTGCCATCAGAGGGCAGCAGCAATCATCAAGGATCCATGCCATCCAGCACACGCTCTGTTCTCACTACTGACATCAGGAAAGAGGTCTAGGTCCCACAAGACTCGTACCACCAGGTTCAGAAACAGCTGCTACCCCTCCACCATCAGACTCAATCAGAGACTCATTAAAGGACTCTCACTTGTGCACTTCATTGATTTTATTTTGTTCTCTCTGTATTGCACTGTTTGTTTCCATTCATTATCTGTTTACATGTTTACATGGTGTATTTCTTTTTGGACTGCCAATTAGTGGTGATTCTGCCTCACCCACAGGAAAAAGGAATCTCAGGGTTGCATGTGATGTCACATATGCACTCTGACAATAAATCTGAGATGGAAACATGGCTGATGGTGGACGATGACCTAAAGTTGGAAAAGTTATTTTTTGTGCTATTGGGTTTCAGGGTAACCAGGAGGAATATGATCTGTTATTCCTCAAGATCTTAGCTGGCGATTGTATAGGGAGTGTGAAATTCTTCTGCTACATCGTGAGACATGATTTTTAACAGTGAGTGAAACATGACAGTTACACTGTGCTCTGAGGCCTACTACCTAGCAATGATCACTCCTCAGCATGCAAGAGCAGAATCCCACATTGAATTTTCCTCAGGCTAGCTGTTGGATTCAGAAGGAAATGATCTCTCTAATTTTCAGAGATCAGTTACCCCAGAAAGATAGTTGATTGAATGGAGAGCAAGTCCTGGATCCATGCAGGACCGTCACATATTCCCACTATCAGAGGAGCGGCAGTGAGTGTTTGAAGTACACAAAGAAAGCCATTTTCAGAATGAACAATTATTTTCGTTTTATAAAGATTTACAAATTCATGAGAGAACAGTAACATCACAGCTTTCTAATCTGAGCATTCATTTCCTATTAAAATTTAGTGTGCAATTTAAAATATGCAAAGCCTTTTTACTTCCACTTCACGAAAATATTTTTGTCTTGCTGTTTCAATGCTCCTGTTTCAAATAACACCAAGCCTCTAAGAGCCTTGAAGATCTAGATATAAACAAAAGTTACCCCTGAGCGTAAAGCCCTACAAACATAAAATGTAGTGGACACAGCCCAGGACATCACAGACAAAATCCTCCCCACTATTGAGAACATCTACAGGGAACACTGCCTTCGGAGAGCAGCAGCCATCATCGAGGGTCTACACCACCCAGCCCACACTCTGTTCTCGCTGCTGCCGTCAGGAAAGAGGTGCAGGTGCAACAAGACTCACCCCACCTGGTTCAGGAACAATTTCTACCCCTCCACCATCAGACTCTTCAACAGCAAACTCAATCAAGGACTATTTAAGGACTCTTTACTTTTGCATTTTATTGATTTTTTTCCTCCTTTGTATTACACAGTCAGTTTAATAACATTTCTTTATTTGCTTACATGTGTACATTTTTGTTGGACTACCAATAAGTGGAAATTCTGCCTCACCTGCAGGAAAAAAGAATCGCAGGGTTGTATGTGATTCCATGTACATATTCTGACAATAAATCGGAAATTGGAGATGTTGATATTGAGAAGTCACTTGGTCCTTACCTTGCCTGTAAAATACTCATATATTCTTACTTCCAGTTGAAATCACAAGAATGCTGTCTTTCTTTTTCTACAGTCTCCAAATACAAACCCAATTATAGACCCCCAATGAAACCCTTCATTGAAACCAGCCATCGTTGCACCTGTCGAGGAACAAAGCTCAGACTTTTCAGTCAGTCAGTTTTGCTCACAAACTTGATGCCACACTTTGAAAGTAGACCAGGTGGGCCAGAAGAAAAGCTTCAAGGATGTTTTCAAAAATCTCTTAAAAACTGCACTATCTCCACCAATTTATTCATGTCTGTGCAAAATGGAGAATGAACATTCGGCAAGACATCAAGAACCTCGTGTTCAAGTGTCAGAAGCAGAGAGAATCTCAGCATAACTGATGAGGGGAGCACACCATCTCTACCTTCTACCCACCTGGCTGCACCACCTTGCACTTCCTGCAGCACCTGTTCCAAAATTTGTGGTTCCCACCTTAGCCTCATCAGTCACCTCAGAAACCACAGAACTGGAGTTAGTCTTTAGAGGGACTGTTAAAAGAGAAATCTATCTGGTCTACATACATTTCAGAGGAAAATGAGATGATATTTGGTGGTGCTTTCATGTAAGGATGTGCTGAATTTCTGATTTGCATAAGTGGCAAACATATTTATTATGAACTAGCCATTTAGCTTGATCTCCCCCTTAAGAGGGACAAGATTCTCTCCTTCCAGGAATTGCTTAGATCTTCTAATTCAGTGATAATTGAGACTCTGAAATGGAAACCTCCACTGTGTGTAGAAAGAAACATTCCTAACCCCTTCAAGACCTCTTTATATCTGCCTCTTCTTAGCCCCCATTTTGCTTGATGACCTATCTTGGTTTAAGATTGCACCTGGGTCCCAGTGACATCATCAGAACCAAGTGTGCAAACTTAAAGAAAGATTCTATGTCTTCAAGCAGCCACTCAACATCTTTGTTCAAAACAGAAAGTTAATATTTCTCATAAAAATGAGCACAAAATTCCAACTGCTATTTTTAAATGCCAAAAATCAGCCTTAATATCTTTATCTGATGTCAGCCAAGATTTATAGCCAATTCGATCTTTCTAATAATGTCGATGTATGTAATTTATTCCATTAAATCAGATACATAATATTTATGGGAATTATGTAATATTAATAAATGCACTGACAATGCAGAAGATATCTACAGTTTATCTACCAGAGGCTACATTCTCTATGCTAATTAAAACTTAATATGCATCTTAAATAGGGAGAGATATCCTCACTGCAGATAGAAAAAAAAAAGTTTTGATCTCAGTAATAAGGGGAAGCTGGTGGCTTCATCCATTTCACTTATCAGTCATTGTTTTAAATTTTAGACTGAACGAATGGTGCACTGTAAGTTATGTTATTCATGCTGTTTAAAAACAGGAGCTTGATTTGTCTGAGACATATGTTGCCATTGTTCATCATATCAACATGCACTTTCAATTATCACCCTGTTTATTTTTCTCTGTAATATCTCTAAAACACAGCCTGAACTCTAAATTCAAAGGAATAATGATGAAATAGAGCTGGAATAATTAATGTTCTGCACATTAAATGCTTTATTGCCTCTTTAATAACTTCTTCCCTTTATTCAGGTCACCCCTCAGCACAGTTTAAAGCAAGGAGGGGAAGTGTTCCCAGCTTTCTACCACTAGGATGGCCATTACCACAGGAAGTAAAATTCAACTACAATTACTATGACTAAATATGCCATGTTCTGCATGTTTAATGAAGAATATACTCTCAAGAAGGTTTGAGAAATTAAAGAACGACTCTAAGATGAGAAATTAAAGAACGAAGATAAAGAAAGTTGGGACTTTCAGAGAAGAAATTCTGAAGAATGGGCCTACTTGGATGAATGAGTATTATTGTTGGGAGAATGATAGTTGTGTCAGAAACAGGGGACATCATTTCCCTGCTCAAAGTAGATTCAAGTTAGTGGGACCACAAGGGAGATGGAAGACTGATGTGGTGGCCTGCAATAGGTTGAGATTGGTTGGAATAGAGTTTCTGAAAGATACGAAGTGACTGAAATATTGATTAAAGGAAAGGAGAGGAAATTAAAAGGCTAAAGAGAATGGGAAAGGGAAGATGGCTGGGTCAGGAAAAGCAGTCAAAGGGCACCATGAATGGACGTGAGATCTGTGATTAGTTGCTTGAAGAAAACCACATTAGTCTAGAATTGGTTTGTGCAGCACCAAATTTTAAGATGCTACATGTATGAACCCAAACCTTTTGAAATTCAGGAACAATGAAGGTTGCTCAAAGTTTCCAGCAATTATCCAAGCTCTTTCATGTACCTAATGGGGAAATGCAGTGGAGGGCCTACACGCTGGATGCTGGTTCTGTAATTTTCATAGTACATGTGATCCACGTCATTCAATGGTTGCTCGTGAAGTAGAAGCAGATCTTGGCAATGCTCATGAAACCTCATTCATTGAGACACTGAGGTGACCCACGTTTAGCAGGTATTGAGAATCTGGCTCAGATACGTTTCCTCTAAGATGGTTTTGTACCTTATCCTCCTTTGGGCTCTCAAACTACCTCAATCATGAACCTGGCTCCTGCCTTGTGGTACTTGACAACCTGGAATTTCCCCCAATTTTACCATGGTTACCACTACCCACAATTACCTACCAATCCCAGGCATCTTAAGTTGAGCAAAACCTTCAAAATAAAATGGGATTAATGATGGGTTTATGGGTGGTTGGCACAGATGATTCACTGAAGTGTCTATTTTCTCGCTGCACCTCTCTACAACTCTACCACTCTCCATCTCAAACCCATCACCTCTTCCCCCTCATTCCAAATCTCCTCACAATTTCACATCTCTCTCATTTGAATTCCATGACTCAATCCACTATAGACCAAGTACACCCACATACCCCAATTAACCTACAACCCCTGTATATTTTGAAGGGTAGGAGGAAACTGGAGACACGGCGAGAACATACAAACTCCTTACAGACAGTGTTGGATTTAAACCCAGGTCGTTGGGGCTGTAATAGTCAGGTCACACATCTGAGTGCGACTGGTACCATGTAACCCAGTACTACCTGTCACATGGCCAGGTGGACGGCGACTAAATGGCTCCCCCACCAGGCTTGCCTGGTGCAGAGGGTGGCTAGACATCCTGCAGGATGAAAAACAAGACCTGTTAAAGGGCAGACGAACCCTCTCATAGAATCACGGCCATCTCGAAAAATGTGCCGTGAAGCGCGTAAAGGACATCCCTTGCATCAAAGCTTGGTCTAGTCATTCACTGCATCTGAAATTCCCCAGCTGTCTTGGACCTCACCATGCCACTAGATCCGGAAGGGGATGCCGACATGTTGGGTCCGGACCTGTGCAACTCCTACTCACTTAAATCCATTCACACACACACTGTTCCTTTCTGAGGCGTAGGGTATCATATCAAACCCCACAAACTGACTGAAAGGAACCATCCTCATCCCATAGGATGGATAGCTAGAAGAAGAAGAATAGCATTCGGCTAACCATTATGCCACACATGCAGCCCACTCCTCAGTATAACATAAAACAGAATGTCGAAAATCTTCCATTGTGCAAGCCATTCACTCCCTTTTACTAACACATTGTATTAAGCCAAAATGACAGAACTTTTTTCTCTGCTGGATTGCAGGAAGAACTAACGGCACCCAACCGCAGAAACTTCAGCTTCAATTTTAACACATTAACTGGCAACATTGTCAGGTTGTCATCAAATGACATAAAACAAGAAACACCAATGTCAACAGTAAGTCCTGCTGCAATTCTGAACAGGATCCCATTAATTGATGGGTTGCTTTATAGTGGTGCAACAAGGTTGAAGACTCACCTGCATGTCAAATAAACTTCAGAGTAATTTTCCACAGAATACATTATTATAACATTAATATTTTTTACAGATCTTCATTTAGTTAAAAATACCAAAGTGACATTGTCTTGATAGTTGATAGACTGTCTTGTTTAACCTACTGCCTAATTAACCTCAAGTAATTGTGCCTGTATTTGAATACATTTGCATCATGATCAGTTTCACGTTAACTTTGATGAATAAATTCACTTACAAATGATAAACGTCTTTTATTTTAAAACTTCAAATGAAAGGTTGAACTTGCTTTTTAGTTACTTGCTTTTCCAACCAATACTTTTGATAGATATGATTTTTACAGCATAAAAAAGCCTTCCATATGTACTAAGTTTAATTTCTTTTTGTGTATCATGGACCATTGTGCATGCAACTTTCTGAGCGGCAGGATATATAAAGCCAAACAATCCAAAACACACTACTGTATTAAAATGAGGTCAGGTGTCAGTAGGACATGAATCATGTATGTAGCTGATATTTTCCAAGTACTCAAACATGTTCTCATCATTCTTTTAAATGTATAATTTTTTAAATATTAAAATTTAGACATACAGCAGGGTAACACATCATTTTGGCCCATGAGTCCATGCCATCCAATTTACACCTGATTAACCTACACCCCCGGTACGTTTTTTTCAAAAGGTGGGGGGAAACTAGAGCCCCTGGGGAAAACTCATGAAGACATGGGGAGAACGTACAAACTCCTTACAGACAGTCTGGGATACAAACCATGGTCCCGATCGCTGGCACTGAAAAGGCTTTGCACTAACCACTACACCAACCATGCTACCCTATATTATATCCTGCAACATATTATTATCCAGTATGAAATTCCCCACATGCTCTACAACTGAACTTCTATCCTTCAAATTTGGCAGCCTTTTCCAAACAACTCAAAGTGAAGGTTAATTATTTAATTGAAGAATTGCCAATTAATTAAGAGGTTCTTATCTTCTCATTTTAGGATCTTTTGATGATCATTAAAGTGATGACTTCAAAGCGCTTAACATTTTATATTCTGCTTCTGGTAATGAAAATAAGCATTTCGTTGATTTTGCTTTCCTTCATTAATCATTTTATCCAGCATTAGTTGGCTCCAACATGGCACACTACGAAACCAATGCAACGGGTTCCAAACTATAACTTGTAAACAATCTCTGCATCGTCCAATATGGAAATCTGAAAATGAAAAGTGATTTCCACTGTCTCATACATAATAGGCATCATTAAGCACAATTCTGAAAATGATGATTTGTCTTTTGTTCTTGTTTACTCAGGATTCTACCACCCCCATTTTAAATTCCTCCCAATTGATCTTTGTTTTTTTTTCACAATGTCTCATTACTATTCTCTCTTGCTTTATTACATTGTCAATTTTACCATTTAATTTCTTCCTATTCTACTTGATCAAATATATTTTCTTCTAATATCATCACTTAGACCATGCTCTTGTCCTTGTATATTAAAAGTTATTTTGTTGCAAACAATTTTCAGTTCTGGTGAAAGCTCATCAACCTCCACTGATACTGCATGGTTGTGCTTTCCCAGTTCTCCCTTTTTATTTTTAACACTGAGAAGTTTCTGTTAATTTGCCACAGATTGCCTTTTGTGAAGTCCGCATCCTATCCACAGTGGTACTTTAAAAAAAAGAACATGCTACCTGGAATAAAATTGCAAAAGAATCCTAGTACAGAACAAATTTCAGCCATTAAAGAGGGACCATGAACTGTGGTCTCAACTTGCATCATTATTGCATGGTTGTCCTTCATCAACTCATGCTGCCATTACTGTTTCATTATCTGAATTTGCTTGGTTTAGTTATTTAATCTAGTTAGAATATATTTATAAAGATTTGGGTAAGATGGCAAAATTGGTTTAAAGAAATAACTGTAAATAAATAATAGAAGGCTACATCAAATATGTGGTCTCTCAGTAATTAATTTGAATATTGCTCACATTCAGCACACACATTATTCTGAATTTGGCTAATCTGATTTGACTACAATACAAGCCACCGATGAAGTAGAATTCCTTCTCAATCACAGGGTGGAGAAGAACATTAAAAAGATTGGGTGGGGCAAGTCTTTGCTTCTTTATTTATTTCAAAAGCAAGAGGAGTGGCACTTTTGATGTACAAGAATCTTCCAGTTAGAGTACAAGATGTAGTAATAGACCTTGCATTTATGGTGCACTGTTAAATATATTCAGAATCTTGGATCCTTATGGATGCATATATGCCAAATAATTTTTTTTATTCAAGAAACATTTCTTAATTTAGAAAATATTTTAATCGGAGGAGATTTCAATATTTGTCTGATCCAGTTTTAGATAGATCAACAAGAGCAGTAATGAGGACAAAAGTGCTGAAAGCCACTTTAGTATTGATGAGAGAGTTAAATTTAGTGGATGCCAGGAGAAGAATTCTGCCAAGATAAAGAGATTATTCTTTTTATTCAAATAAACATGATTCCTATTCCAGGATAGATTTGTGTTTAATTAAAGGTAGGATTATAGAAGCTGAATATAAAGCGAGAATTTTATCAGATAACTCACCTTTCATACTGACGTTCATGATGCAAGATTAAAAAAAATCAGTCTATGGATGGTGTTTTAACTCATCATTGTTGTGAAGTTCAGATTTTTTGTGATTTTATTAGAAGATAAATTCAGATATTCTGTGAGACCAACTGCAGTTCAATTGCTGATATATTTAGCATATGGGATGCTTTGAAAGCATATTTAAAAGAATAAATTATGAGTCATCCTTCTAATATTGAAAAGGAATATACAAAGGAGGTGGAAAAATAGGAAAATTAAATAACTAACTTAGAAAAGGATCTGAAAATGAGGGGGTCTGAAGAAAAGCATGGACAACTTATTAATAAAAGAAAACTTGAATATAATACATTACAAACATATAGAATGGAAAAAGTGATAACAAGAACTAAACAGAAATATTATGAATTGGGTGAAAGAGCCCATAGAGCCCTTTCTTGGCAGTTGAAAACAGAACTGGTCTCAAGAATGATCAATGTGATTAAAACAGATATGAATATGACTAGTTATAAACATCAAGAAATTAATGAGGCTTTGAGACAATTTTACTCTAAATTATATCAATCAGAATCTCAAGGAGATGCTAATAAAATAGAAGAATTCTTATCACAAATAAGACTTCCAAGGTTAAATTTGGAAGATCAGGTGGAACTAAATGCTCTCTTTACTCAGGAGGAGGTTATGGAAGTGTTGCATTCATTGCAAAGTAACACATTTCCAGGAGAAGATGGTATCCCTCCTGAATTTCATAAAGATTTTAAAGAGTTGTTTATTCCTCTTTTTATGAAAGTGTTAGACAAGGTATCTGAAACACATACTCTCCCAGAAACATTTTCAACTGCAATTATTACTGTGATACCAAAAAAAAGATAGAGACCTGTTGAAATTCAAATTATAGGATCATTGCCAAAGCCTTAGCAAATAGATTGGGAAAATTTTTGCTGAAATTGATAAATATGGACCAAACAGACTTTGTGAAAAAGAGACAGTCTGCTGATAATGTAAGTAGGTTGATTAGTAATGCATCATTTGGCACAAAAGAGGGGTGATCTGAGTGTCATTGTGGAATTAGATGCAGAAAAAGCATTTGATCGACTGGAGTGGAATTTTTTATTTAAAGTGCTGGAAAAATTTGGACTAGGTCACATTTTTACCAATTGGATCAAGGCGTTTTACAATGATCCAAAAGCTAAAGCTCTGACTAATGGACAAATTTCTACATCTTTTCAGTTGTCAAGATCTAGTAAACAAGGATACCCACCATCTCCAACTCTATTCATTTTAGCTATAGAACCTCTTGCAGAAGTAATTATTTGAGATCAGAACATTAAGGGATTTAAGGTTAACCAGGAGGAATATAAAATTAATTTATTTGCTGTTGATGCTTTGATATATTTGACAGAACCAGCGAACTCATTACAAAAATTATATTCAAAACTGAAAGATTATGGAAAAGTTTTGGGTTATAAAATAAATTGCAATAAGAGTGAAATTATGCACTTACAGGGGGAGATATACTCACTGTCAAAGAAATACCCTATTTAAATGGCCAGAAAATGGGATATAATACTTAAGAATAAATATGGACAATAATTTAAAAAAATTTATACAAATTGAATTATTTACCTTTACTCAAAAAGACTGAAGAAGATTTAAATAGATGGACAGCCTTACCCATAACACTGTATTAAAATGAATATATTTCTAAGAGTACAATATCTCTTTCAATCACTGCCCAAACCATTGCCTCAGAGGTTCTTTCAGGAGTTGAATAAATATGTCAGAAGGTTACTTTGGAAAGGTAAGATGTTGAGGGTCTCTATAGAAAAATTAACTTGAAAATATGAACTGGGAGGCTTACAACTTCCTAATTTTGAACATTATTATCGAGCAGTTCAAATGAGATTTCTTACTTTCTTTTTTTGAGCAAGGAGATAAATTTGCATGGGTGAAAATAGAATTGGATAAAATAGAAGAGAGAATGGTGGAGGATTTTATATATAAATGGAATGTAAAATTACTAAATGGTGAGAGAGAAATCCCTTTGATAAAACACAATATTTTGTATAAAATAAATAGTGATATTGGAACAAGTTGGGTATCTCCCAAAACTCCCCCAACTCATAATAGGCTTACACCTTGTACAATGGGCAGTCACATTTTTGAAATTTGGTCTTCTAAAGGAATTAGATATATTGAAGATTGTTATGAGCAGGACAATTGATGTCATTTCAACAATTAAAATAAGTATGGAATTCTTAACAACACAATCTTCTGCTATTTTCAAATAAGAATGTATCTAAGGGATAAAGTGGGTAAAAAAATATTTTTTAACCAAATTGTAGTGAGGTGGAGACTCTGATTTGAAAAGGAAATACAAAGATATTTACTTCAGCAATGTATCTCTTACTTCAAATGGGAACCTCCCCCCCCCCCCCCCCCCACCCCACCAAGCAGGCATAAGTACAGGCAGAGATGGGAATCAGACTTAAATGTAAGAGTAGATGAGGAAACCTGGTCTGAACTATGTCAGGATAGAATGACTAATGCAATAAATGTAAGATATAGATTAGTGCAATATAATTTTTTTGCATCAATTATATCTCACACCCCAGAAATTAAATAAATTCAGACTTATCAGACCGATGTCTTAGATGTGGCGAAGAGGTAGGAACTTTTTTTTAAACATTCAATCTGGTTATGTTCTAAAGCGAGACCTTTTTGTGTCAATCTATGAAATTTCTTAGAGAAGATTATAGAATTAAATTTCCATAAAACCCAGAATTATTCTTACTGGGTAATATAAGAGGGATAAATCAAAACTATCTAAATATCAAATAGAATTTGTTAAAATTGTGTTGGTAAGGCTAGAAAATGTATAGCAGTCACATGGAAGTCTGATTCACAGCTAGGTATGGCCCATTGGAATGTAGAAATACATAGTTGTATTCCCTCTGTGAAAATTTGGCATCCATATATACAATTTTTAGATGTAAATCTTTAATTGTGTTGTACCTAACCTGTGTTGATCTTCTTAAAAAAAACCATCAATTTATGATCTCCGTGGAGTGTGCGGCACTTTTCAGCAATTCATTCTGCTTTCTTTTCCTTCTTTTCTTTTTCTTCTTTTTCTTTATATCTACTCTTTTCTTTGGGTTTTTTTTGGGTGTGTGGGGGTTGGGGCATAACCATCATGGAGGAAATTCTGGATTTACATTTGTACTTGTAATTTTTAATTTTGTAATTGACTGCATGTATGGTCAAAACATTTTAAATAAGCTATTAAAAAAAATCACAGGATAGAGAGAAAGAAATAGATGATTACCCATGCAGAAGATCACATAACATCATAGTTACTGATGTTAGATGGTCTCACCTTAAAATGTGACCCAAAAAAAGTAAAGCCAAGTTTAGGTAGAAGAGGACTGGAAATGATTTATGTAGAATTGGGCTCTGGGCACAATGAGTGGCAGCAACTTTCCGATAAAAAGATAGGATTGTTTTCTACTTTTGTGTTGGAACTGTGGAAATTACTGATCGATAATGGTCTTGAGAAATCAACAATAATTCAGTTCAAATTCAGCACTATGAAAATACCTCAATGTCATTCATGTGGTCAATGTCACTAAATAACTATAGCTGTTAGGAAAATACAGATGCTTGCCAAGTAAACATGACTTTACTTTTGGATGTTGCAGTAAATTATTTTACCCATAAGGAAACTTTCCAAGATTCAACATCTCTGAGGGAATTTGAATAATTAGCATGTTTTTGATGCCAGTCTCAAGATGAATTCCCTTCCTGGTATTCTCAGATGAAAGTCATCTGATATCAAAAGACTCTAAAGTTATCACTTACATCAAATTTTAATAGCATCCCAAAAGTAAAGAGCCCACATGTCCACAGAACCTTTTCTCGATTGATGTGATAATTCTCAATAACTTTGGAATAGTTATCTGGCAACACACATTCTGTCCTCTGCATTTAAGTACTTGATGGTACATTTTTAGATCAGTGTTTGTAGCTTACCATATTGAATGACTGTGGCAGAAATCTAATGCAGATATTATTTGTCTGAAGAATTTTCTGGCCTCCTTTGGTGTCAGCCGCCCTTTTTTCACAAGATAATCAAAGAGTTCTCCCCCAGAAACATGTTCTAGCACCAAGTACCTGAGAAATGAAAGAACACAGAATAAGAGGAGCAATCTAAAATGTTATGTAAGGCAATGCAAGCTAAGTAAATACATCTTAAATTGGCAGAGTATTCTTAATGAGAGGCTCTATCTTAACGAACCTCAAAAGTTTTTACATGATCACCATTATGCCCTATCAGCAAGTTCCTTCTCGTGCTCAATGATAACATATGTAATCCAAAGTTATCACGAAATTAATCTTAGAGACACAAGGGACTGTGGATGCTGTAGTCTCGAGTTTAAAAATGAACTGCTGGAGGACCTGCAGCATCTCTGGACGTTCAGCACTTCAGGTCGAGACTCTGCCATCCTAACCATAACTTTCCCAGAGATTAACCTTCCTTCTCTGATGAATGAAGTGAATCCTTCACAAATGCAGAATTTTTGTTTGGTAATTGATGGGAAGTGTCAGAAATCCGCAAGTCTGTGAACAGGGTCACAGGTCTATCCTGCACTTTTTTAAACCACAATATGCTATGTTTGGAATCGCCCCAACGGCAGATTCAAATATTTAACACTTTTGGGTAACGGGTAATGTTTCTTAATAATAGCATTTCGCTATTAGTTTAGTGAAAATGTTAACTGTTTCCTATTAAAAAGGTTTACAACTACATTAAAACAGTAAACAGACATTTTAGAATTTTTCCATTAATATCAAAAGTAGTAATTTCTCAGCTTTAGTACTGGAAATGGGAATAATTAAAACAATAACATCTGAATAAATGATATTGTAAAATGACTCCTTTCCTCCAAAACACAAAGGATGAAAATTTTGGGAAAACACATTACAAATGAGTTTTCCATCAAACTAGCAGATATTACTAGGATTTGCTGGAGACGAATCCATGGATATTCAGTGACTCTGGGCGGACTCTCTGCTTCTCTTTCTCTGGCTATAAGGGGCGCTGAGTAATTTCTGCTGATTGTGAATCTTTGTCTGCTTTACAGTAGATGAAAGGAAATTTCATGAAATATCACATTTCCTGTTTATTACATGACAATAACATAATCTTGAATGAATGATGGTTCCTGCATAGTGGTATTTGCAGATAATTTTGAAGGTATTACAATTAAAATATGTAATAAAGCCATTGCCCGAACCATGGTTGTAAATATATTTTAAAGGGGCATATTTTTAGTCTCCATTTACTTTTTAAGAATACTGCTATGGCAGAATGGAATCCCAAGGTGCTAGGAAGTTGGTTCATTCTTGGTGACCTTGGCTAGCTGTCATGCTGAGACAGCAACATCAGAAACAATGATTCAGCTGACATCGTGCTTAATGGCATTTTTATACTTTCATAATAAAGGGCCCTGGGACTAGCACTAAAATACTGACTTGCTGGGATGCTGCTGCCAATCAAGGCCTACGGAGAACACCAATTTCCAATTACCATGGCTAACAGCAAGAGAACTGCTCTATATGCCCATAGATGTCACGGCCTTGAAGCCGCAGAAAGCTGTTTATAGTAGAAGTGCTCTCTAGTTGACCTCCATAACATCGTTTCAATTTACATTGTTCAAACACTTTCTAAGACATGGTAAAAAGCAGAATGAAAAAAAGCAGGATTAAAGGTGGGCAGGGAAGAGGCTAGCTAGCTATCATCCGTGTATGGTGAATGATTGCAAATGGAAATGCGAAGAGGGAGAAGAATTAATGTAAATGTAATGGCAAAAAAAATCAAAAATATTGAAAATGATGTAATACTGCAAAGAGTTCCTTGCCCACTTCATGTCAATTTCATAAATCTTTTCTAAGACATAACCAGGAGTAGGCCACATGGCAGTTTAAGCTGCTCCTCTATTTTGTAATCTTAAAACCACGTCGTCCTTTAATCTATTGTTACGTCTCTGGAGTTACTTGGGAGGCTTCTTAAATAACTTAGAGATGCAACATTCAAATAGCAAAAGAGACTTTACTCCACCATCTCAGGAAACTGTTCACACACACTCATTTACATATACATACACCCCACAGTGGTGCACTATAGTTACTACAGTGAGAAGGGTGTATTCTTACGCGGTTACAAAATAGATCACATTATCCTGACTATGATAATCTTTTACCCCTTAGCTTATCAAGCATCTATTTATCTTTGCCTTAATAATATACACAGATGATGCTTCCACCACTATTTGAAGAAGAGAACTCCAAAGACTTTCAGCCATTGAGAGAAAAAGCACTGTATATTCTAAACTTTAAATGGGGAATGTCTTATTTTTAAACAGTGAAACTCCGACTCCTTTTTGATCCATCGACAACCTGAGCTCCAGATCCAAACCTCCGACACAATCAAGGTGGCACTAATGCCGACTCTATAGGTGCTTTCACACTTGCGTCCCACTAAATTGGCCATTCAGTGTCCTGGGATAGGAATGGGGATTTGGCTTTTCACACTCCTAACTGGGACACTGAATGCTTTCACACTTGCAAGGAGCCATCCCCAGGGTTAGGACTGTTCTACCTTCTACTGATGATGTCACAATGTAATGAGTGATGGTGGACCTGCCCTAAATCCTGATCAATGTATTATGATCTTATATTCAAACAAAATTAACCATGCCTAATTTAAGCTTTATGTACAGCACAGTATGAGTCCTTCAGCCCTTGTTGTACCAACCTACATAAAGAGACCATGGGAAAGAGGTAGCAGTAAATAGCAATAATGGACAATTTTTAAACTGCATGGGAAAGTTGGTAGCGCTATAGCGCACAATTTGTGAGGGCCGTGGGACCTTTGGTAGCGCTATTGTCCACAATTTAAACAGGATGGCAAAGTTGGTAGCGTTATCATGCATAATATAGAAATACCACGGGAAAAAGCGATGGTGGACCTGCCCTCTCAGAATGCCATGTGGCAGAGAAAGGGCTGTATGCACGGCTGTAAGCACGGAGCACTCAAGAAGTCAGGTTCCCCCATTGCTTTTTCCCATGGTCTTTAAAAATTGTGCGCTATAGCGCTAACAGCTTCCCCACATTGTTTAAAAATTGTCTGCCATTGCCATTGCCTCTTTCTCTCCTGCTGTGACTTTCCCACAGCAAAGTTTATACCTTCACTTTAATCTTTTCTTCCTTCATGTTCCTGCCCTCATGCAAAAACTTGGGTCATTTCAATCCCACAATGCAATTGCCCATTCTACACTTGCCTGATTGCAATGTCAGCATCTGCAGATGCCGGGAATTGTACTAGGGGTCAAGGATGTCAATCCCCAGTGTGAGATGATGTAATCTGACCCTGGCGTTGAGACAATTTTCCTTTCACTCTAGATACTTTAAAGGGCGATTGGCCGTTAATTCCTGGAACCACTTGCAAGTGTGAAAGAGGCTTGTGTCCACCTTGTGGTGGACAGAAGGCAATTTTGTGTAATATTACATGTTCTTCATTATAAATGACAATAAAAGAATGTTGCATCTTGAACATTAATTATAGATTCTCCAAGTGGATACCTCCTCTCTACATCCACCCTATCAAGACCCTTTGGTATCTTATAGATTTCAATCAAGTCTCCTCCCGCTCTTCTAAACTCCTGGGAATACTAGCCTAGCCTGTCCAATCTTTTCTCATAAGAAAATCAGTCCAGTAAACCTTCAGTAAATGGGGAGACCAACACTGCACCCAGACATTGTCTCACCAAAACCCTATACAATGGAAGTATAACCTCCTTAATTTTGTATTCAATTTCCCCAGAATAAGCAATAATATTCTGCTAATTTCCCTCATTATTTGCTGTACCTGCAAACTTCCATTTGCAAATCATACTCTTGAATAAACAGATCCCTCTGCATGTAATAATTCTTGAATTTTTACTGTTAAGAAAATATACTTTATTCCTACCAAGATGAATTAATTCATGATATTATTCTCCATTCTTTGGATTTTTGTCCATACATATCATCTATCTATATTTTTCTTCAACCTCCTTATATCCTCTTTACTTTCCTATTTTTGCTATATTTGCTGATGACACAAAGACAGAGTCTTTGGTACCTTCATCCAAGTCAGTGAATCTGATGTAATACAACCTTTTTGACAAGCCTACCATGTGAAATTTTGTCAAAGAGCTTGCCAAAATCCATGCCCTCGTGAATTTTCTTGGTGAAACACAGTAAAATTTGTGAGGCACTATTTCCCCTGCACATAGCCATGCTGACAATCCTAATCAGACCTTGCTTTTCCAAATGACTGCACATCCTGTTTCTCAGAAACCCTGCCAATATTTTACCAGCACAGGTATTAGGCCCTCCTGTCTGTAGTTCCTTGGATTTTCCTTGCATCCTTTCTTAAATAAAGGCACAACATTAGACACCCTACAGTCTTATGGCACCTCATCCGTGGTTAACCATGTGTCCCCATGCCAAACTTTCTTTCCCAGCTTCCTACTGTTGTAATGTGAACTGGTTTTAAAGTGAGGCTGGGAGGGGTTTACTTCCTGTCTGACTTCAAGGTAATGTGTGGCTGCTGGAGCCCATTGAGCTTTCTTCTGCCCAGGCTTAATCTTACCCTTTCAACTCCTGCACTCTTCAGCTCAATCTCCCTTTTTTGCCACAACTGTAGCTGACAGTATCTTTGAATTTGCACTCATTTGGATAGTGCGTCCCTCCACGCTGAAAACGTTCCACCTGCTTTGCCTGCATACCAGTCTCCCTGCTAACTTGATACACTTCTGCTGACTTTGAACCCCACCCAATATCCTTGGTACTATTATCAGCCATCTCCATGCCTTGGGTAATTTCTAGGGCTTTCTTGAAAGTCAGCAGTGCTTGTCAGGTGGCAAGCCATTCACAAAGCTGGATATGAGCCATGCTTACCAATAGTTGCTGCTCGATGAGGATTCAAAGGACTATACCACAATTAATACACATAAGGGATTATTTAAATGCAATTTCCTGGTGTTTCGAGTGGCGCCCAGCTCCACCATTTTCCAAAGGGTAATGGGCATCTTGCTGCAGGGGATTCCACGTGTAGTGGTGTATCTGTGTGATGTTTTGATCTCTGGGGCTACGGAGGTGGAACATCTAGCTAAGAGGAACTGAACAGAGGTTGAAGAGGCTCTCAGATGCAGGGCTGTGATTGAAAAGCAGCAGGTGGGTGTTCCTGGCACTGAGTGTGATACGATCACAGCTGAGGGGCTCTGCCCAGTGGAGGACAAAGTGAGAGCTATCACGGAGGCCTCAAGCCAAAAGGGCGTCACAGAACTTGGATCATATTTGGGCATGGTGAATTATTATGGCAAGTTTCTTCCTGATCTCTCAAGGGTTTTGGCCCCACTGCACAAGCTGTTGCACAATAGCAGCAAATGGTAGTGGAGTGAAGAGCAGGAGGAAGCTTTCAAGGACCTGAAAGTACTCCTCCACTCAGCGAAGCTGCCAGTTCACTATGTCCCAGATAAGGAGATCACCCTTTCATGTGATCCTTCTTCCTATGGAGTAGGGGCAGTTCTCTCACACATAAGAGAGGACCGTTCGGAGCAGCATATTGGTTTTGTTTCACATATCCCAATGGCTGCTGAGAAGAGATATTCAAAGCTAGGCAAAGAAGGTCTGGCCATTGTTTCTATGAATCATAAACCTCTGATGATCCTGTTCAGTGAAATCAAATGGGTCCCACCACTAGGATACAGTGTTGAGCTCTCATATTGTCAGCCTACCAGTACATTATTGTGTACAGAGCAGGTGGAGATAATGCAAACGTTGATGCACTGAGTCATCTACCATTACATGAGAAACCAGATACTACACATGAGCCTCCAGAGATGGTGTTTTCATTGGAAAGGCTGTTAGAGACACCTATAAAGGTAACTCAGATTAAACATGGAAAGAGAGTGACGCAGTCCTGTCTCAAGTCAAGACTTTCCTTTTACAAGGATGGCCCAGTATCATGAAAGGAGAGGAACTGAAGCATTATGCCAAACATAAGACCGAATGGGGACCGCAGGATGGCTTCATTTTCTGTGCGGATGGGGGGGGGGGGGGGGGGGGGGGGGAGGGTCATTGTACCTCCCCCTCACTGTTCAAAGATTGTGGGGAAAGTTCATGAGGCTCATCCAGGGGTGCCTCAAATGAAAAGCCTTGCAAGATCCTACATCCAGTGGCCAAGAATGGATCAGAATCTGGAGAATAAGGTAAAATCATACACGCAATATCGGATCAATCAGAAAATTCCACCAGCATCTCCTTTGCGCCCTTGGAAGTGGCCAGTTCACCCCTGGTCTAGGCTACATTTGGACTTTGCTGGCCCATTTATGGGGCAGATGTTTCTAATAATGGTGGATGCGTATTCCAAATGGATAGAAGCTCACATCATAGGCCACATTACAGCTCATTCAACCATAGACAAACTCAGGCAAGTGTTTGTGGTCCAGGGGTTGCCTAACACTCCAGCCACTGATAATGCCCTGACATTTACCCATGAGCTGTTCAGTGAGTTTATGCAGCAGAATGGGATTCATCACATTCGGGCGCCCCTTTGGACCCAGCCTCACATGGGTTGGCTGAGCGGGCTGTTCAGACAATGAAGGAAGACCTGAAGAGGATGACAGGGGACTCTCTTAGAATCAGGGTTTCACGTTTCTTGTTTAAATACCACCTTACGCTGCAGACTACAACTGCACGCACTTCAGCATAAACCCAAGTCAAGATTGGACCTGCTGCACCTGGACATGAAAGCAAGAGTGGAAAGAAAGCTGGAAAATCAGAAGGGATATGATCAACATCCGTGAGAAGGACAGTTAAAACCAGATGTCAATGTCTACGTGAGAATCAATCAGCAATGGGTACCTGGGGTTATTCTTAAGCAGAGTGGTCCTGTCTCCCATGTTGCTAAATTGACTGATGGACGTGTTTTCTGCAGACATCAGGACCACGTGCACATGTACTCAGAGGCGGACAGTTCCATGGAGTTTCATTGGTGAGACAGACTACTGTGGAAGTGTGTTCCCCAGTGACTTTGCCAGAGAGAGGCAGATGAAGACACTGTCAGAGGGATCTGGGTCTCCTGAAGAGGATGGATATTCCCACAGACACACATACCCACCTTCGTCAGTGGTACCTGCTGGTTCATCAAGGGTTGTGCGTAGATCACAGCACACTCGCAAGCCTCCTGACAGACTAAATCTTTGGACAGTTTTTTTTCAGTGGACTGAATAAGGAGTCTCCCACATTTTACAGATGTTTTATATTATATTGTTGCTAAGACGTTATTATAAGTTTTAGGAGTATGCAAGCTAATGACACAACTGTGCTTTTATATTTGGGGCATGTTGGATTTTAAGAGGGGAGAAGTGCTGTAATGTGAGCTGTTTTTAAATGAGGTTGGGAGGGGTTTATTTCCTGTCTGTCTTCTTTACTTCCTGTGTGCCTTGTATTTTGCTTAGAGACCGGGGATTGAGGGGGGTGGGGGGGAGGGGGTGGTGGTGTGTGTGTGTGCACGGTTTTGCTGCTCCAGATAAAGTTATTTTTTTGAGCTTAAAGTTCTTTTTCAAAGAAGTTACTACACCTACTATGTTCTGGGAAACACTTGATCAGATCTAGGCATTTATCTGTGTTTATATGTTTTAAACCTTCAGCATCTCCTCTTTAGTAACATGGATTCTCTTCATAATATCAATATTAACTTTCCTATGCTCCACATCATTCACTATGATAAATACTGATGAGAAATACTCGCTTAGGACCTCACCCATCTTCTGTGACTCTGACACCACGCACTTGGCCTCCAAATGTTCCTAAATGTTTGTTTATCTCTATAGCAAATATTAAAAATGAGCTGCAATGTCCTTTTGAGGGGAATGAAATGTTCCACTCACTCCTCCCAATTACTCACACACCTCAGGGGAAAAAAAGCAAAACAAATTGCTAGCATTCCAAGTCCAAATTCTCTGAATATAATTTTAAAATATTAAACAAGCAAAGCAACAGCACAATATGTTCAGAGACAGAACTCAAATGGTTTTAAAACAGCTTGTAATACTTTGTGATGTTGACATGGGGCTCAATTTAGAAACAGGGGAAAAAAAACAAATTATGTAAAGATTACAGCTCTGCAATCCTGGTTGTGGCAAAATATCTTGCTGCTTTCATAATTGTTAATTCAATGGGAAAATTTCATTTGTCCTCTGATGACCTGGCCTTTACATAAAAGCAGATTGTGATGGAGATGCTGGTAGAATTACTTAGACCACATGCGCAGAGGTGATTTTGAGAATTTTTATTCTGCCAAAATTACCTTGGATCGATTGGGTGCCAACTTTGACAGCGGAATCCCACTTTATAATCAGGCAACTGAATTTACACAGCAGATAGAAGTAAATCTACAATTGGTCATGTTGCTCAATCTCAATTAATGTAAAAGCTACCAAGCGGCATTGCAGAATTAGAGGGAAATTCTTAATATTGATATGGCATTCATTCCTACATTCCATTTGATTCCCTCCTTCAGCCTATTTCTCTTCTTACAGAGTGTATCTCTATTCACTTCCCAACTCCTAATCTCATGTGTTCTGTCTTGTTCTCTCCACCAGCTACTCCATTCATCTGTCCTCATTCCTTCTCGGATTGGTGTAGTTAGATACTACTGGTTCATTATTACAAAATTTCTTCTCTTTTACTTAATGTTTATGCAATGAATTCCATATAATAAATTCTACTAAATAAATAATATTGGGTGAAGACTCAGCAACTGATGAAAAGTCAAGGATATGGAACTTGACAGATATGAGGCTGAACTAGTTACCCTTTGTGATAGTACAGACCTATCACTAATGTATATAGTTACAGTATCTAGAGTATGTAATGACTGTGCTTACAGCGATTGGCTGAGAGCTTAGCCACACCTACTGTCTGGGCCTTAAAGGGTTGTGTCCCTCGCCAGGTCGGATCATTCCGGACTGGTTGGCCACCTGTGAAGAGCTCCTGTCTTTTGCTAATAAAAGCGTTGGTTTGGATCAACAAGTCTTTGGTTCTTTCGACGAGCTCTACACCCTCTACTGCTTTTTTTTTTATGCACAAGCTTCGGGAATTTAAACACACATTTATAGGTCTGACTGTATATCTGAAAAGACATTAAAATGTTTGGTCAAGAACATCTCAATTATGCTAAACAATCACTAATCTAAACAATAATTTAGTGATGTGAACAGCTGCAATTCTCCAGCTAGCAAGCCACAAGAGGAAACACTACTACTTTAGCTTCAGCAGCGTTTTTAGATCCAGAACACATACTGAAGTGACATTACTCAAAGAGAGCATTTTCCAATATGTTTGGTGCTTCTGAGTTTGAATTCTAAATCCAGCTACCACAGTGTTGATGAACAATTTTGTATTGTGGCCAAATCCATAGGAACTATATGAAGACTCTTCATAGTTTCTTTAATTATCATTTTGAGAAGATTACTATCCCATCACCCGAGATTCTAAATTATTGTTTCTGAGATGAAACATGGGACACAGATAGTAGAAATAAAATGTTATACAAGTACCAGCAAATAATAAATGCATTCATCATGTAAGTTATTGTCAGAAAAGGAAAACTTAATTTGCTAATCATAAATTTAATCATAAGGAAATGAAGGTTAAAAAGTCATACAGTATCCAACACAACTACAAAAAAAAAACAGGAGTAGAAAATGATCCAAAAAGCACAAAATCTTGAAAGTCTAGTATATGAACTATTTAATTTCTTTTACTTGATTTCAGCAATGAATTAGGGCTGCCTGGGGGGACTTTGCCTCAGAAAGAATGAGCGACCAAATCATTTCCTGATCTGACTGGTGGAAATAATTCCGTCTAATCATTTGGAATTTTTAAAAATCTTAAATCTTGTTCTGTGTGATTTGCTCCAAAATAAAATACTACAGATGCTATAAATCTAAAATAAGAATAGAAAATATTGGAAAATGTCAGCAGGTCAAGTGAATGAGTGTCTTTAAATTAAACCGTATATGGAATGTCCACTTTGCCAATTGCAGCTTTTTCAGTCATCAGAACACCCAACTCTGTGGTGGTGTGTGAGCATGTGCTTGTGTATGTGTGTGCACGTGTGCCAGAGTATGTGAGTGTGCGTGAATGTGCATGTGAGAGTGTGTGAGTATGCATGTGAGGGTGTGTGTGTGAGAGTGAAGGGATGTGTGCACAAGTGTGTGAGAAAGTAAATAGTTACAGTACATTCTTGCGATATTTGGAATTCCAATATCTTATAACTATCAAGAGAATTGATCTCTGTCCAGTGGCACATTGGAATTTGAAGAAGTACCTAAAATATGTTTTATCACTGTAATGCATGTTAACAACTGTCAAATATGTTGTAGCTTTTATGTTATATGACAGTAAAATATGCTTTGGTGTGTCATCAGAATTCTTGAGACATCTTAAAGTCAAAACACTTACAAAGAATGAAGGTTAATGAATTTATGCTCTCAGAAATGGAAAATGCTTCAAGATCAACCTGATGATTTGAAATCCCCAAGCTTAAGGTCTCCTTAATATGCTTCTTTTGCATATAGATTTTCCTAAAGTGAAGAAATATTTGCCCATTCTTGATGAAACACACTCTTCAAAGAATAACACCAGATTCTGATGGCTTCAACATGCTTATGTATCTGGTATACATAAAGGGTGCTTCTGCCTTTTCACAGTTCCTCTAAGTAAAATTAATACCAGTATTTTAGATTCAGGAAAAGCAAGACACATTAGCACATACCTGCTTCATTAAAAAGTTGAAATATGTAAGAAAGTAGCCTTTACTTTCAATTGAAAATTAATTTGATATTAATTTTTGCTATCTAATTATTGTCAACCCACAAAACAGTGTCAGTTTGACACCTGCCATTTCTTTTTAATGGATATATTCCTTAAGACTTAATGTGATTGGTTAATGCACTTGAAGCTTTGCTTTTTTTCTCAGTTAAGAGATCTCAATGACCTAATTGGATGAACTGGGTCTCATATTTTATAAATGCCCAACTAATAAAGCTCCATGGACAACTGGCAGGAACTAAAACACAAGTGGAGACAGAATTCATCAATATTTCATTGTAGAAGTGCTTCGTGTCCATATAGTGTCCTAACAATTTGACTAAACAATAGAAATAATATTTAATTATCCCAAGTATGTCTGTGAGAGACAGAGTTTGGGGAAATGGATAGGAATCATGTTCTCATGTACTGTGACGAAGAAGATGATAAATTACAAAATTCCTTTCAGAGACATAATCATTAAGACATACTACTTAGAATCAGGCCCTTTGGAGTACTAAGTCTGCACTGCACGTTATGCAAAATTAATTTATTCTCTCCACATTGCCCTCAAATTCTACCACTCACCTACAATCTAGGGGCAATTTACAGTAGCCATTTAAGCTACCAACCGGCATCTGGGATGCAGGGGTATCCAGAAGAAATCCTTGTGGTCAGAATGAGAAAGTGCCAACTCCACACAGATAGAAACAAAGGTTGGAATCGAATCCAGCTTCACTGATGCTGTTTGGTAGCATTTTTAAGGGCTGCACATTTGTGTTGCCCCATTTTTAACCAAGTATCAAATGCAAGATAAAGATAATAGGTAAATTTTTTAAATCTATGAACACCACATTCAGGAAATGGGAATAAAATGACCACTTTTAGTGCAGAAACAAATCCAGAGAATTGTGAAATAAGTTCGGTTATAATAGGCAAATTGAGTATCCCATAAGCATAGGGCCAAATGTCAGTACAGTCCAAGAATCATAGTGCATCACAGTCTGGTGCAGTTGCTGCAGCGAAATGGATCAGCGGTCAATCCACAGGACCATAAGAATGGCATCGAGGATCACTGGGGTGTTCCCCCCCCCATTGACATAATCTACTGTGATCGTTGTCTGAAGAGGGCACATAAAATCATTGAGGACCCTTTCCACCCTACACACAGCTTCTTTCAGCTGCTCCTGTAGGGAAAGAGATACAAGAGATACAGCACCACCAGGCTGAGGAATAGGTTTTTCCCACAGGCAATGAGAATGTTGAATGACCATCTGAGATCCTCGTATTCACTAAACAATATTTATTTATATGAATTCTTGTCCTGCACACGTATTGCTTGTCTGCATGTGTGTTAGGTCTGGTTGTGTGTTTGCATGTTTTGCACCGCGGACCAGAGAATGCTGTTTTGTCGGGTTGTGCTTGCGCAATCAGTTGACAATAAACTTGAATAGAACCAGGTGCTCTTTAACCACTCCACGCTCAAAGGTAAAGGATGATGCGATAATAAAATGATTGAAATTGAGATTCCTGTCATTATGCCATACTGTGATGGAATCAAAATTAGACAGACTCAAACAGACTCTTCTGTCAAATATGTCTATACTGACCATCATATAGCAATGTATATTAATGCCATTTACTAGCACATGATTTGTAGCCAGCCATGCTTTGGTCAGTCAAATGATCATCCAAAGCTTCTCAAAAAGAGGGAGCGTACCACTCTCCATCACTGTCTCAGGGCACTGTGCTCCAGATTGCAATTGTCTTCCGAGTGATAAAATGGTTCCTTAGATCCCATCTTCACTTCTAATTCTTTACCTTAAGTTTATCTCCCGGTCTTTGATACCGCTACACAGGGAAGCACTTCTTGCTATCTACTCTAACTATGTGTCTTAAAATTTCAAATAACTTCGGCCTCCTCTGCTTTAAGGATGACAATCCTAGTCTCTCCTCATAACTGTAAAAACAGTCAGAAATGCTGGAGCTACTCTTAAAGAAACACGAAAGTCTGCAGAAGCTGTGATAATAGTAAAAACACCAAATGCTGGTGGAACTCAGCCGGTCTTTCATCATCCATAGGAAACAAAGATATATTGCCGACATTTCAGACTTGAACCCTTCAATGAATAAGGAGATAGGCTCCTCTTGCCTATCATTGCATGTTTCCACTAATTTTTCATATCCAGTTGGTAAACTTGTCATGGCGGTACTCAGCCAGTCTTAAGTGCCAATAAAGGTAATGAAGCATTACCAATGTTTCGGGCCTGAGCAGGCAAGCATCTTAATTAACGACTAGAGATTAATGGGGAAGAATGGGAGAGGTAGGAGTCCAGACCTAACAGCCAAAAGGTCCAAATTGGACAGGTTAAGAGGAAAGGCGAGAGATGATTTTGGATCTGTGAAAGGAGACAGGGAAATGGGAAAGGGTCGGGGGGGGGGGGGGGGGGAGAAGAGAGACAGCGCAAGCTGGGGGAAAAGTGACAGGGAGAAGAAGATGGGGTGGGGAGTGGGCTTAATGGAAACAGGAGGTCGATGTTAATGCCGTCCAGTTGGAGTGTGCCCAGATGGAAGAGGTTCCTCCAATTTGCAGGTGGTCTCAGTCTGGCAGCGCACAAGATCATGGACAAACATAGGATGGGAAATTGAAAAGGGTGGCCATTGGGAGATCCACACTTTTGCTCTTTATAATTGAAACATTCACCCCATACAACACCTTGCAAACCTCATGTCTGAGGTGGAGAATCAGTAACCTCCTACCGCCATGACAAGTTTACCAACTGGATATGAAAGATTAGTGGAAACATGCAATGATAGGCAAGAGGAGCCTATCTCCTTATTCATTGAAGGGTTCAAGTCTGAAATGTCAGCAATATATCTTTGTTTCCTATGGACGATGAAAGACCGTCTGAATTCCACCAGCATTTGGTGTTTTTACTATTATCATAGCTTCTGCAGACTTTCGTGTTTCTTTAAGAGGAGCTGGAGTGATCTGTGTTACAAACCACGCATAACAAGAGCAATAGACCATGAACCAGATAGTGTTTAATTTTAAAACACTAATTTTATTACTTAATCTTATAGTCTTAACTCTTAAACTATCCTTAACACTAAATATTCTCAACTATGCGCAGGTGCACTAGTGTGCGTGTACGTGTGTGTGTGTGCATGTGAGTGTGTGAGAGATACCCAAACCATTATAGTCCAGGCCAAAATCTATAAAGTTACTTCAAAGTTCAGTCTTTCAAATTCAGAGTTGAAGCACAACCCTTTGAAATTTGATGCCCAGAATTAATGATGAACTGGAGTTGTAGCTGCTACAGACCTCATAAATTCTCCTTGTGTTGCCTTTGAAGAAATGTCCATCCACACGAGCTGTGGCCACAACAGTCCTGGTCCTTTTGTAGGCGAAACTTGAACTGGGCAGCCTCCACGAAACTTCCAAAACCCTGGCACCAATCTCTCCAAGAGATCTCCACTGTTGGTGACAATCAAAATGAAGCACTTTGCTTCCCAAAAGACCCTCCTGGCACAGGTTGATCCACCAAAAAGGCCCTGTCATTTGTACACCATGCTTTGCTCTGAATTCCACAAAATGGCTGGCCCCAACAGCTGCTTCAAAAAGCTGTTTTATCTTTAGCAGTCAGCATGGTTCTCCCTTGCAAAATGAAAATGTCTTTGCAAATGTATTGAATCTGGAATAGACTGTGACTTGTGATGGTGCTTGTGTGAAATGTTATATGCTAACTGTGACCATTCAGTTCCTCCTGTCTATACTGTCCCTTACAGTGATAATCCCATTTTACTAAAATGGGAGTTCATAATACCTGTAACCACCTAGGATAAACCACAAAAATCATGACAGAAGCAAATGGACACTCTAAAGTAAAATGGCAAGAAGAAAATGTCAAAGTTTGGAAGTCTCGATTTTTGAATGGAAGTTTAGGTCCTATCAGGGAGCTAAAAGCAGTTTAATCTTTTTCTGTCTTTGATTGTTATGTAATATTTCGAAGACTTACTATATGGTTTCGTTGCACAACATTAATAAAATTTTTTCTACCACTGACGCAGAGTTCCTCCAGCAGATTGAGTTGTTGATGTACGATCCCAATAGAAACATGTTGGAACCCACTCTCCTCCTGAAACAATTTCTTTCCACCTCAAATGATATGCAAATAATCTGAAAACCAAGAATTATCTCTACAGCAGGGAGTTCAATGTTGGGATTTAAAACAGCAAGGCACAAAATCACATTAGATTCTTTAGTTCTGAGCACTAATCACTCACAAGGAAATGTGCTACTATAGACTTGACTACATGCTGTTTTATTTAAGTGTTGCAGGCACAAATTATTAACTGCAGTGCATATAAAGCATTGGGCAGGATATAGATCGTGAAATTAGAATAATCTGGATATTTCCAATGAAACCATGGCAATCAAGTAGTATTAAACCAAAATATACCATTTTATTTAATGGAAATACAATAATGCTATTGTGAAGTTATAGGGCTTGTAACTCATCAGCTACCTTAACTACTCATTACCACTGTAGCTACATCATGCACTGGCGTTCCTCACATAGGGTTTCTCCAATGCATACAATGTATATCCATGGGAGTTATCTAGTACATTCAGTGCTCCCTTTGTGGCCTTCTCTAAATTGGAGTGACTGGGTGCAGATTGGAAGATCACTTCACTGAGCACCTTCACTCTGTCTACATCAGTGACAGTGATCTCCCAGTGGCCAATCACTTCCATCCTGACATGTCTGTCCATGGCTTCATGCACTGTCTCAACAAGACCATCTGTAAATGAGAGGAACACCAATTGCTTTTCTATTTGGGCACTCTCCAACACTTTGGCATTAACATCGACTGCTCCATTTTCTGCCAGCCTGTTCTCCATTCTCCCTCCTTTCATCTTCTTTCCTCCAGCTCTCCACCCCCTTCACTCTCCATTTTCCAGAGCCATCCCTCCTCCCCCTGCTTGCTGGTATGTCCTCCCTCTTCTATCCACCAATTAACTCCTGCATGTACCCTGTGGTCCACCCCCCTCCCCCAACATTTTGTTCAGGCACCTGCCTACATTTTGTCCATACCTTGATGAAGGGCTCGAGCCTGAAACTTTGGTTATGTATCTTTATCTTTGCTATATAAAGTACATTGTTTGACCTGCTGAGATTCTCCAGCATTATGTTTTTACTTCAACCATGGTGTCTGCAAACTTTCGTGTTTTACTTCCTTCCCCCAACCATACCTGCCAAATCTGAGATCTGCCCTATTAAGGAGGTCAAGTGCAAAAGCACCTGCAGATTCTTATGCCGTAAACTATCTTAACTTGACAATATATTGATGACCTAATGACAATAAAGGAACAAAGTCCCAGAACTCCCGACAAAACAGCACTGAGAAATTTCACCAGAAAGATTGTAATATGATTCACCACCTTATCAATAATAAACAAAAAAAATTGACTTGGCAGCAGTCTCCACACTACCAATATCAACAGCAAAAATAAGGTTAGAGTTTTTAACCACTGACTTGATGAAATAAATTCAAATCCCACCACAGAAGCTAGAGAATTTAAATTAATTTAAAGCATTAGTTTCAGTCACAGCAACCAGGAGATTACTAGAGAATGGTAAAAGCCAATCTGTTCATTTATACCATTTGGAGAAGAAATTTGGTCTACCTTAGTCTGCCCAACATACATCTCCAACATTACCAACCTAGTTAACTTTCAACTACCATCTAATTTCAGGGAAATTAATAATAAACATTGGGGGCCAGTGTCATTCAACCAGAGGCCATTGAATCTATGGAATTCATTGCTATATATGGCTGTGGAGGACAAGCCATTGGATATATTTGATGTGGAGGTCGATAGGTTCTTGATTAGTAAGGATGTCAAAGGTAATGGGATTCAGAGGGAAAATACATAAGCCACGATTCCAATGGTGAAGCAGACTCGAAATGGCCTTATTCGGCTCCTTCGTCTTATGGTCTCACCCCATGCATGATTCAATATTGTGGCTGAAACTGCATCAACTTGTAAATGGTGGTATAAGTGATACCATTGAGAATCATCATCGAAAGGGAGCTTTTATTCGGCAGAAGTACCTGAAGTTATTTATTAGAGAATTTAAATCTTCAGTAGGGGAAGCCTACTAGCAAATCCATATTATGAAAGAGTCCAAAGCAGATTGAAGAGTTAATATAACTGGTGACCTGATGTACACTATCTTATCTGAATCAGTTAAACACTCAATTAAATAACTTGCACACAATGGCACATACTGGGATTTAATTGTTCCAGTAATGGTATTGCTGGATCCATATTCATGTGAATCATTTCTTGTGATGTTACATTAAAGCACTGGAAATACTGTTTCCAGATAAAGTAATTTCCAAAAGGTATTCTACAAATCTCTTCAAGTGTAAATGACAGCCAGGTTCAGCAATAATCTGTATCAAACCTATTTATAAATTCACATAATAATAATCTGAAAAATTGAACATAATCTAGAATAAAAATCTCCTATATGGCTTCAAAATTTGAAACATGTCACTTTGCTTTAAATTACAAGTTAGTGCCCACATTTTACAAACTTATTACGTGGTGGCTAGCATAAAAATGGAAACAGCCTTCTTAGCAGTTTATTTGGCCTACACAGTTAGCGCACCGCTCTTTCAGCACCAGAAACTTGGGTTCAAATCCAGCGCTGTCTGTAAAGAGTTTGTATGTTCTCCTCATGTCTGCATGGGTTTCCTCCCACCCTTCAAAATATATGGGGGTTGCCAGTTAATTGAGGAATTTGAGAGACACAGGCTCGTAGGCCAGAGGGGCCTGTTACCATGCTTTATGTCTGAATTTAAAAGTAATAAATTTAAATACTTCACTTTGTTCTGAAGGAAAGTATGCCAAGACATATCACACTGGCACTTAGCTCAGTTTCAACAGCACTCCATTCTATCTTTCACAGTCATTAGGTAAAAGACACTTCCAGAAATGAACTAATGGGAGAACCCTACATCTCCAGAAAGATACATCAGACACTGAGACTCCCTTTGGAAATGTAGTTAGATTTTCAAAACAAAACTTTCAAAGTAACCTTCTCTTTAAAATAATAAATAGTTCTGCATTTTTGTAAATTCATGGAGAAAATGAATAATGGTGGGAATTTTCAGAATTAGTTCTGAAAGGAAGGATGCTATCCAATCAGGTTACCGGTTGGACACCCAACAATATACAAAGAGGGAACTAAAACAGCACAGTGGATTTGCAACAGTAGAACTACATGTCAATCGCCATTAAATTGGATACTATATAAAGTCCGTGAACTACTCTTTGCAGACAATGCCTCTTTAGTTGCCCATTCAGAGCCAGCTCTTCAGCGCTTGACATCCTGTTTTGCGGAATCTGCCAAAATGTTTGGCCTGGAAGTCAGCCTGAAGAAAACTGAGGTCCTCCATCAGCCAGCTCCCCACCATGACTACCAGCCTTCCCACATCTCCATCGGGTACACAGAACTCAAAACAGTCAACCAGTTTACCTATCTCGGCTGCACCATTTCATCGGATTCAAGGATCAACAACGAGATAGACAACAGACTCACCAAGGCAAATAGCGCCTTTGGAAGACTACACAAAAGAGTCTGGAAAAACAACCAACTGAAAAACCTCACAAAGATTAGTGTATACAGAGCCGTTGTCATACCCACACTCCTGTTTGGCTCCGAACCGTGGGTCCTCTACCGGCATCACCTACGGCTCCTAGAACGCTTCCATCAGCGTTGTCTCCGCTCCATCCTCAACATTCATTGGAATGACTTCATCACCAACATCGAAGTACTCGAGCTGGCAGAGCCTGCAAGCATCAAATCCATGCTGCTGAAGACCCAACTGCGCTGGGTAGGTCATGTCTCCAGAATGGAGGACCATCGCCTTCCCAAGATCGTGTTATATGGCAAGCTCTCCACTGGCCACCGTGACAGAGGTGCACCAAAGAAGAGGTACAAGGACTGCCTAAAGAAATCTCTTGGTGCCTGCCACATTGACCACCGCCAGTGGGCTGATATCGCCTCCAACTGTGCATCTTGGCGCCTCACAGTTCAGCGGGTAGCAACCTCCTTTGAAGAAGACTGCAGAGCCCACCTCACTGACAAAAGACAAAGGATGGAAAAACCCAACACCCAACCCCAACCACAACCGCTGCAAACGTGTCTGCCTGTCCTGCATCGGACTTGTCAGTCACAAACGAGCCTGCAGCTGATGTGGACATTACCCGTCTATAAATCTTTGTCTGCGAAGCCAAGCCAAAGAAAAGAAAATACAAAGCTAACAAATCTACAGAAAATAATGAGAATGGTTTTATAATGATGAAATCAAACCTTGCTCTGACCCAGATACATGCATATAAATCAGCTTATTATTTAAGGATTTCTTGCAGTCAACAATTATGTAAATAAAATTAGGAAGTCAAAAGGTCTGATTTCTCAATGGCATTACAATAAGAACCAATAGGCTTAGCAGTCTGTTGCTTTCTTTTGCATTCCATAATTAAACTGTAAAGTAGAAAACTGATGTATTTCACTTTTGGATCAAAGAATATGTCTTATTGTATTGTGGTGAATTACTTTCATCATTATATGCTTACGTAACATAGAGCTGAGCTTCAATTATATACATCTGTTCAAAGGTTAATTAAAGTACATCACATTACCAAGCAAAAATTTGAAATTCTCATAAGACTGTTTTGTTAGATACTTTTGAATTGATTAATCAATCTGTAAAAGATATTAAAATGCTGTATTTGGTGCAGTTTATAAATAATTCAAGAGTCATATCCAGTCTGATATTATTCATGATTAAAAAAAAATCCTTGTAGTGCAATAAACCAAAACTCTTTGCCATAAAGAAACAATAGGCACAAATAGGCCAAAGATTGAATAAACTAATATTGCTCAGAAAGCCATAATGCTCATAAATAATTTTAATAGCCTTCAGGAGGCTTTTTAGGCTTTCTGTTGCCCCAGATTATTTTGATTGCAAACACGACTGCAATTTGAAATATGACGTGACAAGCGCCATATCATTGATTATTAGCTGTTCAACACATGATCGATTGTTGAGATCTTGGGACAGGCTAATATAGATTACAGCATTTTTAAATGAGACACATAAACATTTTAACATTAGCAACAGCAAATTCTGAAAAACAAAATTAAAATAAATACTAGAAACTTATTAGCAGAGAGGATTTAAAAAAAAGGTTTCCTTTTTCGTAGTCTTTCAGAACTTAGAAAGGTAAAGAAGCATTTTATTAGAAAAGGTCTGAGATTTGGACTAGGTGGATAAACATAGAACACTACAGCACAGCACAGGCCCTTCAACCCATGATGCTGTGCTGACCTAGGATGCCATTGGTGCTCTGTGGTTTGTAAGGGATTACTTAAGGTTGTATGTGAATGAAAAAAAAGGTTGAGAACCACTGATCTAAATCTTCCCTCCTCACACCCACAACCCTCTAATTATCTTGCATCTATGTGCCAGACTAAGTCTTTTAAGTGTCCCAGCTTCCATTACCACTCGCGGCAATGCATTCTGGGCATTCACTACTCTCTGTTAAAAAAAAACTTAATCCTGACCTCTCCCCTAAACTATCCTCCCTTTACCTGATGCAGATGCCCTCTGGCATTTGCTACTGTCGCCCTGGGAATAAAGGTGCTAGCTGTCCACCCTATCTATGCCTCCCATAATCTTGTCAACCTCTTGTTGAGGCAATGCAGCTGAATTGGTTTGTAACTTGCATACAACAGAAGCAAGACATTGTAAAATTAATAGGTAGTTACTCATCATGTGCAGTTAATATTTCCAACACATGGTAATTAAGGTTGCTTTGTTTTTGTGTGTTCCTAATAACATTGGAAAACAAATTTTTTCAAAAGGTTTGCTTCCTGAAAAAAATTTGGGATTATAAGAAACTTCAAGCTGAACACAAAGATAATTTCAGATTTGCTGTATCATGAAGGAAGTTGGATGAACATTAAATTAACTTTTCCTGAACTTAGTATGTTTTTTCACATAATGAAGCTGACATATTGTACTAGTTCAAATGAGATTAAAAAATTCATTTGTACCCAGCATCTGATGCCTCTCATGTCAGTGTCCAACAAAAGTTAGCCATTATTGATGGATTCCAATTGTCCTAGTACCACTTCACCATGGTTGCAATGTCCTGGTGAAACCTTTCACCATGTTCGTCAGTGACTGCACCAAGATCAGCCGGGAAGAAATCCAAATGAGAACGCAGGAAATGAATTTTCAATGACATGTTGTACTTCATAATTTTGTATGCTTGATTTAGACTTAAAGCATGACAGTAAATCACAAAAATAGGTTATATCTAAAAATCAGTACATGATAGGAAATTTCAAAGGTGATTTTCAAGATCAGCAACCAAAATTCATAAAATACAACCAAAAGTGTTTAGGAAGTAACATCTCCATTGTCCAGTGTAATTATAGTATTTAAAAAACACTGAAATCGATTTTTAAAATAAAAAAAATTCTAAAAAAACTGAGCAGATATAACATTGATAGTAATTAAAATAAAAACATTGATCTTTTCTATCTTGTTAATAATCCTGTTCAAATGGAAATGACGTGCCATTCTTGCCAACTTAAAACCAAGTGGTTTGATATGATGCCTATCTGCTCTCCCACCTTTTGACTTGGTGTTAGATCCAGCAGCAGTGCAAGAGTTTGATGTGCCAGAAGTCAAGAATGTGCTGACCTGTGAAGACCACTTGAGTCTTCTCAATCATCAAAATGTACATTTCAGCACCTCGTCTCAGGATTACAATTTAGAAGCTTTACACCTCAACATAACAATACAATCCCACATTCAGGGCTTGTGTGTTATTTTTTTAAACAACCTATATACATTATTCCCTTCTATTCACCATGAAGCAAGTTAACTTACATTTGTTAAGCTACTGCTTCTTAATGATCTAACAAAATTAATGAACAATGGGGAACAAACAAATGTCCACGAGGCATAAGGTCAAACATGGAAGTTGTTTAATGAGGTTACAGCAAAGGGAATTTTGAATATTGTACTGACGTGGACAGAGAAGAAGAAAGTGAGTTCTGTTTATCTATAATTTGCACATTTTGTCTGAATTTTCAATGCTCTAAAAAAAGTCAAAGGGGATTTGATGGGGATCTGCTGGGAGCTTGTATGGACTCAAGAGGCTGAATGGCCTCACTCTGTGTTGCAAAGATAGGATGAAATAAATGGGTCCTTTTCAGTTTGTCACATTACAATTTGTGGGGTACCGAAGGTTCAATGCTTAACCTTGGCTTTTCACAATTTACATTTGACTGAGCAGATGAAATGTCATATTTCCAAATGTGCTAACAGTAGAAATGTTCATGAGTAGAGACAAGAATGAGCATGGTTCATGGAAAGTAAGGTGGAAAAATATGACATTATATTTTTGGGTGCATACACAAGAAATGCCGAGTATTTTTAAATGTTGTGCTTTGTAATTGTTGATGTTCAAATACCTTGGTTTGTTTCTGCACAAACTACTTAACGCCTACATGCAGGTGAAGCAAGTGACGAGGAAGGAAAATGATATGTTAAATTTTATTATAAGGGGTTTTAATTGTAGCATCAGGAAGTTTTATTGCTGTTGTTTAGTGTCTTGATGAGACCGCATCTGAAGTATTTTATGCAGTTCTGGGTTTCTTACCTTAAAAAATTATATTCTTGCCATTGAGAGAGTACAACATAGAATCACAGGCCTGATTACAGAGATAGTGTGCTGCCATCTGAGGAGATATCAAGTTGTCTATGACTGTATTTTATTTAGAGTTTTAAAGAGTCGGACGTGATCTCAACAAAACTTACAAGATTCTTCAATTGTTTGATGGGCTAGATGCATGTTAAGAAAAAGAAGAACTAGAAGATACAGTTGTGAAAGGCTGTTCAGAGCTGAGATAGGGAAAATGTTCTGCACTCAGACAGTGGTGAATTTTTGGAACTCTCCAACCAAGAGAGCAAACGGGTTCAGTTCATATTAGTGAACGGCTGGAAGTGGTCTGGGTTTATTTTTGTTCGGAACTCATAGATGTAAATTTGCTGGATTGTGAATAATCCACATTTGTATTAAACGCTAATTTGCTCATCAACAGTTTTGCAAGTAGTCAACTCAAATGCACAAAACAGTTCCCAGTTTAAAAATAAATGTGTGTGTAGTGTGTAACTGGCACAAAGCACACCACGTTCAAGAAACGGCTAAGTTTGGAGAAAATTCTAATTTTATTGATTCTAATATAATTTTCTTCTGCCTCATGTTACTTCAACTGGTTTTAATTTTTAATTTAATTTTAACTTAGATATACAGCATGATAACAGGCCATTTCGGCCCACGAGTCTGTGCCACTCAGTTTTACTCCCAATTAATCTATAACCCCCCACCCCACCCCCACCCCGGTATGTCTCAAATGGTGGTAGGAGACCAGAGCTCCTGGGGAAAACCCATGCAGACACAGGGAGAATGTACAAACTCCTTACAGAGAACACGGGATTCGAGCTGGCCCTCTAAAGGTGTTGCACTAACTGCTATGCCAACTATGCTGCTCTTAAAGATTCTGGTGAATTATGCATTCATAATCAACCACCCTTCGAGCAAATAATCCAGTAATCTGCTGTCATAATTTGAAAGAGAATACAGATATTTTGTGAACATTGGAACAGAGCACAGATACCGTATATAATGTTGCAATGCAAGAAAAATTACATGCACTGCAGCACATGAATTAAAGCTACAAGTTTAATACCAGAGGATCAACAATTGCAAATATTTAAATGTTATGATGATCTATACCTCAGCGATTCTTGGGAACACAAATTCTTTGCCCCAACAAAACAAATTAAATTAGCATTCAGAGCAGGGTTTAAATGTACAATAAATTGCACTGAAGCGCTTGTGTGTGCGAGGAATCCAATTTATTACACTCACAATATTGGATTTTCATTTAAAGTACATAACATATCAAACTAGTCTATTCATGTGTGAGATTATTACCTAATCATTTACTGGTCATATGTGCGAATGAGTAGTTTACTATTTCAGGAATTATTGGGACACCTTTTTAAAGAATAACACTGTTATTAATTCTGAAGGAATGAATTGTCACTGTTGCATACAGGAGCACAATGGCCTAGATTTTGATGCTGCAATTTATCATTTCTGCATTGACTAGCAATTGTATAATAAAATCAGGCAAAGGTCCAGGACAAAAATCTGAAGTTACCAGTTGGGATTCCAGGAAGCATTTATGAGAACTGCCGATCATTGTTAAATATTCCTGCTGTAAAAGTTAAATTTTGTAATACACGAACAATCAAGTTCTTCAAAGTGTACTGAGCCATATCAGAGATTAGTATACTCTTACTAAGTAAAACTATTTTTTACCTGTGGATTGTGATTCCCATAAAATAAATGTCCAGAAATATTATAGACATGAAAATAATTATTTAACTATTTTGTTTACATTGTTTCAGTTTCTATGTGCATGAAGTGACGAAATAAAACAAACTCTTCTATTATCATAAAGCATAGTTAGAGATGACTTTTCACCTCAGCAGAAAGCCAATTGAGCTCAGGAGTAAACACCGTGATTGAAGTAAAAACACAATACTGAAGAAACTTAGCAGGTCAAACAGTGAATGTATACAGCAAAGATAAAGATAACCAACGTTTTGGACTTGAGCCCTTCATCAAGGTAAGAATGATCCAATCAAATTGCCTGCCTGAGCAGAAGGGTATACCTTTCTGCTTGACACTGATACCAATTGTCAAAATTCCGTGAATGGCAAGTGCAGGCAACCCCCATGTTATAGGGAGACATGTTCCCAGAAAATAGGGCATATCATGCTTCTTCAAAACATAAATCTACATCGTCAGTACACGCAGTAAAACACCAAGATCTTCAAACGCATTAATTGAAGTAAAAACACAATGCTGGAGAAACTCAGCAGGTCAAACAGTGTACATTATATAGCAAAGAAAAAGATACATAACCAATATTTCTGGCTTGAACCCTTCATCAAGGTATAAGGAAAATGTAGGTAGGCGCCTGAACAAAATTGTAAGGGGGGAGGGGCAGGGGAAACTGAGCTCAGCTGCTTCAGAAAGCAAAACGTGATGGAATTCATACTGCTTAATGATCTGAACATTTAATATGAAACCAAAAGTGCTTCCTCGTTCAACAGCAAAAACAATTCAGAACTAAACAACAAAAAATATCCAATTTTTGGCATCTCCCGCAGATATTTTTATTCAATGAGAAATTGTGCCAAATTTATTATTAGGTTCTGATACATGTTGCAAAAGATGAATTGAAATTAAACTGAAAATGCTAATTAGATTTTTGCATATTTCTGAATGTTAAAAAGTGCAATTCAAATGAACATTCCTATTTTAGCAATAAACTTCTAAACTTCTCTGACTTCAGGGCCAGATCATAGAGAAAAGCCACTTATTCATGCCAATGAACTTTTACATTCATCTTGGTAAGGAATGTCCATCCTGAAATATGAAGCATTTTAAATTCTGAGCACCATTTTGTCAATAGCCAATCTAGACAGCATATGAGGAATTAAATATTCCAAGATTATAAAGGATTTTGCAGAAGCAAAGTATATTGCCCAAGGGACAATATTGTAAGACTATATTGAGGGGAAAGATACACAGGAAAACTGATGGTTAGTCAAGGTAAAGCTATGTACAGTAAAATCCCTGGAATCTGGAATTCAAGCAACGTCAAAAAAAATCAAGGAATAAATACATGAATAAATAAATAAATAGAATGAAAATAAATAAAATATTAAATGAAAGTTTAAAATCGTAAATGTTCTCCAAAGCAACAAATGTTCTCCAAAGCAACAACAACCCCCTGGGAGCAAACATTCAGCCAGTGGGGCATCCCGGTTGTGCCCCGCCTGCAGCAGCTGTTTGAATAAAGTTTCAATGAAGTTGTGTTTGAATAAAATGGCACCGCCCAGAATGAAGAGCTGGCCAATGCTGCTCGCTGCTGGGGCAATTCTCACGAAGTGTCTCCCTATCTCTGCCTGGTAAGAGTCTTTATTAATATAATCTTTATTAGCATTAAGGGGAACTTCTTCACTCAGAGAGTGCTGGGAGCATGGAATGAGCTGCCATCTGACGAGAAAATTTGAGCTTAATCTTAAGTTTTAAAAATATATTGGATAGGGAAATGTCTCAAGGGTTATGGACTGGGTACAGGTCAATGGGACTAGCGGAATAATGTTTCTGCACAGAAGGGCTGAATCGCTTGCTTTCTGTGCCGTAGTGTTCTATGGACCTAGTATTAAGTATATCTGTAAGGCTTTTATCGGTAAATGTGGGAGGTGGGCGTTAATTATGACAGTGGCACTTTTAGCATACTGCAACAGTGTTACAGCGGTAGTGACCAGGGTTGGAATTTAAATTAAAATTTTGAGTTAGTTATGGAAATTATCAGACTAAATTGAATTTACATAATTAAGGATGACAATGCTCAATTTTTTCAACTTATTTTACATTTTACACTGTCTTTTATCTTTTAAATTGTTTATTCTCAATGCAGGTGTATTAGTTAGGCATTGTAAGAGTGTGTCTCAGTCAACCAGAAAATTTGCATATCTGGCATCTGCTGGGTACCGGGGATTATACTGTATTAAAATGAGAGGTTGATCTAATCCATGTAATTACAAACCAGTCAAGTTAATGTCTGTAACAGAGGCAAGAATGAAATAACTGCATTATTATTTAAAGATAGCACAGACCAAAAGCAATGAATTATGGCAAGCCTTAGAATTAAGCCACAAGTGGAAGTGTTGTGTCCAATTGTAGACTTCATCTAAAGTTCGGACAAAATATTGAAGGATGTTACAAAACTGGATAAGGAAATGTCGATAGAAGAGGACAAACAAAGTTGGAGTGGAAGATGATTTCTCCCCCCCCCCCACCCTCAGAGTGATTGTAAGTATATAGAAATTAGATTTGATTCTTGTGCCACTTCAGACTGCTCTAATTTACACAATAAAATTTCCAAATGTTATCTGAGGAAAAGGTATAAAGTAGCAATGATTCTTTTTAGAAAAGAAGTGAAAACAGCAAAGAAATGAAGAAATAGTGGACGACTGATGAAACTCAGTATGAGTGAATGGTTATCAATTAAGTTGAAGTAGGTATGGTGCATGTAGGATCATTATGTACTTGGCATCAAAATGAAAACAGCATCAAAGGTTGATAAGATATGGAATACAAAAGCCAAGAGTCAGTGACAAGTGAATAAAAAAAACCTTAACAAGGCCTCAGTTCAGATCTGGTCTGAAGGATAAAAAAAAATGAAGGAAGATGAGTAATTGACTGTTTTTCTGCTTGTAGAAGATACTCCAATGCAATAGAATTTAAGCGTTTGAAGATGGAAAAAGATGGGACATGGCATATAGCAATAGAGTTTCCAGTTGTCAAAGGGTTAGGAACAAAGATAAACACACAATTTCTTCCACAGAAGGATGTAAAAGTATTGAAATCAATTTTACGATTAGTAACCAAATTAGAACATGCATCAACATTCAAAGTAAAATTTTATAAATGCCTAAAAGGGCCAAGTGGAATAAAGAAGGAAGCTAGATAAATATAATAAAAACATTTTTTTAAAATGGAAATCAAGAACCCATGTAGAATATATGGTATAAATTTCAAGTTGTGAAATCAATGCATTTGTATGTACTTGTTTTATCCAAACAAAAATAAACAGATTTTGTTCAAAGCTCCCAGTGTTATTCTGAACAAGAGCCAATGTTCAATACCATGGAGAAAAGCCTCAGCTGAAGGATTTGCCAGTCTTGAATAGAGTATGGGGAAATTTCCTCTGCTACTTTTTGATTGGTTCAAAAGACATTCTTAAAAGCACAGGACCAGTCACACAAATAGAGTGATTTAAAACTAAAAAAACAATTGCAGATACTGTGAATCTGAAATCTATGGCCTAGTCACAATACTCCCTCTGCCTGACATAACCTCCTCTACCATCATTTTTCATGTGGAGGCAAACTTGGATATCTTACACTCTGTCCCTTCCTCCAGGTAATTCATAGTAAACAACTAATGGCCAAAAACCATTCACTGGGTTACACTAGTAATACTTTGCACAACCTGATAAAAAACATTTATTCCAACACTTTATGATAATCAATTTTCAATACATGCTAATACTCTTCCATCTATTACAATCTCTTACCTCATGCATGAGACTTTCATGTCGCATCTTGTCAAATGCTTTTTAGGAGTCCAAATACACCAAATCTACATTTCCCTTTTCTACTCTTAAATGTAGACACACAAGCACAGTAAATGGCTCTTCCAGCCCACAAACCCATGCCACACAATTACATCCAACTCCTGGTAAGTTTTGAATGGCGGGAGGAAACTGGAGCACCTGGAGGAAATTCACGCAGATACGGGGAGAACGTCCAAACTCTGAACAGACGGTGCAGGATTCAAACCCAGTTGTTGGTGCTGTAACAGCATGGCACTAACTGCTACATTAACTGTGCTGCCCCCTTGCAGTTCCTCAAAGAACTCAAGCAAAGTTGTCAGACATGATATGCATACAAAACTATATTGAATGGGTTTGATTAGATTAAGTTTTCCAAATGATCAGTTTCTTCTTTAATTATTGACTCTAACACTGCCAATAATAGATGCTAAACTAACTGGCACACAAGTTCTTGCCCTTTGTTTTTTTCCCTTGAACAAGGAAACAGAAAATAGACTGTAATGCATTGGACCATATGGTTGCAAAAGTTATGCATCTTCTTTGGAGGGATAGAATCCTTTTCTTTTCAATAGTTCTTCCTTCTCTGAACATGTAACACCACATGGGATGTGGTGCAAAAACTGCTTGGGGACAGGGTGAAGTATGCAAGGAGAAACCCTTTCCATTTGACATGCTCCAATGACAACATGAATGAGATCAGGAGGTTGTTGCATGATGGGTCAATGTCTGAAATCTGTCACTTACCACTTCATTTTGGGACTATCAAATTATCAAAACCTCTATCTACCACTACAAACATTTTTACAGATTTTATTTCTGAGAAACAGGAAAAAAATGATTGCTGTAACAATAGGTACACAACAGATCAGGGGCTCAAAGACATCACATATTTTTAATAGATGTAGATGGTAATGTCCAGGCTATTTTTAAATCCCCTCATGTCTTTAATGCAGTAACACATTTCTCAATGTAGATCACAACAGCAGCTTGCAATTTTTGGAAAGTCCTGTCTAAAACTTTGCAGTTGTTGGAGCCACTGCCTCACTTTTCCAGTGACCAAGGGTCAATCCTCATGTCAGGTGCTGTCTGTATTGAGATTCCATATTCTTACTTTTTCCTCCAGGCACTCCTGTTTCCTCCAACATCATAAATAAGTGCAATTTCATGGGTTAATCAGGCTATCATTTTAAATGGCCTTTAGTAAGGGGTAGAATCTGGTGGTGGTGGGGGGGGGGGGTGGGGAGGGAGGCAGTGAAGGAAACGTGAGAAGGATAAAATTAAGTTAATGTAACTGGGTGTTTGATGTCAACATACTGTATGATAATGACTCCCAATAGTACCATTAGGAATGAGTGCTATAATTCAGCACCATGGAGAGAGTCCATTGCAAAAGAACTCTTAGTATTGATAGTTGCTTGGAGATACTTCCAAGTTAATCTAAACTTGTGTTTTTTTAAATCAAGTAAGAAACATAAGATATGGCACACACACATATATACACAAATACACAAACGTGCGGACATATGCATACGCACACATACACACTGTACATTCATACATTCATTTACCAGGTAGATTTTATTTATTTTCCTTTCTCTCGTTCATCAGGGAGGGAACATTTACACTCAGTGCCTAATTCATCAGTTTACTTTAAGTGAAATCAGATGAGCCTCTTTATTTTGTCATAGGTTTCTTTTTCATCCTATGAATCTCTCCATGTATGAAAGCGAATGTGATGGAAAATTATGAACAGTTTTATAATGTGGATAGATAACAAAACACAAAAAATATCATCTAAGCATATTTACTTACATCTCAAACATTTGAGGTGCATTTTAAGCCAGCCCTTGAATGTCAAAGGATGATAAAATAATCCACTGTGCTAACTCCTCCTACAAGTTACATATTCCATTGATTCCTGTTTCTGGGAGCAGAACACACACGGACCTCAAACCAAAACATGGGAAACACTAATCTTTACATCCAGCTCTGCAACATTATGCACCCATTTAAAAGGTAGGATTTTCATTACAATTAATTGCTTTTGATTGCTTGCATTTCCAATAAGTTGCAAATGGTGAAAAACAACATTCATTACAAACCAATTCACTGTGAATAAAGAAAAATGAATCAGCCCAATATACATGAGGTTATATACTAAACATATACCTACAAATATTTTTTATTTTCATAGACGTCGTGTAGCTTTAAAACGTGTGGATGTTCTATTAACTTCAGGATGGCAATCTCCCTTTCCACCTAAAAAAAAAGAGAGAAAGGTCAAATACACAAACTAGCGACGATTTCTGCTCTTTTATGATACACCAGTCCCCTTTGTCTGTAAAAGATAACACAAATACAGGTATAACAAAAGGTAGATATATTTCAGAACCAAATCTACAATGGGTAAAATGCAACCTAATTAGTGCATGCACAAAACTAATGCATTTTAAAATCATTATATACAGAATTAATTAAAGGAAGTATTGACATCGGAAGGTTGCAACAAAATCAGATATGTAGCAGTTTGGCATGGTTTTTATACAGATTTCATCTAACGTTCCAACCAGTTGGTGTTTCAGGATGCAATGAAATTGATTGTGAACACCCACATTCACCATTTGCTTTACTCATACTTGGCATGTGAGCCAAACCCAGCTGTTCAATAAGGTCCAGCGCAGCACTTGGTCTTCCTAACCTCTGTAATAAATTACAGACCTCGGCTCACAAACTGTCAACACAAAATTGAATTCCTAAATGCCTTTTTCCCCCTCACTGCTATTTTCCTCCACTCAAATTTCTTTGACTTGTACTGAAGGACCCACACAGGCTGTGGGCTATTGGAGACTGGCTCATGGGAACCAGGTATTGGAACCAGGATTTGAGAGGGTGCTAAGGGCAAGAAGGGCACCCAAAGGACTGTGGGCTCAGAAGGCTACCTGATTGTAACTGAGATTTGGTTCTGGAGCTTGGGTTACCAATGGATAGAACAGGGGTCTGAGCAGCTGCAGAGGCTGTGGGTGAATCGACAGATATTCATGTCTCTGAACGGTCTCTCTTTTGCTTCTCTTTCTATTACTGTAAGGGGCGCCAGGCAATACAAATGGTAACTCTTTGTCTGCCTTATGGCGGACTAAAGGAAATTTTGTGTAATAGTATCATTTCTGTTTTATTACTTGACAAAGGAATCTTGAACCTTCTCATGCGGTGGTTCTGCATGTATATTTACCAGCACAAGTGTTGGGAAATATACTATTAATCATGCTCCTTTGATATCACTGGTGACCAGCTGTTTGGAAATTTGGGACCACCATCTGCACACGGGATTCTGAATTTCAAAATGTTATTAAGGTTAAATAAATGCATAGATCTGTCAGAATTTCAGTAGGAGATACAGGCCAATAGTACTGTGTGACTATTTCCTGTCCAGCATATTCCATTAAACATATTTTAATATATGTTTTGTTTCTGAATTAATAATATTTTAATTCAATATTAACTGTAAAGTAAACCAACTCCCATATCAATTACAATTGACAACATTCCTTTATTATAAATTTGCCTTGCCAGGCACAAAAAAGCCAAAATTTTTCCTATTGGATTCTTGGTACCCATAGTGCTTACATCGCAAAATGAAACATACAGTTGATTTTTTAATAAAAATAACATTTTGAAGGACTGTATTTTCCAGTATCCACAGAGTGAAATGCTCTTTAGGATACTGGTTAGTTCAGTATTTCTGAGCCTGTGATCCATGGACTATTGGTGGTCCATCAGTTTATTCTTGATCGTCTGTGATAGCACGTGAAGACAAATACCACTGATAAAGTAAGCATGGTTGCAAATTTGATGGAAAAATTAAGAAAGCTATCAAAAACATTCCTGCCAAACCAAAACAAATATCCCCTGTGGTCTGGGAAGGGGCTGGAGCTCACCAGCTCGTTGACCCCACCGGTCGCCCATAGGTTTGTTATAAATGATCAATAGTAAGGAAAGGAGCACTCTCGTCTGTGGGTGGAAAAAGATTGAGACTCACTGGGTTAGTCAGTCAATAATCCCCATCTGTCTTAAGGAAATTACTGCCTTATAGTCCCTCAAACAGCAGCATGTGATACAATACTATCTTTGTGTATATAGTCTACAATAAGATTAAAATATTGTTTTTAAACCCATTGAACTATGACTGCAAATATTTGCAGATCTCTTGTGGCTTTGCAAAATTTAAAAACCTGTGGACAAATTATAAATATCCCTGCTTGTACTGGTAGTGATTAATTGAGAGCACATTGTATGATTAGTTAGTTACTTATGACCTCGCTTCACAAACTAAGGGCAGAAAATGTGACATGTGTGAGCTGTAAACTGAATCAGATGCAAGAATTTCATTTCTCAACTCTGAATGGTTAATGAGCCCCCCTGTATATTTTACTGTGCAAGATGTCAGCACAAGAAGGAAGGTCATAGAACATGTACAGGTAAGGTATCAATGTCAATGCTAAATCGCTCATACAAGTTTATACCAAGTATGAAGGTGAATCATTACAGAAATCTGTCAAGTAACTGAATCAAAAAAGCACGTCTGTGTCAATCATGAGAGATATTTCCTTTAGGAAAGGACACAAAGCACCTTATTCCATATATTCTGCCTGACCTGTTGAGTGTTTATAGTGATAACACTTTCCGGGTGAGAGTTCTTTATTGATATTGTATGACCAATGTCATAAGAACTGCATTTATGCTCTCAGATACAGGCCTGACTTTCTCAGGCACATTTAACGAGAAAATCTAGTCTTAAAAATCATGATCACAAGGCTGAGGTGCCTTTAATTATGTGGGGCACAACTGAATCACATAAATTGACCAGGAAGTTCAAGCATATTTGCAGCTTGTAACATATAATTGAATAAGTAAAATAACAATTTAAAGAACTTGCTGATCAATTTGCACATCAAAAACAGCTTGTGGCTTAAACATGCCATTATTTTTTTTCTGGCAAGATTTGGCCTGTTAAAATAATTTGCCAATCTCAAGAAGGGAACATATGATATTTAAACATGCACATCAGACGCTGTCAAATTATATCAATTTTGCACTGTTTACGGTAATAATTTATAAGTTTTCAGAAATTGCTGTTTCATGCTACAAATGCAATCTAGTAGTAATGTACTATATTCTACAACACTGAATATCATTATAAAGATATTTTAGCAGTATTAAATAGCCTTAATATCAATGCAATGACAATCGTGGTATGGAAGTAAAACTCAAAATACAAACAGGCATCCTATCCAGAAAATACAAGAGTAGCAACAATACCTTGATTCAAATTTTAAAATCATATTAATATGCTCTGTAGTCAATAGAAAGAAGACAAATACAGCATGCATTCTTAAAATAATTTTAACATTGCAAATTGTCCTGAAGTGTTCAACAAAGTCATTCAAAAGTTACACCGTCAAAGGAAGAGACAAGCCAGAATAGAGTGGAGAAGTGGAGACATTTGATGGCATGGGCATATTAGACCAAACCCCCACCCAGCATAGAATATTAAGAAATTTTTTTAGTGTATTTACAGGTAAGCATTTAATGTCATTGAAACATGTAGCTAAAGAATAGCAGAAATTTTTTTTGAGAAAACATGCAACTAGATAACAGGAAAAAAAAAACTTTTTAATAATACTGCTGTAATTTACAAGAGAAAAGAACAGCAATTTAGCCATAGCAGAAATCATTTTATAAAAACAAACTGCTGCCTCTGTCAGTCCCCATGCTGGTCCTGCTGTCAGTCCCTGCGCTAGTCCCATTGCCCCGATCTCTCCTGGGGGTGGGGAGTGGGATGGTAGGATCAGTGTGGGGACTGATGGCAGGATGTCAGGAGGAGTGGGGTGGTGGGATTTGTGTGGGAGCTGATGGTGGGCTGTCAGGAGGGGAGCAGGGTGGTGGGCTTGGTGTGGGAGCTAGAGGTGGGCTTTTGGTGGGGTGGGGGGGAGGAGAGCGATGGGATCATTGGGGCGTCTGACAGCAGGCCACCAGGAGAGATCGTAGCAGCAGGACCAGTGCAGGGACTTTAATTATTTTTCTATTTATTTATTTATATGCCATCAAATATGGTAACTTCCAAAGCTTCGACTTAACAATGGAGGAGAGGTAGAAGTGAATGTATGAAAAGACCAGAATAGCAGAATTCCTGAATGGTTGAAGTTCAGAAATATAGATGGGCTATTTACGGTGGGCTCAATAAATTCATCTTTAAAGTTAAAATTAACTTTACTGCAATATGTAAGGATTATTTCGAAGAAATGCCAATTCAGACAGTCACCTGGTTCATCCAGAGATACATTTGAATGGGTTAATTGCTTGTCTAAATCCCAAATATACAAATTCTGATTACTAAACTAATGAACACTTGGGTATTGCCACAAATTAAGCATTGCATCCAAATTCTGGTGTCACATTTTTGGATAAAGGACTTCAGAGGGGGCAGAAGATTTTACTCAAATATTTTTAGTGATAACACTTTCTGGGTTAGAGTTCTTAATTGATATAGCAACACCAGCATCAGTAGAACTGCAGTTATCCTCTCAAGTACCAGGCATGACTTTCTCAAGCATATTTAATAGGAATAACTAGTTCTTAAAAATTGTGATGTCTAGGCTGAGGTACCTTTAATGATGAGGGGCTCAACTGAATCTCATAAATAGTCCAGCAAGATTAGGCATATTTGGTGAATAAGTAACCTAAAAGTACATTTAAATTGAAATTTTAATTTTAAAAAAATTAGACATACAGCACATTAATGGGCCCTTCTGGTCAAGGAGCCTTTCCAAATACACCCATCAACTTTCAATCCTAAGAAGGATGGGAGGAAACCGGAGCACCAGGAGGAAACCCACACAGACACGGGAGAATATACAAACTCCTTACTGACAGTGCTGGATTGAAACCCCAGTCACTGGCACTGTAACAGCATTATGCCGCCCTTGAATATTGAAATATTGAAAAAAATAATGTTCTGGCTGTTTGAACGCTGAACTATCAAAAGGTTATTTTGTCTGCACATGCAGGATGTCAGTCAGCTATCCCATTAAACATTATGGTGGTAACGAAACATTCTTTGCAATGGCCTGAACTGGGGAACAACTCGGAAAAGTAGAAAAAGGAAACAGAAGCGTAAACCTGAAACTCTAATGAGAAAACTCTCCGTGCTCCACCAGGAAAGTGAGAATTGGAAGCTGTCAGAAAACCTCAAATGACAGCCCATCCTTCAAACTGCCCTGTCGATCTGTCCAGCTTCAGCTCACCAATACAGTACGACCATTATTAATTATGGCACATTTCACCACTGATGTCACTCTTCCACTGTACAGGTGTAATCAAGTATTTCATGCACAGGTGTCACGATTGTAGCCTCAATGCACAAGACCACACGTCACATGCTAAACTCTTGAATTATTCTTTGGTTTTTTTTTGTGTTTATTTCCGAGAGAAGGTGGAGAAGAATCAGAAAGAAACCAACAAGACTGGAAATATACCAGTCATGATTCGTCATCTGAGAATCCTAGGGCATTTTCAATAACAAAGCTGAACATATTGCAATGGTGGAAAATTAATTCCAGTCTTTAAAACCATATTAAATTGCAGCATATTTAATAATGTCACAATGCCATTATAATAATGCTCATGACCAGTTGTAACAAATAAATACAATTTTTTTAAAACTTTAATCTCACACTAGTATACAACTCTAAATTAAGGTTAAAATATTTACTTTTAAAATAGGAGCCTAGCAGAGAGTCTGTGGGCAGGGCAGCCAGGGTGAGGGCCTGTGGTCGGGGCATCAGAAACTCAAATGGGTGGGAGGTCTGGGCGTCAGGAACTCGGATGCGCGGGTGGCCAGAGTGTCAGGAGCTCGGATAGGTGGGTGGTCGGGGCATCAGGACAGATGGGTGGGCAGCCAGGGCGTCAGGAGCTAGGATGGATAGGTGGTCGGGCATCAGCTGCTTGAATGGGTGGGTGGTCGGCGTATCGGGGCTCAGTTGGGTGGGCGGCCAGGGTGTCAGGAGCTCGGTTGGGCATGCGGCCAAGGCATCAGTGGCTCAGATAGGTGGGTGGTCAGGGTGTCAGGAGTTCAGATGGGTGGGTGGTTGGGGTGTCAGGGGCTCGAATAGGCAGGTCACCAAAGCATCAAAGGCTCATATGGATGGGTGGTCGGGGCATCAGGAGCTCAGATAGGCGGGTGGTCGAGGTGTCAGGGGTTCAGATGGGTGGCTGGGCAAGGCAATGGTCACTTCAGTGCATTCGGACCTATGGTTGGGGAAAGCCAAGTGACGTTTCATGGTTGTGGTGTCAAGACTTCAGATAGGTGGGCAGACAGGGTGTTGGAAGCTTCGATGGGCGGGCGGTCAAAGCAAAAGTTCACATTTAGGGTGTTGGGAGCTCAGATGGGTGGGTGGTTGGGGCCAATAATAGTGAGGTTGGCTTTTACACATGTCATGTGGAAAACACAATTTTTTTGGCCAAGAAAGGCATTTTGACGACTACTTGAGATCAAGTATTATACAAGCATTCTGTTTTGCTGAGTGGTACACCAAGATCCTGATGTTTTCAACCTTGTATTAAAAATAATCCAAAAGTGCCTTTTTCCATTTCAGAAGTCCTGGTGGAGCCTGGACTGTGAGTTTGAACCAATGAGCTTAATTACTCCAAGACAAATACTGCATCTAATAACGTCAGATGTCTGGGTCAGCTTCATAATTATGCTATACGATGCTGTATAGTAACTTTTTGTCAATGCAAAAATATTAATACAATTAGTCCCATGGTCAAAAATTAGTTCTGTTACCAAGGGATGTCTTGAACTCAAATTTTTATTCAAGTCAGAACAAGTACAAATGGTCCTTTTTTAGCATCAATTAGTCAAATGTTTATCTTAGTATATAGCATATATAGTATATATGTTATATCTTTCTATGGACGTAAAAGCACAAGAAACACTTCCAAATACACTACAACATCTTAGACATAATAATACAGTACATAATTGGATGATGTAGGAGAAGATGATGGAGAGACGGCTTCTGTTGGAGAGGATGGACCTGGTACTGGAGAGTCAGGGTTTCATTCTGCTGCTTGAGAAGGGTGGTGGCGGGTGGGGTTTACTACTGGAGTCAATTTCTTGAAGTAGACATCAAGGGAGGTTTGTACAGAGCTTTTCTTTTACTCATCATAAACGGCCTTAAACTCCCTTGTAGATTTTGTACAGTACAAATACAGTACAAGTGCATTAGGATTTTTGCCACGTGAAACTTAGAGGTGAAACAGCTGCAAAGAAGCATCTGTTCACTTCTAGCTGCCTTTAACCCAAGGAGGCAGTAAAGTCACCAAACTGTTGGTTCACAAGTCACTTGTAACCAGGTGAGATAATAATATACAGTACTGTACCAGGTGTTATGATCAAATCCATACTTTTCAATTTCGAATCTGTTCCCGCACTTGTGGTATGTGGTACGCTACTCTCTCATGATGCTGAGAGTACAGCATACTCTGTCACGATGCTGACTCAACCACACTCGAACTGGAAGTTGATGGCTTTCTACTTCCGGCTGGCATGTCGTTTTGTAAGTACGAGTTGTTCGGAAATTGGACATTTTTAAATAATTTAAGGAACAACAGAAAATAGCTGAAACATCCAATAGGCAGTAAATATCAATGCAGAAATCAGATTATTACTTTATGAAAAAAATAACCCTCATGTCATAGTGATGTTGCACAGAACAGGGTCTATTTTGTTCCTTGAATTCCTTATACCTTAATGAAGCGCTCAGGCTCAAAACGTCGGCAATATATCTTTGTCTCCTATCGACTCTGAAAGACCGGCTCAGTTTCTCCAGCATTTTGGTGTGCTTTTTCTATTATGTTCACCCGGATATCTTTGGGCAACCAGCTGGTATTGTTCACATTATTCTCCACCACTTCATTCATTTTCACTAATCTTTCACACAGATTCCACAGCATAAAAAATTGCTGCTTGGGAAATTATGGTTCTTTTGCCAATGACCTTCAATCTCACCTCATTGGTTATTGATTCATTTGTTAGTTTCTCGTTATTTACCAACATACCTCAAGATTCAGAATACCTCAATTAAATCAACTTTTCTCTGTTCGAAGGTGAAAATCCCCATTTTCTTTAACATTAATCTTTAATACATTTCTCTTGTACTCTCTCTAAACTATTGACACATTTTGTACAGCATGGTAGACCTTGTAAAGCATGAATGGAGGAAAGTTTAGGTGAGACATCAGAGGTAATTTGTTTTTACACAAAGAGTTATGGGTGCCTGGAATGCCTTGGTGGAGATGGAGGCAGAAACATGAGGGGCATTTAAGAGACTCTTAGACAGGCAAATGGATGATAGAAAAATAGAGGATTACGAGGTAGAAAGGATTTAGTATTGTGTTTGGTAGGAATATGTAGGTCGACACAACATCGAGGGCTGAAAGGTCTGTATTGTGCTGTAATGTTTTATATTCCATGGTTTCTGGAACTGACCATTGTCCTCTTGCTGAAGCTTTACCAAAGAACGCTACCACATAATTTTTCACTTGACTTTTCTAATACTACCTCAAATGACCCATAAAAATAACACACCATTCTATTCATTCTTTCAATGAAATTATGTCATGTTATATTCTCGCGACATAAATTTTATCCGCAAGACGTCTGCCCATTGCATCTGATAATGCTCTGTCTATAGGCAGTTTTTATTGTTTACAAGATTTCTGAACGCTGTCTCATTTTATCAGCTTTTATTCACAAATATTAATTAATTACAGCAGAGTCCTATTACTGATCTCTGGGAAATGCCAATGTATATTTCTCAGTGTTCAAAAAAAAAAGTCATTCTTCTTCCTATGGCTTTAACCAATGCAGCGCCCGTACAATTATTGCCATTTTTAACTTATTTAATTTTTACCAATTCTTTTGTAAATTTCTGCACTGCATTTCATTCAAACATCCTGCTTTTTAAATTTTTTTTCCCCCCATCAGGTTAATCAAACATGTCTTGCTTTTAACAAATCCATACAGACTTATTTATTGTATAAATTCATGCTTTTTTGAGTGCCAATTAATTCTGGATGGATCTTGTCCCAAAAATCCATTTGCATTGAAAATCAGGCAATAAAATGGCCTTACTCAGGGACCTGAGGCAGTTTGCCCTGGTGCGAAGCACACACCTGGTACAATGATTTGTACATCTAAAGAATGGCATTGATTTATGCCTAATAATGGTTTCAAGAGTCTCATACCAGATGAAAAGAATTGTCACTGCTTGAAATCTCTGAAAGGAGAGGTGTCTGCTGCCTCAAATCATTGCTGAAACAGTGTTCACTTTTGGAGGCATCAAGGAGAGGACATTGATCCTTAACAGCACTCTAGTGACTTAGGTATTATGGTAAAATGGGGAGGGGGGGGTGGTGTCAAAGGAGAGGTCTTCAATGTTTGGAGACCCATGAAGCAATCCAGGACTGACATGAAGTGGCAGTAGGAGGAGGCGGCCAGTGAAGTCAATGGAAAGAATAGTGAAGTGGAAACAAAAAGGTCCCAGTGCAGAATGATGGTTAAAACACTCAATGTGTTGTCAAGATCAATGAAAACTGCAACTACGCTTTGGCAACTATCACTACTTCAACTCTCAAAGATCCATCTAACATTCTGCATCTGCTTCAAATGCTTCAATCAGTGACACACAATAGATCAATTTGAATGTACTTATTACACATTCCACACAAATAGGGACCTGTGGCCCTCAAAATAACATATACTGCTTAATTAAATTAAATTTCTATCCCAACATCTCTCACAGTTTCTACACGAGTTGACAGGTAATTGCTTGGCTCTCTCTCCCTTGGGTAAAACACATGAAACTTTCCTGTCTTGTGGCACCAAGCCATTGAACTGAAAACCTGATGAGGATGCCAGTAACTGAATCCTTGTCCCCCATCTGCAAGGGTTCGAAATTGTGATGAAAATATTAACATAATTTTGTAGGACTGTAAGAAGTAAAACACTAAAGTCTGCAGACCTCATGGTTGAAGTGAAAACACGATGCTCGAGAAACTCAGCAGGTCCAACAGTGCACTTAAAATAGCAAAGATAAAGGCATATAACCGAAGTTTCAGGCTTGGGCCCTTCCTTGACGAAAGCCTCAAACCCGAAACATTGGTTATGTACCTTTGCCCTATAAAGCATCATTTTGTTTCCGTTACTGTTACCTGCTGACCTGTGTTCTAAAGTACTCTTTGTTTCCCCCTGATGGCTTTCACTATAATTCAATTTGATCTTCCACTCAGTTATGAATCTAAAATTCATCACAGTTTCCCACTGAATGTGCCATTTATTTTTGATATCGCTCATCATCCAGGGTAGCCAAGCTTTCAACACTGTTCATTTCCTACTCATGGATAGATTCAATCTATCTTTATCGTCCATCTTTGATTCTTATTTGCCAGGGCCAGTTCCCTTTTTAACTCACTGAATTAATTTAAAAAAAAACCTTCTCCACTTGACTATTTTCACATTTGTTTTGTCCTTGACCTTTTCCATAACTACTGAAGTACTGATTTAATCTGCAGCACTTGTTTTTGTGGGTAAACCCAATTTCTGTTTTTCAGCTCTAACATTATCTATAATCTGTCAATATCTATAGACAAGGAAGAAATAAACAGTAGGAAATGTCTGAGACACAGTGATTCATTTTCCTCTTCCGTTGATGGCTTGGCATATATTCTAAAGTAAATGGAGAGTGATAATGAATAATTCATGTGATGCTATGAATTCCTGATAAGTGGAAGCAATTTTGTTACAAGCACATTATTCACCACTGACAGTAACAGCTTGTGTCAGTGATAGAATTTGCCTCTGAGTCAGAAGAACGTGGTTAAATCTCCATTTCAGGGCATGAGCACATAACGTGGGCTGTCAGTTAAGAGTAGTACTGAGTGAATGCTGCATTGGCAACACTACCATCTTTCAAATGAATAATGGAATAGTCCGTCCGTCAGTCAAGTTAAGTAGGTATATATTGAGGAAGGGAAAAGAGCTATTGTGAACAAATATATTTGCTCATCCAAATCCACCATGAACTGATTAAAGTATGGGAAGCCATCACTTGCTTATTAACACTGTGGACGAATTGCCTAATGTGATCACTTGTATTTAAGCAAACTGGTTCAGGTGGTCTTTGGTTGCTTGTACAGCATGTTCCTTTTTCTTCAGGGATAGGGGAGTTTCTGATCCCGGAATGCCTTGAACTTGCAGTGAATTAGTGCAGATCTAATTTTTTCTCATCAAGCCAGGCTTGGCTCTTTTTGGTGGAGAAGGAAAAGACTTGTCATGGATACTGAAGTTCCAAAAGGCTGCAAGCAGAAAGGTGTCTGTGAGGTACTATCTGAGATGAGTTACCATCAGGGGGTTCTTGAGAACTTCAACTGAGTTATTTATTCCAATTTTTTTTGTTGATATTGATGATTAGGGCCACATTGATGTTAAGTTATCAATTACCATGATAGTTATTCAAACATCTTTGCAACAATACAGCTCTGTTGCATTAAGGTCTTATGCTTATCTCGCAGATAAGACAGGATGTTAGTTAATAACAGACCAAGCTCCAAGCAAGTCATGAGGGGAGAAGTCCCTTGGAGTCCCCATCACTTTTGCATCATGCCTTGCCAGCGACTTGTCCCATCCTGGAATCTTTGTTAACCAAAAATGATACAGACCAGGGTGTTCTTAAGTTTTGAGAGTTATTTTGGCCACAAGCAAAGCTTCCATGATGGGGCATTTGCACTTAATAAAAAAAGTGGGTCATAAAGCATTCACTCATTCCAGAGAAGGATTTGACAAGTTATCAGACAGACTCATTTTTAACAGAAAAGCTCCCTCTTTGAAAACATTGTTTTTCTTCCAATTTCTTCCAGCATTGAAGAAGCTGTCTTGTTCTTTGAGTTGGTTGTCTTTTAACAGTCATGTCTCATTTATGGCATCAGTGTCAACATCAAAATGCCTGAGTCCAGTGCTGTGGTAATAGAGTGTCATATGGGTTAGGTGCTGTTTAACTAGTCCATTAAACTCTTGACATTCCTAGTCCAACACTTCGTATTGTGGAGTCTTAGTTGTCCATGCATGGTTTAATAATTGAGGTAGCTATCTTATACCACATGGATTTGGCAGATTGAGGCAAGGGAGACCAAGATGACTGGAGACTAGGGTATGCTGTGTGTACATTAATACCACACTTTAATGGACACATCCCTAGGCACAACTCAGTATTTTGGCACTCACTTTCCCTCACTCATACAGACAAAAGCAAGTGGATTTCAACCCAGGTGTTCTTCCACCTCCTTATATCTAGCCCTTAGCCACTCTCTCCTTGACCCACATGCCTCCAGTATTCCAACAATTGCTGTTCCTGAAATTCTTCAGCTTGGTATCCCCTCAAACTGTTCCCCAGCTCTCTGAACTCAGCCAACATGTCCACACAGAATGTATCCTTTCATTCTTTACAACTCCCTTTCAGGGCACATCTGACCACGTTCCTGGCCACAGCTTAGCTGCCGTGATGTGTGGAGATAAAGCCCAAACATCTGAGTCTCACAAAGGTGAACTGACAGAGGGACAATTAATGCTAGTCAGGTGGAACACTTTGAAGATCTCCCCATGGCAAGTCTGAAAGACGAGGGGTTTTCAGAATGGTTTTGAGAACCTATTGCGCGTCGGGTAGATGGCACGTACCACCTCAAACTACCCGCTCCCTACCCCATCAGGCACTTTGTGCTCCATCTGCGGAAGAATCTGTGGTTCCCATTTAGTCCTATCTGTCAGCTCAGAACACTCAGAGCCAGAGTTGAAATGAGTCATTCCTCATACTGAGGGAAAGCTGATAAAGAGAATCACCAGTTCACAGTTTTTGTTAGGATATTGGCTGAGAACATGATAGTGCTGTGAAAAGTCAAGTTCAAATGATATTTATTAAAATTGATTTTGATGATAAAAACAATAGCAAGCATCATTTCAAATAGATACACAATTATTTAGCGAACATAGTGTATTTTAATCAGGCAATGAACAGGTGTGCAATTATCATGCAGAGATAAAGGCTAATGCACATGTATTAAAATAAACTAATGGTTGAGACCTTCAAAAGAAAATCGATAGCTGCAACAGACAATTCCTGATGATGCTAATTGCTCTCAGGTAAGACAGGTTCAGGTATTGGAAACCCCTGGATTATTAGCCTTGCCAGGTGATGCTAATTAGCTACTCATGAAGCATGGCTGGATGTGCTTGTTTTCTGTGTAATGTTTACAAGGAGGTTTCCTGGTGCTCTGACAGACTGCAAAGCAAGTAAGAGGAGTTACCTGATGTTCTTACTGATGCAAACACAATAATTGCAAAAGACATAAACGAGAAATCAATAACTCGTGAGAAATATTTCAGGACCAAAAAGGGGACGATAGATGTCTGAATATGGATGCTACATCCGTAAGAGGCTGCAATAAAAATACAGTTTCACTGAAACATTAGAGAAATGGATAACACACAGAGTAGTTGAAGAGAGCTTCACAGGATGGAAGATGGTATGGATTTCTATTGACCTCGACCATTAAAAAAAAATTCTTCTTCCACAATCCTTTATGGATGAGAGTTCCAAATACTGGCAGTCCTCTGAGATAAATAGTTTAGCATTTCATGGCCAGTGACCCAGGTTCAAAGTCACCGCTGTCTACAAGGAGTTTGTACGTTCACCCCATGACTGTATGCATTTGCTCTGAGTACTCCAGTCTCCTCCCAAATTCTAAAGACATCCAGGTTTAGTTGGTTAATTAGTCACATGGACATCCTTGAGGGTGTGGCTCAGGGACAGGAAGGACCTGCAACCGTGCTGTATCTCCAAATTAAATTAAATCTAAATTAAATAGGCACTCCCTTCTTTTTAAAGTAATTCCTAGTTATAGATTGTCCCACAAGAGAAAACGTTTTCTCCACATTGACCCAAACATGACCCTCCAAATCTTACCGCTTTCAATCAAGTCTCCTATTCTTGTAAATTCCAATGGATACAAGCCTATCTTGTCCAACTTATCCTCATAAAGCAACACACACATTCCCAGCACAACCAATTCATTTAAGAAGTCAAAATCATATATGGCATTCAATAATGCACTGCTTTCCACATATGTTTTGGGGTCTTGATCATTTGTCAAGTCAAGCAATGCCTTTACAATATGAGGTAATTGCTCTACCATGGCTTTTACTGCTTCATATCTGCAAGACCACCTTGTTACACTTTGAGATTTAAGTGTCCATGAGATTAGTTCTCTGTCGACCGTGATACTTTCTAAGAGTGCATGCCATTTGGGACTGGCCTCCAGTAAGTTGTAGAGGCTCTGAATAGTTCCTAAGGCATTGCAGAGTGGTTCAATATCTGTCATTGTATATTGGAGAGCAAGATTTAGGAGGTGCCCATAACAATGGATATAGATGGCAAGTGGAGAACACTCCATTCTTGTTCCCAAACCTCTATGAACACCGCTCATTTTTGCTGCAGTATCAAAACATTCTCCAACAATTTTGTCAAGTTTCAGTTCCAGCTTCCCGAGTACATTTTTGACCAACTCATAGAGAACACTTCCTTCAGTAAAAGGTGTTGCATAAAATCCAATGAAAGACGACCTGTTTTCTTGTTTAATGATGAATCTGATGCATATTGCGACCTGCTCAACCCTGCTGATGTCTGCACTTCCTCAACAATCATGGAATATCCTGAACACATTTTCACGACATCATTTGCTGTGCTGCCCAAAACAACCTCAGCCATGATATCAAGAATTTTGTTTTGGACAATAGGAGGTCCACTGCACATATGCATCTAACTGATGTGTCAGTTTTTCTCCTAGCCAAGGAATATCCTTGGAACGAAGAGGTAGAATTTCCAAAAAGTTACCACGGTTAATATCGGAAAATTAATCTAAGTTACTGCGGTCCTCCTCATGACCTCGTTGAGCTATGTTTTGTTGGGCAGAGAACAACAGAGTTTTTATAATAATTTTCAAGTACTCTCAGTTCCGTGTACAATATTTAGTTGACCTAACACCGACATTTTGTACTTTGCGTTCATCATGGCCTGCTGATGACAAGTGCTTTTTGGGTGCTTTGTGAACCAGTTTGTCTTTTTCCAGTTTTCAAGAGTAAAAGTGTTACTATGCATGAACATTTTACAAGGGTAATACGAAGCTTGACATTTGTCAATGTCATAGCAGGTAAGCCAAGGATAAAGTTTAAACCATTCACTCTTGAAATCTCTCAAACTAGACATCTTACCAAATTTCTTTGCTTTATATTGTGTCAAAATTAGCTGAATTGGTCCAATTTCAATGATATCGTCCTGTGGAGCCAGTGGAGATTCATGGGTCACATTCACTTGGTCACTTGAAATATTTTCAGATTCGGAGGAGCCAGGCTCCATAGAGACTTCAGGCTTTTTTTTGGCAATATCTCTATAGTCACTGTCAACAAAGCTGTTCTTAGTGATAGTTTGGGAAGTTGTATCACCTTTATCATTATCAGTCCCTTCTTCTTTATCTGAAAGATTTGGCACTGAATGTTTTTCAAAAAAAGCACCAAGTGTCTGTTGTGAGTTTTTGGACACTGGTGTAAAAGTAACAGTCTGACTGGCATGAACAGTCCTAATGTGTTTTTCTTTGTAATCAAAATCTATTTACTAGTCATATTCTGCACATTTGATGTATTGATAAAACTGTTTGCATGTTTTTTCCATGATGAGATTTGGAGTACACAATTTGGATTTGGTGTCCGACAAGAACAGAACACGCACTGGGGACAGTGACCCGTATAGCACTGATCAACGTTACTATAAATAGATTTCAGAGGGACCATGTATGGCTTTCCATCCCCAGAAGTTGTACAAACATTGCTACGTTTCGGGGTGTGACCGTCTCCTGATTTCCAAACCTGAACAAACTTGACAGTTAACTCGGAGAAATAAGAGCATTCTTGTACTCATGAAAAAATGTAATGAGGACATATTTAAGAAGGTTGTTTACCAAGAACTTTGGTTGACTATTAGCTGGCAATTAATTTGCCATCATGGTTAATTTGTTTATCTTCTTGCTTTCCCCACTGTTTTGTACAAATTTGGGAGGGCAGTTGCCCACACCCCATCCCCCTGAGTCTTTCGCCCATTACTTACTCACTGAATAAATTCAAGACAGAGATCAACAGGCCTCTCACTTTTGAGAACCAGGGATATATGGCTAAGGAGGTAAAATATTAACCATTCCCCTTATTGAATAGTGTAAGAGGGGTCAATTTGCTTTTTCTTATTTTTTACTTATTATGTCCTGATTTTATAATAAATCAAGTGGCTAACAAGTCCACATTTTGAGGTGTGGCAGCGGTTTGAAGAGCTGTATCTGCAAAGACTCAAAAGAGGGTACTGTGTGGGAATTACATGAGCTAATGGGTAAAAGAATTACAGCAATCATGTCTAATTCAGCAATGAGTTAGTCTAATTGGTTAATTGTCAATACTATCCTGAATAATAAGAGACATGGAGATAAAAACATTTCCTGAACTGTTGGATGAAATTCTGTTTAACCCAGTCCTGTCAAGTGAGTACTGAAGCTGCTCTGGAAAACTGCACATCAATGCAAATTAAGATTTGCCTTTTTCTGGTTTCTATAATATTCATATTCTGGAATTTGCTGGTCAATGCCAGGAGTTAAGCAGCACAAACTCACACAGATGCCAACAGTTATCTGGCATATACCTATAAATTTCAGATTTATTGTTAGAGTACATATATGACATCACATACAACCCTGAGATTCTTTTTTTTCTGCAGGCGAGGCAGAATGAACATTTATAGTGCAAAATAAAACTGTACTTCACATTCATATGCAAATAAATACATAAATGTATTATCTGTGCGATAATACAGAGCAAAAAAAAGAAAATCAAGAAAGTGCAAAAGTAAGAAATCCTTAAATGAGTCCCTGATTGAGTTTATTGATGAAGAATCTAATGGTGGAGGGATAGCAGCTGTTCCTGAACCTGGTGGTGCACGAATTGTGGCCCCTATACCTCTTTCCTGATGGTAGCAATGAGAACCAAACATATACTGTGTGGTGTGGATCCTTGATGATTGCTGCTGCTTTCTGATGGCAGCATTCCCTGTAAATGTTCCCAATGGTGAGCAGAGTTTTACCTGTGATGCCCTAGGATGTGTCCACTACCTATTGGAGGGCTTTTAGCTCAAGAATATTGGTGTCCCTAAACCAGACTGTGATGCAGCCAGTCAGCACACATTCCACCACACATCTTTAGAAATTTGCCAGGGTTTCTGGTGTCATACCAAACTTCTGCAAACTCCTGAGGAAGTAGAGGTATTGACATGCTTTCTTCACAATGCTATTAGCATGTTGGGTCCAGGAAAGATCCTCTGAGATAGTGACTCCCAAGAATTTAAATTTGCTCACCCTCTCCACCTCTGATCCCCCAATGATCACTGGATTGTAGACCTCTGTTTTCCCTTCCTGATCTCAACAATCAGCTCCTTAGTTTTGGTGGCATTGAGTGCGAGATTGTTGTTGGTGCACCATTCAGCCAAATTTTAAATCTTCCCCCTGAATTCATCACCTTTATTTTTCAACCCACAACTGTGGTATCGTCATTGAATTTGTAGAGGGGATGATGGTGCTAAATGCCAAACTGTTGTCGATAAAGAGCATCCTGATGAATGCATCTTTACTGATCAGGTGTTATAGGACTTGGTGTGGAGCCAGTGTGATGGCATCCACTGAAGACCTGTTGCTACAATAAACGAACTGCAATGTATCCATGTCATCACTCAGACAGGAACTGATATGCTTCAACACCACCCTTTCAAAACACTTCATCACTGTTTATTTAAGTGCTATTGGACAATATTCATTAAGGCAGAGTACTGCACTCTTATTGGGCATGATTGATGTCTGTTTGAAACGGCTGGGTACCACAGCCTGATGGAGTTGAAGATATCTGTGAATATATTGATAAGTTGGTCAGGACAGAATTTTAATACTTGGCCAGGCACTTCATCAGGGCTGGATGCTTTCCTCAGATTCACTCTCCTCAAGACAGCATGCATAACATCCTCAAATACTGACAGGACGTGGAGGGGTGGTTTTTCACTGTTACTGTCATCAAATTGGGTGGAGAAGGCATTAATTTCCTTTGGGAGCGAAGCTTTGCTGTCTGCTACTTCACCGCATTTGGTTTTGTAGCAGGTTATGGTATTTTGGCCCTGCTACAGCTGTCGGGTACAATGTGTGTAAAGGCAGCTGGGATGAAATGTATGTCTTTAGGTGTATAAGGATCATTACACTCAAGAGGGAAAGCAAAAAAAGGAGACATGAGATAATTTTGGTAGATAAAGTCAAGGAGAGATTCTACAAGTACATTAAGGTAAAATGAGAACTGAGGAGAGAATACAGGGGCAACTTGTCACACAGTGTGTGGTAAATATACAAAACAAGCACAGTTGGGGTAGCAGTTAGCGCAATGACTTTACAGTGCCAGCAATCAGTACTGGACCTGGGTTCGAAGCCCACGTTGTCTGTAGGAGTTTGTACATACTCCCCATGTCTGCATGGGTTTTCTCCGGGGTGGGCTCCGGTTTCCTCTCACCTTTCAAAAACTTACCGGGGTGTAAAATAGGCAGCACAGTCTTGTAGAGCCAAATTGGCCTGTTACAGCGCTGTATGTCTAATATAAAAGCTGCCAGAGGGACCTGTAGGGGTAGATACAGTTATAATATTTAAAAGATAGTTGGGACAGGTACATGTATAGGACAGGTCTAGAAGGATATGTGCCAAAAGGACAAGCTTAGTTAGGCACCTTGTTCAACTTGTTTTCATGCTGTATGACTTAGTGGTTCTTGGACTCTATTTGGCAATTTAGATGTGGACCACAGCAAAAAGTGGGGGCATGCCAGCTGGAGAGCAAAATATGAGTTTTATTGTGAACACTACAGAGAATCCATCACTGTTGCAAGCACACGTTACATTGCAAAAAGAGTCAGATCTAGTTATATAGTTATATATTCAGATCCTGGGTTATATAATCTATCGTAGGCCCAACATTCACAGTAAGACTCTCCTAATAAAAATCTAAACAAAACAGTGTATATGTTATGCTCTAAATAGATACTGTCAGAATCTAATTGAAGTGCATTCTCATTACGTTAAAGTCTAAAACAGGATATGTTATTTTTCAGTTAACAACATTCATCTTGTTACTGACTGCCATTATAGCCTTAATTTTCCATCAAAAGCTCCAAAACACATTCCATGGAGCTATATTCCAAAGCATTAGTAATCATCAAAAATGGAAAGTAGTCAATGCTTCAGTCATGTTATGTAACAGGTCAATTCACTGAAGGTATCAAAGAAGAACTACTCCTCTTCAGGATACTGTTGTATGTTGATTCCCTTCACTGTTCAATACAGGGCTGCACACTATCATTAAAGCCTCCATTTAAACCAATTACTTAGACCAGTTGTTCAGTCATTTCTCCCCAGACCCAACATCTATTTATTTACTCCATTGTTAAGTGTCTTGGGAGATCTTTCGGTATTAAAGTTACAATATAAATGTAAATTGATGTTGTTCAATCCGAAATCCTAAACAAATGAGTGATTCTGCACCAGTTTTGATTTAATGTTCTCTTGCCTGTGTCAAGTAAAAACAATTCTAATGCTCATATCACTGCTCCAGCACAGATTTCTGCCACAACATAATCCATCTACCTGGAGACTATTAGAGAAGGATTCCTGGATGTGACTTGTTCTATAAGTAACAACCCTTGATATCTACCTCCCTTTTTTTTAAACTTTATTTAAAATTTTATAACATGAATAACATATAGGATTACATTAAAAAAAATTAAGAATAAAATAATAAAAATTACAATACAGTATCCGTAATCTAAATAAACTATACCCTCCCCAATAATTATTACACATTAATAACCCAACTCAAATTAGTCCAACCCCCCCTTTCCCCCCCCAAAATAAGGAGTGAAGAATTAATAAAGTTAATAATATATGAGAGAAAAAAAAACCCACTTACAAAAAAAAACAACAAAAACATAACCGATTAAAATACTAACAAAAAGAAAAGTAATTAATACTAAAATATCAGACTTAAAAAAAACATATTTAAATCAAACTTAAATGAATATATTTCACAAACGGGGTTAATTAATATAAAAAAATAGTAAAGTTAGTAACATTAGCTATCAAAAATTCTTAAACAATAATCAATTCTTAAAAAAAAATTGTAGCATGAAAAAAAGAAAAAATCTCTCTATAGAGATAAACATTCACCAAATATCAACTAACTTCACATCTATCATCATATTAGTCACATAAACCACCATCTTAAAACAAAATTCAAACCTCATTAAACATTGTACAATTCAATTTTAGTACTCTTCCACCATTTTTCCCTTTTACTCTTGAATAGTTATCCAATAAAAGCTCCAATACCACATTTAAATATCCCCAATCATTATGTTAAAATTCAGATATCCAAATAATAAAATCACATCTACAACAAAATCTATATCTTCAAAAAATGGAGCATAAACCACAAACAAAATTCAAGCCTCATTAAGAATTGTACAATTCAATGATATCTACCTCTCTGATCAAATGTTTTACAATGAAAATTCCAACATCCACAGTCTCCTGTGCCTCTGGAAAATTGTCTTCTCATGCCTTAATTCAATCCTGTTTTCCATCGTCCAGTTCCTTCCCACCTACATCTGGGAAATTTCACAAGAATATATCACAACTTTCAAATCCCTGGCCCCCACCACTCATCTTTATTACGGATGTCCATTCTTTAACACCTCAACCCACCATTAGGAATATATTTAAGTACACTATTGCTTTTTGCCACAAAGATTAGAAATGTTCCCCTCTACCAACACTCTCATCCACTTGACAGAATTTGTTCTTGTCTTGAAAAGCTTCCTTTTGGGTCTTTTCATTCCAGACTAATGAGAGCTGCAGCCATGGATTTTCTCCTGGGTCCTAGCTATTAGTTACATTCCCCACCTCTTTCACTGTTACATCAATAATTGCATCAGTACTGCTTCATACACAAGTGTGGAACTCATCAACTTCATCACCTTTGCAACTCTTGCCCATTCTGCCCTCAAATTCAATTTACTAATGGTTATCATCCTTTTCTGAATCACTCTGCCTCCACTTCGGGAGACAAACATATCCACTGACATTTAGTATAAGCCCACTGACTCTCACAGTTATTGCTTCCAACCTGGTTTCTTGTAAGGAAGCCACCCCTTTCTCCCACTTTCCTCATCTCTGCTGCATCTGCTTGCACGTTGAGCCCCTCCCTTCCTGGACATCTGAAAGGTTGCCCTGCTCAGGAAACCTGCCCTTCTTCTGTGTTGGTTAGCGCTCTCTCCAGTTCTCAGACTTTTGCTTTCACTCGCTCTCCCTTTAAACAGAGCAGATATAAGAGTTCCCCGGCCCTCAACTTACACCTTTCTAGCCTCCACATCCAGCATATCATTCTTTGTTATTTCTGTCAATTGCAACAGAATCCCACTAAGAGCCATATCTTCCTTTACCACCCTTTTTACTGCCTTCGGCAGAGACTATGGTTTCTGCAACTCCCTGGTCTACATAGCCCTCCCCACCCTCTGTGAATCCATAGTCTATAGTCTATTCATCCCTCTCCACCCACCCATTTCTGACCCCTGGTAATATTCCTTTTGCAGGAGATGCAACACTTGTTCTTACACCTCTTCCCTCCAGGAACCTAAACAGCCTTTCCAGCCAAGGCAAGGACTTGTAACTACCTTCTTCAACCTTCCCTACTGTCAAAGTAATGTCCAATGCAAACTAGAGAACAACACCTTGTATTCCATCTGAGAAATCTACAGCCCAAGCGTATGAACCCTCACCTTTCCAATAGAAGATAACTCTTTCCTCCTGTGTTGTGCACTCTCGCTCGCTCTCTCTTTCTCCTTCCCTCCTCTGTCCAGCAGCTAATAGCTTGAATATGCATGGGATTGTCTGATCGTGGACACTAAGTAAGCACAGGACTGGTCAGTACTTGGAGGGGAGACCACCTAGGAACACCAGGTGCTGTAGGCTGCTGTGAGGGTGCTAGACAAAGTGGTGACACTCTGTCTGCCTAACGATAGACAAAAGTTAAAGAATTTCATGTAAGTTACATTCTAAAAAAGTTTTACGTGGCAATAATGGAATCTTTACCTTTCACCTTTACCCTCCTGTCCTCCATATTTGTCTCCTTTTACATCCCCCTCTTGCTCCACCATTTTCATCTCCTCTTTCTTTTTCAATCTTTTTCACTTATTTTTATAATAAACAGTACAATGAAGAAAAGGGAATGAAACTGATAACACATCATACTTATATAAAAAATAAAGATAAAACTTCAAACAGTATAAACTCGGCCCCCCTCCACTGCACTGCATGAAGACAGAAAAGACAAAAAAAAACACACACACATAAACAAAACCCCCACCTAACCTACTCTATTGAAAAAAAGAAAATTAACCAAAAACACATCTGAGCAGCTTATCCTGAGGGTTACATATATTTTGTAGCTTTTGATTCATATCATATCATGAATCAAAAAACAAAGGTAAGACTATAGTTCATCTGGAGGAGTGAGTACATCTAATCACATTAAAAACATTTACATTAAATGAAAATAAGACATAAAATATCGCCATGTATCTTCAAATTTCACCAAAGAATCAAATACATAACTGATTTTTATTTAACTTAAACAGGACATAATATAAGAGAACCATTGAACACCATTGGAGGTCTAGTCTTTCCATTTGAATACGATGGCTCTTCTAGCCAACAATGTAGAGACGGCCACAACCCATTGCGCAGGTACAGAAAAACTTCCTATGGCTGGTTCAATAACCCCCAAAAGAGCAGTTATTGGGTCAATTCACTTTCAGTACGTTTACTAAGACCAGCAGAATAAGAAATGATTTGTCCTCATAAAAATACTTTGTGCGTCCCAAATTACCAGGTTAGACATTCCTTCAGTTGAATTTATCTCAAAAAAGAAAGAATTCTGATCTTTAATGAAGCTAATGAATTTCTCATCCTGAAGCAGAGTGGAATTGAGTCGTGATTGTTAAACTGTAAGTGACCAGAGATTTCAACAGAAAGCTTTAAAGGTGCATGATCAGAAACAGCGATTGTGTTGTATTCACATTTCTCTATTCAATGCACCAGTCATGTATCAATAAAAAATACAATCTATTTTAGAGTATTTATGGTATTCACGAGAAAAGAAAGAAAATTCCTTTTCCTTCGGTTGTAAAAATCTCCATATATCCATTAAACCATAATCCAGCAAGAAAGAGTTAATATAAGTTGTGAGATAGTAACTAGCACCACAAAAAATGTAGTAAGACCAAATAGATTCGGAAGCATCTGAATGGCGGAGGACCTGCCAATCAAAGGATTTAAACAACAGTTGAAATCTCCACCCATAATAAGCACATATTCATTCAAATTAGATAGAGAATTAAAAATCTTGAAAAAATTCAGGTCAGTCAATATTTTCATTTCCTTCCCCCTTCTACAACATGAACATTTTCCCATTTTAGATTGACATGGACAGTCCATGCACTGTCTACAAATTTCCCCCATTAGATCCCTTCCCATCTGGTTCCATTTGCCCTCTCCACCTCACCTAAAAGTTCCCATTATCACCTCACTTATTTTTTCAATACTGGTAGCCTTAGTGTTCCTGCTTCTCACTCTCCAGCAGTGGTCTCCTCTTGTCCCCCCTCTCCCCCCACCAGGCTTTACCTTCCCTTGCGTGCTTCCACCTATCACTCACCTGCCTCTTGTCTTCCAACTGCACCCTCCCTCCCCTACCTGCCTGTCAATCAAACTACCCCTCCTCTGTCCACCTATTGCCTACAGTCCCTCCTCTTCCACTCTCCTCTATACACTGCCAACCTTCCTTCTGCACTCTATGTTCTGATGTAGGGGCTCGGAAACCCTGAAATGCTGAACCCACGGAGTTCCTCCAGCAGTTTGATTTTTACTCTAGACTCCAGCATCTGCACTCTTCTATCTCTGCAGAAAGGAAATACTTGCATTATTTCACAATGTCAGAATATTTTGCAACAAATAAAATATAATTAAACCTTTGTAAAGTAGGAAATTCAGCAGCCAAGTTTACATACATTAAGATCCTGCCACAACAAACCTATGGTAAGTAAAAACACAATGCCGGAGAAACTCAGCAGGCCAGACAGTGTACTTTAGGCAGCAAAGATCAAGATACATAAATAACGTTTTGGGCTTGTGCCCTTCAAGCAGCTTCTTCCCTCTGTCAACAGATTTCTGAATGAATAATGAACCACAGATACTACCTCCCTCTCTCTTCTTTTATTTATTTTAAAAATGTAATTTACAGCAATTTTGTACCAGTAATGCTGCCTCAAAACAACAATTTTTGTGGCATGTTCATGACAATAAATTCTGATTCTGATCTTTGTTGTTGTCATGTTAGTAGAGCAATAAATATTGTTCTTCAAAATAATGCCATGAGTCCTTTGAAAGGGGCGATCCTCAGTTAATATAAAAGGCAAAAGAAACGCGTCAATTTAGATATTCAGGATTATCATTACCATACAGACGCCAGCTCTGCATAGCAGTAGGACTTACTGACAGATGCTAAAATGAGGGGATTTCCTTGACAGCAGTAATAGATCTACATTTACCACATGAATAATTTTAAGTTTTTGAATACTGAAGTGATATCCATAAAATGTAATTAAAAAAGAATTAATGTTCGGCAAAGAAGCAATGGACATGATGCATTCAAAATTTAGACTCAACGATACTTAAAGGTCAAAATATGAAGAGAAAACACTGACTGTACGCAACAGATGATATTTTACAGCTCAGTGTATGTTATAAAAAGTGGTCTCATGGGTACGACGTTCAAACAAAGACCAATGCTGCATGTCTCCTGTGGTCAGATCATTTTTATTGTGCTGAAGAGTGTCATCAACAGTGTGGGTCCAACATATTGGCTATCGTCACCATTTAATGGCTTTTGGATCATGGAAGGCCCTCTGGTTCACTGTTATAAATTAAATATGGAATTTACATTCAAGCATGAATGGCAACAAAAGTAGGCATTTTACATTCAAAGGTGCAAGAATTGACAATTCAACGAAAGTTCTCATGATATAATGGAGAAGAAAAAAAAGAAGAAATGATAGAAATAAATCAAAAAGGAAAAAAGCAACTAAAGGAACCAATCCAAAGGGAATTTTTAAGTGCAATCCACAGCTTAAGTGCATTAAGTGCATTACACAGCTTACTTGGTGTACAAGTTCCCAGAAGTAGAAAATAGATGACTATTTCATTTGTCAGTGCTAGCTGAGAAATTCTTTTTCTAAACTTTATTTATAAATGTTAAGACCACAAAACACCGATTATTTTATAATATTACAAATCCATAACAAATACATGTAGTACATATACATAAAAAGAAAGAAGTAGAAGAAAAAAGACCCCCCCCCCCTATTAGCCCTCCTCCCTCCCTCCCTCCCTCCCACTTCTAACCCCTTACAAATGAAGAAGAAAAGAGAGAATAGGACAAGAGACCCTCAACAGAAGCACTCCATACTGTAAAACATAGTATACAGAGATCTATTTTAGGAGAAAGGGCACATCGAAGTTTCGTTTAAATAATCATACCAATGCTATGTAAATATGGCCTCCATATTTTGCAAAATATATATTTATCTCTTAAATTATAAGTAATGCTGAGAAAGAATTATTGACCAAATTAGCAAAAGAATTCCATTTTAAAATAGTTTTATACACTGTTTTGCACCTGCTTGAATAAGAAGATGAAGCTTAATGTAGTCTGTCGAGCAGCAATGCCTCTAATCCCACATAATTTCCTTCAATTAAAATAACCCACAAACAGGTCAATCTGTAGGATGAAAGAATATACCAGTTTTGAACTATTTTGAGGAAAATAATTTAGAAACAATCTTGAACAAAATTTAAAAAATTGTTGATGAGTACATTGATATTTCACATCAGATTACAATAATTGATGAATAGACACAAACAATAGGGCTGTGTGGTGCAGAACCCAGGACACTGAACAGAAGATGACTGCATTATTTGGAGCAAAAGATATGTTGGAAATAATTGTTAATGCACATTGCTCTGGACATTGGTTTGATCATAGCAGCAGTCTATAAATATGCCTGATAAGTTTTCTTCTATGTAGTCCTGCCTAAGGAGAAACTCTTAAGGTTTAATTTAGTTTGCAATAGCAAGGAAAATAAGAAGTAATGGCTTGATATCTGGAAAGGAAAATGAGTGTTGTTAATCAGAGGAAATAGTGCACTTTACTAATGTTCCCAAATGTGCAATGTAACCCAGCAATTTGCAGTAATGGTATGGTTATTTTTTTTTGTTATTTTTGAACAAAAATAAATGAAGCACTGCAGCTGGTGGGCAAAAAAAATAATTTTGTCATCCTTTAGCCAAAATTAAAATGGATCTACTTCTTGCAGGGTGTACTTTGTTACCATGATGCTCAAAGCCCGAATGCAGAAGGAAGATAAACATGCAACATTCTCATTGGATCCCCTTTTCTAAGATCTGCAGCGAACAATTCACAAGTGCATATGATAGACATTTCTTTCTTTTTCTTTTCTTTGGCTTGGCTTCGCGGACGAAGATTTATGGAGGGGGTAAATGTCCACGTCAGCTGCAGGCTCGTTTGTGGCCGATGCGGGACTACGGCACATTACAACCGGCAATTAATTGAGAATTAAAATGGATCACAAAATGGGAAAATGTTCATGTTGTAGAAAATGTCTGTGACTGTATATGAATAAGACGAAATAGAACTAAATAAGTTCCATCGCTGTGGTTATGCAAGTGCATATGAATGGTGGTGCTGTACAGAAGCTAAAATTCAATGATGGTGACCCTCAGAATTTCACACTAAATGGTGGTGAGGCAGATGACAATGAAAAGGTGAAATATGAGAAAATGAAAGGGGGGGGGGGTTTGAATTTTTGCTTTACACCTGCACGTTTTACATTTTCTTTTCCAATGCAAGTACGTTCAGACACAAAGACTTCCAACCCCCAAAGGCTAATACAGCTCTTTGCCTTAAGATCACAGTGAACAAATCCATAGCCCCACCAAGAATAACATGAGCACTTGGGAAAATCACCATGAGCAGCTTCCCCCTTTGTCACACAGCATCCTGACTTGGAAATGTAGATCATTCCTTCATTGTTACTCGCCCTCTCACTAAATAAATTGTGGGAGAATCTGAACTAAAAGGAATGCACTGGTTCAACAAAGTGGCTCTCCACTGCCTTCTCAAAAGTTGCCCCTACTCAGAGTTGCTCTCAGTTAGCTTCACGGATGTGATCTCATCAGCCGGCAGTTATAGGGACACATGCTAGGAATAATATGCTGGATGTGTCAATGTCATTACCCACCTTTAGAATACCCACCAATGTCATTACCCACCTTTAGAATACCCACCAATGTCATTACCCACCTTTAGAATACCCACCAATGTCATTACCCACCTTTAGAATACCCACCAATGTCATTACCCAGCTTTAGAATACCCACCAATGTCATTGCCCACCTTTAGAAAACCCACCAATGTCATTACCCACCTTTAGAATACCCATCAATGTCATTACCCACCCTCGCAGCAACCATTTTGTCAAGAGCAATTAGAAATGGACAAATGGACATGCACTAATGAAGCTAGTGAATTGAGTGGAGGCTTAAGGGATGGAGTCTGTAATGAACGATAGAGGTAACACTCTAAGATAATTAGATAGATGTGGACAGGCTGATAAAGAACAATATTTACAGCAACATGTTCCTTCATGGTGATAATTACACGCTCTTGGCCACAGGCTGTCAGGAGTAACACATGAACACATTCTATGAATGCCTGGACTCGGGGAAGTCTGCAATGCAGGTAAATCTCTATACCCACTCTCCAATAGACAATTAAACAGGTGACTAAAAGGAATGCACTGGTTCAACAAAGTGGCTCTCCACTGCCTTCTCAAAAGTTGCCCCTACTCAGAGTTGCTCTCAGTTAGCTTCACGGATGTGATCTCATTAGCCGGCAGTTATAGGGACACATGCTAGGAATAATATGCTGGATGTGTCAATCTCATTAACCACCTTTAGAATACCTTTAACAAGATGTTTGGATGAGCTTAATAATGCTGCATGAAGCACCAAAATGTGAGATATGGCACCGATCAATATTAGTAACCTAGAATTATCCAGAAGCTAAGAAATCAAGATGGGCCAAGATCTTTGATGGGCAGAGCAGTCAAGGCAGCAACAAATTGTCTGTATTTGCAATTGAAGGACGTCACATTGGTCATTAGTGCAAAGAATAAATTTTGAGCCTTTTAAATAATATGGCTTCAGGAAAAATTGCATTGTAGGACACTATTGTTCTGGAAGCAACTCATTATTTTTCAAACAAGTGAGGTTGAAAATGATGCTAAAGGTGAATGTTGGAGGAGATTTAAATTAGGAAAATGGTGTTGGGGTAAACCGAAATTCTTCCAGAAAATCAGTTGAATTTTGTATGGGATCTAATGCCCCAAAATTGGAACAATTATGCCCCATTTGGGGTTAAAATGATTTTCAGAAATACACAATCATTCTTTTTGGTGCTACAGTGCTCTCCATAATGTTTGGGAGAAAATACATTTTTTAAATTTGTAATCAAACAATTCACATGTAATTAAAGTGCACATTCCAGGTTATTCAAGGTTATTTATACACATTTTGGTTTGACTTCTTATAAATCAGTTCTCCATTTCAGGGCACCATAATATTTGGTATATTTGGCTTCACAGATGTTTGTGAGTATTCAGGTATGTTTAGTTGCTTCATTAATGCAGCTATAAGAGAGCTAGGCATGCTTCTAAGCTTTTGATCACATTTGGAATCTGTAGTTGCCATTTTTCAATATGATGACCAGAGTTGTGCCAGTGAGAGTCAAAGAAGCCATTATGAGGCTGAAAAATAAGAATAGAACAGTAAGAGATCTTACCCAAACCTTAGGATTATCAAAATCAACTGCTGGAAACATTATTAAGAAGACTGTACTGGTGAGGTCAGTATGCACAAAGAGACTGATAGGCCAAGGAAGACCTCCAGTGTGATGACAGAAGAATTCTCATCATTATGAAGAAAAATCTTCAAATACTGTACCTGTCTGATAGATCAGAAACATTCAACAGGAGGCAGGTGTGGACCTGTCAATAATGACTGTTCACAGAAGACTTCATGAGCAGAAATACAGAGGCTACTCTGCAACATGCAAACTAATAGTTAGCTACAGAAACCGGATGGCCAGATAACTGTTTGCCAAGAAGTATTTAGAAGAGCTTGCAGAACTCTGGAAAAAGGTCTTGTGGACAGATGAGTCCCATATTAACCTGCATCAGAGTGATGGCATGAGCAAAGTAAAGGAACTGCCCATGATCCAAAGCATACCACATCATCTGTGAAACATGGCAGTGGGGGTGTTATGGCCTGGTCATGTATGGCTGCCAAAGGTAATGGCATATTTGTCTTCAATGATTAAGTAAATACTGGTGGCAGCAGCAAAATGAATTCTGAGATGCATAAAAACAACTTACCTGCTCAAGTTTGAGCAAATGCCTCCAAAGTCATTGGATGGCACTTCAGCCTACAGCAGGACAATGATCCCAAACAAACTGCTAAAGCAGCAAAGGAGTTTTTCCAAAGCTAAAAACTGGAAAGTTTTTGAATGTCAAGTCAGTCACCAATCTAAATCCAATTGAGCATGCCTTCCATATGCTGAAGAGAAAACTGAAGGGGACAAGCCCCCGAAATAAGCAGGAGCTGAAGGTGGCAACAGAGGCCTGACCAGTGAAAATACTCAGCACCTGGTGATGTCTATGAATCACAGACTTCAAGCAGTCATTGCTTGCAAGGGATATGCAACAAAGTACTAAACATGTCTACTTTAATATACACACCATTCCTATGTCCCAAATATTATGGTGTCTTGAAATGAGGGGACTATGTCAAAAAGTGCTTTAATATCAACATGGTCAAAACAAAATGTACACAATACCTTTGAGTAAAATCTGGGATGTGCACTTTAATCACATGAATTTTTGATTACAAATTTAAAATGGTGGAGCACAGAGGCAAATAACAGAAAAAAAAGTGTCTTCATCCAAAACATTACTTTCTTTCTTTGGCTTGGCTTCGCGGACGAAGATTTATGGAGGGGGTAAAAAAGTCCACGTCAGCTGCAGGCTCGTTTGTGGCTGACCAGTCCGATGCGGGACAGGCAGACACGATTGCAGCGGTTGCAAGGGAAAATTGGTTGGTTGGGGTTGGGTGTTGGGTTTTTCCTCCTTTGCCTTTTGTCAGTGAGGTGGGCTCTGCGGTCTTCTTCAAAGGAGGCTGCTGCCCGCCAAACTGTGAGGCGCCAAGATGCACGGTTTGAGGCGTTATCAGCCCACTGGCGGTGGTCAATGTGGCAGGCACCAAGAGATTTCTTTAGGCAGTCCTTGTATCTTTTCTTTGGTGCACCTCTGTCACGGTGGCCAGTGGAGAGCTCGCCATATAATACGATCTTGGGAAGGCGATGGTCCTCCATTCTGGAGACGTGACCCATCCAGCGCAGCTGGATCTTCAGCAGCGTGGACTCGATGCTGTCGACCTCTGCCATCTCGAGTACCTCGACGTTAGGGGTGTGAGCGCTCCAATGGATGTTGAGGATGGAGTGGAGACAACGCTGGTGGAAGCGTTCTAGTAGCCGTAGGTGGTGCCGGTAGAGGACCCATGATTTGGAGCCGAACAGGAGTGTGGGTATGACAACGGCTCTGTATACGCTTATCTTTGTGAGGTTTTTCAGTTGGTTGTTTTTCCAGACTCTTTTGTGTAGTCTTCCAAAGGCGCTATTTGCCTTGGCGAGTCTGTTGTCTATCTCATTGTCGATCCTTGCATCTGATGAAATGGTGCAGCCGAGATAGGTAAACTGGTTGACCGTTTTGAGTTTTGTGTGCCTGCATGAGTTTTTCAAGCTTTGTTGGGACCAAGGTAAACTGCCTCAGGATCTTCGTGATGCCACCATCATCACCCTGTACAAAAACAAAGGCGAGAAATCAGACTGCTCAAACTACAGGGGAATCACGTTGCTCTCCATTGCAGGCAAAATCTTCGCTAGGATTCTACTAAATAGAATAATACCTAGTGTCGCCGAGAATATTCTCCCAGAATCACAGTGCGGCTTTCGCGCAAACAGAGGAACCACTGACATGGTCTTTGCCCTCAGACAGCTCCAAGAAAAGTGCAGAGAACAAAACAAAGGACTCTACATCACCTTTGTTGACCTCACCAAAGCCTTCGACACCGTGAGCAGGAAAGGGCTTTGGCAAATACTAGAGCGCATCGGATGTCCCCCAAAGTTCCTCAACATGATTATCCAACTGCACGAAAACCAACAAGGTCGGGTCAGATACAGCAATGAGCTCTCTGAACCCTTCTCCATTAACAATGGCGTGAAGCAAGGCTGTGTTCTCGCACCAAACCTCTTTTCAATCTTCTTCAGCATGATGCTGAACCAAGCCATGAAAGACCCCAACAATGAAGACGCTGTTTACATCCGGTACCGCACGGATGGCAGTCTCTTCAATCTGAGGCGCCTGCAAGCTCACACCAAAACACAAGAGAAACTTGTCCGTGAACTACTCTTTGCAGATGATGCCGCTTTAGTTGCCCATTCAGAGCCAGCTCTTCAGCGCTTGACGTCCTGCTTTGCGGAAACTGCCAAAATGTTTGGCCTGGAAGTCAGCCTGAAGAAAACTGAGGTCCTCCATCAGCCAGCTCCCCACCATGACTACCAGCCCCCCCACATCTCCAAAACATTACAGAGGCACAGTATAAGGAAGAACTTCTAGGCCAAAGTATTAAAACTGAAAGTCAACTTGCCTGCACATAAAATGTGGTAACAAGCATTAGGTATTATAAAACAAAGATTAAAAACAAAACCATTCAATGTAACATGTACCCCATGGGTATGTCAGCAAAAGTGCTTTCCTCTGGACAATACCTAATATGTTAAAACCAAGGATTTGAATTGAAATCCACATTTATAATCCTCTATGTACAACCCCCAAGTAGAAACACACTTAAATGTTATAAATCAAATACACTGCACCATTTATCAATTTTAATGGCAAGAAGAAACAAAACACAGCTGGCTGCTGTGTCATTCACAATCTTAGCCACAACTGTGGGGCATCACTGTTAAACAACAGCACAAGGTTATGTTTGCTTTGCTTATTATAGTTGTGAATTTATACTAATTTTCAGGAAACTACATTGGATATTAAAAGAAGAACCGAAGGGTTTTGGACCCAAAAAGTGGTCTGGGACCAGTTAATCTTTACATCTTTAACAAACAGCAGAAATTTCCACTATCAAACACTTTGATTCTGCAATGAATGTGGTTTGCAAGCGTAAGTCACAAGTTTGGATATAAGCTTTTTGGAATAATATTGTAGTTTGTAATGTGGAAGTTTAAAAATTTTAATTCAGTTGATTTATTATTTTAAATTGTGACTAAGCCTTTGAACTTTACATGTTTTCTTTCTACTTATATTTAACGACATTCCAATTTGATTTTCATTCTGAGAATACTCGGGAAATGCTATTAGTTATTCAACATAACGTGACCTTCTCTCTCCTCCTCCTCCTGTTCTGCCTGATTGAAATCAATGGGATCAAATTTCAGAAGCAGAGTTCAATGTGAACGTGCTACTATAGCACACACTTAGCTCTCACAACAGAGAAAGAATTTCCACTCCAATATGCTTTGCGTTAATGGTAAAGGTCAGTCTGCCAGCATTTCAGAAACATAACGCAGCAGGAGGACTTGCAGAATTATTTGCACGCTCATCACTCAATGACATCTGTACAGTCAAATCATTTTGGCATAAGATTAATGGAATAAGGGAAAAATTAATGAACCTTGCAGAAGAGATTCTGTTCTTTAACTGGTAAGGATCACATGATCATCACAACATTCCAGTACACATGAAAGGAGCCTTTTGTGGTGAATAAATACACTCAGGCACTAGTTTAATTACTTAACATCTAACTTCACATTGCAATCTTCTGCAGACTACCAGTGATATTGAGCGCTGTCATTCAGCTGATCATGAAAATTGATTGTATGAGATCAGATGTCATCTAGCACATTTAGTTTGCTCACATTGAACTGCCCTTATTCATTACGGTTTTATAATAATCTTACACCAAAAGAATTCACATTTAGAAGTACTGCCTGGTCCTGCATGAGCATCCAACACTTATAACCATTGTAACAATTATGTAAAGTAGAAAACAAGTGCTTCTACCCTGTACTCACATCAGATGAGGCTCAAACGTCCTGTCCCTCAGCCACTCTGATAGGAAGTATCTGACTTTTGCCTAAACTGCTTCTGACTTGTTTGATCTTATCGAGAGGCACCAACTCCCAACATCCATGATAAAGCAGCAGAATTGCATTCTAAATATTTTAAAGTTCTATCATGTGCAACATATTTGTATTACAATGAAGTTAAAAGAGTGGTTTTCAAACTGCCCCCCTAAACTCACATTCCACCTTAAGTAATCCCTATGCTATAAGTGCTCTGTGATTAGTCAGGGATTGCTTAAGGTGGTATGTGAGTGGGAAGGGAAGGTTGAGAATCACTACTCTAGTCCAAATTGTTACTGAAATATTTTGCTTGAGAAAAATTGTCATTGGCCATTTATTTTGGAGTTATGAAACCATGCACATAATGAGTCAATTGGGTACAATTAAAACAGTGGTTTTCAAATCTTTTTATTTCCACTCATATACCACCTTAAGCAATCCCTGACTAATCACAGAACACTTATGACATCGGGATTGCTTCAATAGAATGTGAATTAAGGGGACAGTTTGAAAACCACTGAGTTAAAATATGTTCTTACAAAATTCAAAAATTTTACTGTCAATTTTTTCATCCCAATAGATCATGCATCCACCAATGTCATCACTTACATTTTAAATCTGAAATTTGCTTTGGTTTAAGGCAATAGAGAGTGAGTTCAGCTTGGTTTAAACAACTACCACATTATCGTCTTTTATTCTTGGAAATTGGCAGCACTGCAGATTAAAAATAATGAGAAAATCTGCTGCAATCCTACTGTGATATAAATATTTGGCACTGAATCAAGGTCATGGAGTCTGTTGCCTTCTCCAGATCTATCAACATTCTGAAGTGGGCTCCCAGTGTGCACGGGATCAGGGTATTTCTGTCTGTGGCAATTGCACTGTGAGTACTCATCAGACTGACAGGAGACCTGCTGTGTGGATTCTGTAGAACGATATCTGCTTCTCCAGTTGATCAGAAATGGAAGTACCTGTTCACTCGATTCACTTAGAGATCTCTGCAGACTTTAAAGTAAACTCCTACTTTAGCATTGCAGAGTGTTATTATCTGAGCCACAATTTACAACTTGCTACACTGACACATCAGAGAATTCATTATAGTGTAATTATACAGTTACTAACATCTTTCTCTCTGGTACAGTTTAACATGGTTAAGGATATGAATCATCTGCTACCGAACCATTAAAGTATTTTTTTTTAAATTCTGTACTTTTATGAAACCAGAAAACTGCAGCAGGTAAATAATCCTCAATCCTGAAGGACTATTTAAAAAAGAAAAAAACTCTGACCCCTCCTGATCTCTCTGCAGATTATCTTACATTGCATTAAGGGGGGTAAAAGACCTGTTGTTGAGTTATATATTGCATACTGATTTTCTTATTCCAAGGAGATTTTACAAATAGGTATTCTCCAGAATGAGCAGTAAGCCTGAAAATATCTCCATTGTTTGCATTATTCTTGCATCATATTCAGCTGTGAATCACCACCCTCTTCTTAGCACTCACAATGCTTGCTGAATATGTCTAGAGCATTGGTTCTCAACCTTTTCCTTTCACTTTAAGTAATCCCTATGCCATTGGTGCTCTGTGATTATTAAGGGATTAGTCAATGAGGGATGATTAAAGCAGTGGTTTTCAACATTTTTTTTTCCACCCACATACCACCTTAAGCAATCCCTTACTAATCACAGAGCACTGATGGCACAGGGAATACTTAAAAGTGGTATGTGAGTGGAAAGAAAAAGGTTGTGAACCACTGGTCTAGAGTTTGATTTGATGCTCTGCAGATACAGATTTCATATTTATTGTCAAAATATATACATGGCATCACATAAAACCCCAAGATTCTTTTTTTTCTGCAAGCATGGCAGAATTACTACTTACTGGTAGTCTAAAAAAAAACTACATATCATAAACATGTAAACAGATAAATAAATGCAAACAAACTGACTGTGCAATACAGTGAATAAAAAAATGATAAAGAGTAAAAGGTAGAGTCTCTGATTGAGTTTACTGTTGAGAAGTCTGATGGTGGAGTGGTAGCAGCTGTTCCTGAACCTGGTGGTGCAAATCTGGTAGCACCTATACCTCTTTCCCAATGGTAGCAAAGAGAACAGAGCATGTGCTGGGTGGTGTGAATCCTTGATGATGCTACTGCTCTCCGATGGCAGCATTGCCTGTAGATGCTCTCAGTAGTGGTGAGGGTTTTGCCTGTGATGTCCTGGACTGGGTCCACTACCTTTTGCAGGGCTTTACACTCAGAGGTACTGATGACCCCATATCAGACCATGATGCAGCCAGTCAGCACACTTTCCACCACACATCTGCAGGAATTTGCCAGGGTTTCCGATGTTATGCCTATACAAATTCCTGAAGAAGTAGAGGCGCTGATGTGCTTTCTTCACGATGCTATTAGTGTGTTCGGTCTAGAAAATGAGGGAACTTATTGAAATAAAGTAATTAAAAGGGGAAGATGTCTGAGGACATGTATTATGATTTTGGTCTAGCTCATTGGCCAATGAAAGGACCAAACCGTCCATTGAGTTTAAAATGTATTTTCCACATTATAGATGTTATTGGAACCACTTACTGCAAGCACATATTAGCGAGGAATGGCACAAAAATAATTTCTTTGATTGAATCATTGAATCACATACAGATAACCTGCCATGCGGTTATTCAGAATGTTATTCATTGAATTAGGAAAGTCCAAAATGGAATATTAATTTGAAAGGGCACAATCAGCTGACATATGACAATGACAAAGGTGGTTAATGACCAGATGATTTTGTTTATTCACCCACCACACAACCATTTGTGCCTCCCATCTCTGCTGCCATTCTCTCTTCATATGATTAAGCTTCTAGCCTAGTACAGTACATAATTGATCTAAGTTTCCAGCTATTGAACTGTACACTCCAAATACAAGTGCTGGGACACACAAAAGTATGCCACCGAGATGTTGCTTTCTATATTTAAAATGCCATGTGCCCAGCTGTACTCGAACTACCCATAAAACCTTCAACCCTGCTGGGCACAAATTCATCATCGACTGGAAAAAATGAGAACAGTTTATGTCTTTCTCCTTCACTGTTTTTTGTTCATTTTCTTTTTAGCTGTAGTGTATTTCACAGGGGACGGAATATACTGTTCGTACAATGCGCTGGAGCCCCAGAGGGAGTTCTACAACAACTTATATTGCTACATGCCAGCTGATGGCCGCTGCATCAAGATATTCATTCACCAATGCCTTTGTACTAAAGCTAATCATTCAAAAACGCTGCCCCAATGCAGGCGTGCAGGAGTGAACTACCCCATCAAGTGTATTGTGCAAGACAGCAGTAAGTCTCCTAATCAAAGGCAATGAAAAGAGTATAATTGTCTGCACAGATTGAACATGAAGTAAGGCTACTGGCAACTAACATTTTAAAATGCACCATGTTCCCAAGGTACAGATGACATTTGCTATCCAATTAACATTTACAAGCAGAACAACCTTCATCACTCGATCAAAAAAGCTCAAAAGGCATGTTGGGAAATTGACCTTGTCAGTCAAAAAAGTGTCCTCAAAATAGCTTTGGTCAGACAATTAACTATCAGGACAAAAAGAAAATTACATATAAGGGCATGTTGTGCAAAAGAGTACTCTGAAGCGAGCTGAAGAAGTTAACATTTTTTTTTCTGATGATGAATGAGTAAAATACTTCAGCCAAAGTAATTCAGGTAAATTAAAGATGATGAACTTCAAAATATGCAAATTTCTGTTGCCACAGGCAGTGAATATACACATTTAATCTAAATTTAACGATGAACATCTTAATTCTACTCTCCAAAGTCTGTTCTTCTCGTACATGCCAATGTGGGGCATGATTCATTTGCCTGGCTTGGTTTTCCAGCGGTACAGCAGATTCAGTTTCGCTTTTTTAGCCTGGAGGGACAGCTTTTACAACAGAGCCTGCGCATTTCAAGTCAAATCTCAAAAGTTTGCCGAGCCTCAGCATTAACATTCACAGGAAATAGTGTCACAGTGTGCTCCACTGACTTCTGGCAATACAAATTTTTGAGAAGAGTCATAAAAAATCCAAACAACCTTTTCTGGTAGTAATTTAGTTTTGTTATTCTTCTATACGATCAACTAAACGTTCATCAACCTTTTTTTAAACAAGACAAATCATTTTTTGGAGTGTTCGAGTGAGATGTATTAATCTCAGAACTGACAAGTGTCTTTGACCCAAAGTGCTAACAGCTTCTCTTTCCACAGAGAAACACAAAAACTGCAGATGCTGGAATCTTGAGCAGACAAAAAAAATTGATGGAGGAACACAGCAGGTCAGACAGCATCCAGGAATAGAAATGATCAATCAATGTTTCAAGTTGAAATCTTTTATCAAGGACCCCTTTTCCAAACAGTTAATGTACATCATGAACAGTTGCAGGACTAATACAGAACCGAAAGGCACTCCACTCACCCCTGATTGTCAACCAGAGAAGCACTCATTTATCTCTATTCTCTGCCTTCAAGTTCAAGTTTATTATCTTCTGTTTGTACAAGTAGAACCCAACGAAACAGTGTTCTCTGGTCCTCGGTACAAAAACATGCAAACATACAACCAGACCTAACACAGAGATGAATGATATATATGCAGAATATACATATATTGTTACAAGCCCAAAGGACCCCAAAATCCATCAGCAATAGATATTCACCATGACAAATGGTTACTAAAACAAAAGTTGTTTTTAATTATCTTTAAACATGAAAACAGAATCAAACTTTAACATTACTATTAACTTAACTACCTAACTTAACTCCCTTCTAATTCTAAGCGCATGTGTATGTAATGTGTGTGTAAATTTAAGAAAAGTTCTTTGGTTCACAGTTCAATTTCACTTATTCTTCCAAGTTCTCTGGTTGCAAGCAATTCTTATAATGTGCACAGAATTTAACATATATAAAGTTCACCAGGCTTTGGTGCTCGAAAGGTAAATGTTTACCGCTCAGGAAGGTTCTTTGTAGGTTTGCAGAGAGAGATTTGTTGTTCCAGTATTTCCACAACTGAGGTACCACTATTAGTCACCTCAGTGTCTTGCTGATGAAACTTGCCCCATCAGGGTTCTCCAGATGATAACCTCTTTCTTTCAGGCTACCACAGAGTTCCTTTCTGTTCCCTTTATTCCAAGAGAAAAGCCAGACAGATAGCACTTCCAGCCATCCACCTCTCTGGAGCTTCTGTTTCAGTTCCAACAAGCTTCTCCTGCTTGTTTCCGCTATGACTCTCTCTCTCTCTCTCTCTCTCTCTCTCACTTCGAGATTCCAACTCACAGCCACATGTCCTTCTCTCTCTCACTTGCAAAACCCCTTCCTTCTCCAGCAAACAATAGGAGTTAGTCTTCTGCTCCCATCTGTAATTTTAGGTAAACAAACGTCTCATTGACCTTTGAGTGAGCACTTTGCAGAGGTTAGAAGTCTTGTAAAAATGTCCAACACAGATGACCTGATTCCTCCTAGACAATGGTCTATTCATTTCATGACATCATTTCAATTAGCACCTACTTGTGAAATGTGCATAGCATTCTCCATAGTTTCTGTAGTCACTGAATACGAATTCTTCAGTATTTCACATAAGATCTGTTTTAAAATGTGTGTATGTAACCTACTCTAATTTTACCAATTTATCTCCCCAAAATATTCCCAAATATTCCATCATATATACATATATATGAAAATAAATAAATATTGTTAAATAAATAGTAGTCTTGGAAGGTTTGTATGAGCAGTTCATCAGTCATTCAGCAATCTCACTGCCCATGGGAAGAAAGTCTTTCTCAGCCTGGTGCTTCTTCTCTGATAATCCTGCATCCCTTTCGGGAGTAGCTGGAAGATGCTGCATGTAGGGTGGTAGGGGTCTTCACTGATTTTGCAAGCCCTCTTCAAACAACAATCCAGTAGATCATATCAATGGAGGGGATGGAGATCCAAGTGATCCTCTCTTCCGCTTTTATGGTCCTGTGGATTGATTGACCTCCAGTCCATTTTTCTAGAGCAACCATACCTCACTGAGATGCATCCGACCAGGAGACTCTATAAGAGTTATACAAAAGTTGACAGGATGCTGACAGGTAACTTTGCCTGCCTCAGTCTTCTCAGGAAGTACAGTCACTGTTGTGCCTTCATGACAAGGGAGGAGATGTTGTGTGCCCAGGATAGATCAATTCATAAGTGGACTCCAAGAAACTTGGTGCTCTCCACTACAGTGCTATCTATGTGTCGTGGAGGGTGGTCATCCCTGGTCCTCCTGAAATGCACAATATCTTGTCAATGTTGTCACTTAGGTTGTTATTCTCGCAACATATCACAAGATTTTCCACCTTTTCTCTGTAGTGTAACTCATCATTGTTGCTGATGAGGCCAACTATTGTCGAGTCTTGATGACTCTGTTTGAGCTGGATCTGGCATTGTAAATAGCATGAACAGGAGTGGGCTGAGGTGCATCAGTGCTCAGTGTGACAATACTTGATCCTCTGCTGCTGACCCAGACAGACTGTGGTCTTTCCCTTAGGAAGTCCAGAATCCAGTTAGCAAGAGTGGCGTGGAGTCCCAGCGAGGACAGTTTCTCCACAAGCCACTCGGGTATGATCAAATTAAATGCTGAGCTGAAGTCAATGTACAGTGGCCTGGCATATGAAACATCTTTCTCCAGGTGGATCAGGTGGTTAACAAATCCTCTGACCTTACTCCCAACTCCATGCTTCTCTATCCCATTGATAAATCATTTATGTAGCACCTTATCAAACTTGGAAATCCTAGTACAAGCATACCCCACTTTATGAATACTCAAATTATGAAAATTCACTTTTACTAAGAAAGCCATGTTCAATTTTACGTAAGTATTTGAATGGTTTTCGCTTTTCCGAAAATAGCCTCCAATAGTCGTCGCTTTACACCGCTTACGAAAGCTTTCATAGGAACCTATCTGTTTTGTAAAGTGGGATATACCCGTATACAACATCCACCTGCTTCCCTCTATCCACTGTGCTCATTATATCCTCAACATATTTAGGATATTTGTCAAGCAGACCCATTCTTCTTGAATCCATATTGTGTCTGCTTTACAAAACAATTTCTATCCAGATGTCTCAGTATTTCTTCTACAATGATAGCTTCAAATATTTTTCCAACTAAAGAAGTTAAGCTAACTGGTCTATGTTTTGTCTACATCCTTTCTTTAAACATGTTTGCTGTATTCCAATCTGCTAGAAAAAAGCCTAGAGTTCAGAGAATATTCATAAATGATCACAAATGACTATTATAACTTCCGTTATTTCTTTCAATACTCTCGGAGGCATTTCATCAGGACCTGGAAACTTATCTAACTTTAGACTCCAGTAGCTCAGCACTACTTCTTTAGTAACAGTGATTGCAATGAGCTCCTCCCTTCACATCCATAACATCTCTTTTTGGCATGTTAGACCTGCCTTCCGCCTTGAATACCGACACAAAATTATCTTTCTAAGCCTTGGCCATTCCCACATTATCCACTATTAATTCTCCCTTCTCATTTTCCAAGGTTTAGTGACCTTTTCTGTTTTATATAATTACAAAAATCTTTGCTACCTGATAAAAATATTAATAAGAATAGCAAGTAAGACAGAATATAAGCTTTTTAAAACTCTATTCATTGAGGCATGGAAACCACAGCTCAGACATTAACTTGTTAAGTTAATATCAACTCAAACCAATAAAATAATTGGTTTGAAACATCAAACCACCATAGTAAATGTGAAGGGAATGGGTGATCAGTTATAAACCATAAACCCCACATTCACTTTATGATGGCAATGTGAAGTTAAAAAAATTAGTGGGAAATCAACCACAGCATTACCTCTTTGCGGATAACAAATTTCTCCATAAAATTATTTTATTTGAACAAGAACCAAGCCATCCTAATTCTGAAATAAATACTTAAAAAAAGTAAGAATGCAAAGAAACTTTTTTAAAAAATGTTTCCTTGCATATATTTGCTACAAAATTACCACATACTTGTATTTCTTTTCCACGTGACAACTACATCATCCATCCTATGTGATAACATGTAAGCTCCAAATCTGAAAGGAACTGAGAGCAAAGAGACAAATCTACAGAACTTGAAGCAAACAATGTCAGAAGATACAGAAAGCAGCTATGACAAAAGCAATGTTTTCAGTAAGTTGACAATGAGGAAATAGAGCTGTATAAAATGCTTCATTCAGGCCCTTGCTTGAGGGAAACAAATAAATGCAATGCCTTTTATCAAATCTGATTTTAACATTACTTCAAAAATAGCATTTTGGGCTGCAGTCCACAACCCCGACAAAGAATTGCATTCACCAACAGATGTTTGAAAATTCCTGAAGACAGAGCTTCAATAGAAATTAACTTCCTATGAGCAATGAAAACTGTTCACCATCTACAATTAGAACTGATTACTGAAATGTTAATGTATTTAAAATGCTCGATATGCAGTTTGCATAAATCAGTCAATAATGTTTGTCAGAAGTCCCTTGGATGGAAGAACTTGACAGGGACAACCTGAACATGGAGTTTCCTCTCAATCGAAATATTTCCCCTACAATGCCAATGGCTTTATTCATCATAGCTTTTTTTCTTGGTTCCTCTTAAAATTGTCAACCTATCCTCATCCCCTTTATTTTGTGTGGCTGATAGATGGGTAATCATTGCCGGCTTACCAGCAATACCCAGACCAGAAAAAAAAATTAACATTGCCCACCCTTAAGAGGGGTAATAGGTTGTGCCAATATGTAATCTTTGGAGCTCTGGCCTGGAAGTCTGAAAGTTACCTGGAAGAGGTCAGCTTCAGGCAATTGTGTGCAGAGGTGAACTACAGGTGATAACTAGAGCTACCAAGGAACAGGACCTGTAGGTACAAATCAATCCAAATGACTGAATGCCAGAAAAAAATGAAATCCTCTCAAAAACAGACAATTGGCAACCATGGTCTAATGATTCAAAAAGAAATTGATGAGTACAAGTGTCAAAAACTAAAGTTGATGTTACCTTTAGGAAGATGTCTCCAAATAAGAGTTTTTACAGAATGATTAAAACACAAATTCACCCAACAGTGAACTGGAATTAGAACAATTGCACAAAATGCTGAAGGATAGCAATAGAGTGACACCATTTGGATCAGTTTAGAACAGTGTTTTTCAAACTGCCCCCACCCCCCTCCACCAAACTCACATTCCACCTTAAACAATCTCTATACCATAAGTGCTCTGTGGTCAGGAAGAGAATGCTTAAGGTGGTATGTGAGTGGGAAGGGAAGGTTGAGAACCAAAGCTCTAGAACCAATTGTTGACAAAATACTTTGCATGAGAAAAATTGTCATTGGCATTTCCTTTGGAGTTATGAAATCAATTAGGTATGATTAAAACAGTGGTTTTCAAACTTTTTCTTTCCACTCACGTACCACCTTAAGAAATCCTTACTAACCACAGAGTGCTTATGGCATAGGGATTGCTTCAGTGGAATATAATTTTTTTGGGGGGGGGGGTAGTTTGAAAAACACTGGTTTAGAACGATGCCTGAATAATACACCAAACATAACTTGAAATGCTGATCACTTTCACAAATCTGCATTCACCAACTTCCTACCCCACCTCTCTCACACACAACTTGCTCATAACTAAACAGTCACCTGTAATATTAGCATTAAGTAATATTCTTCAAATGAACATACACATGCACATCCTTAAGATGCAATGTGACATCATGAGAGTAAAACAAAAACAGCAAATAGAAATGGATTTCAAATTATGACATACTTCTCACAGATTAGAAGGCAACAATCTACTATTCAAAATAGGTGTAAAGAAAATTGGGAAAGATAGTCCCATCAACCAGACATCAAGAGCAGGGAAATTACTGGTGAGTCTTACATTATCCATTAAGCTAAAACAATCTACTAACTGATCATGCAGCGAAGACATGAACTTTTGAAAGCAAAATCGAATTTGACAAATTCAATCAAATTTTGAGGTTATAATTACTAGTCAAACAAAGAGTAACCAGTAGTCTACTTGTATTGAAAATAGTTAAGGTCTCACAAAATGTTGTTGCAAAATCTTCCTTCTCCTCTTCCATCAGATTTCTGAATAAACAGTGAACCACAGCACTACCTCACTATTTATTTATTAAAAAAATTAATTTATAGCAATATTTGCATTGTAATGCTGCCACAAACAAATTTGTGACATGTTCATGACAATAAATTCTGATTCTCATAAAATTAAGTTTCAGGTTTTGGGGAGACCATATTAATACGGTATGGTTCTTCATGTTGTGGACAAACTTTAAGCATTGGGCTCAGCATAGATCTGTGCATATGATTTAGCTGAAGTGACCAGTTGTGATATATCCAGGATTGCTGATCAGAAAAGCTAGGTGGAAAAGTTATCTATGAAAATAATGAAAAAAACAAGAAGGAGATAAAAACATGTTAAACCCAGCAGATGGAATGTGCTGTGGAAAAATGAACACATTTAGTTTTGCAGTAAAAAAAAAGGAAAAAGCAGAATAATGTTTCAAGCATAGGAGTCATTCAGATTGTCTTTGAATGTCTTTTACACATTCCCATCAAGTGAGGATGCAGATATATTCAGCAATGAAAAGAAAACAAATGGTTCATCAGCCTCTAATAACATATCAATTAAATCCAAGACAAAGAAAGGGCTCTACAATCTTACAAGGGCTGTTGAAACCACACGATGCATCATGTACAATTTTGGTTTCTGTACCTAAGGATGGACTGTGATGTTTCTTTTATTATAAATAAAGAAATGAGCTCTTTTAAAAGAACTATATTTTATTAGGTATAGAATTCATGACCAAGTGGAGGCATCTATCTTGAATCCAACCGAGCTGCCACAAACAAGTTTCCAACTCCCTCCAGTGGTCAGGAGTATCACTAGCACTCTATTGCTACATCTCCTTTCCTTGAGATGTTCAATCTAACAACATGACACACTAATACAGCATTCTTTCAATTTAAAGTTCAACACAACAGAAAACACAACATCATCAGCAGCACAAGTCTTTTAAGTGTGCTGTTCTTTTTCTTTTAGAGATTCTGTGTGTCAGGTGGTTTGATAACACATGCGGATCTTCTTAACACAGGTGCTTGTGTCAGCTCCGCTGGTCCACTACTGTCTAGGAATGATGGTGTTTCCTCTGTTGCTGTAAAGGCTGGATCTTCTGCATTTGTCTGTTCCTGCAATGTCTCTTGCATTTTCAGCAGGCTCTTTTGATTCCTCCTCAGTTTATGACCATCCTCTGTTCTGACAGTGTAGGATCTTGGATTTAGTTCCTCTAGAACAGTAGTCTTTTTACCTCAAATGTTGGAATCTCTGAGTCTCACTGTATTATATTGTGCCAGTGGCCCTAAGCTTCTTGCTGACATTATAGTTTGCTTTTTATCCCCATTGCAGACACTTTTTTTTCCATTTAACATCTGTTCTTGTTTGGATCTGCAGAGAAGGGAAATGTGTATAGTCTACTTCTCATCAGGAACTCAGCATGTGACATGCCACGTTCGAGTGGTGAAGCTCGGTAACTCAACAGGGGTGGATACAGATCTGAGCTACTGTCTAGTGCTTTCTTGAGCAACTGTTCAACTATGAGAACTCCTTTCGCTGCTTTACTGTTTGTGGATTCAGAGGTCGTGAAGTTTTATGTCAAAAATCATACTCTTCTGCAAAGTTCTTGAATTCTCTACAACTGTAGCAATGTCCATTGTCAATGTAGACGATTTGAAGAATTCCATGTCTTGCAAAGATCAATTTCATATATTTGATCACACAAGCAGCAAACATATTAGGAAGCAGCATAATTTCCAGATAGTTCAATAGATAGTCAATAACCAGCAAGTAATTCTTTCCATCCATGTGGAACAGATCAGTCCCAATTTTCTGCCATGGTTCTGCTGGTACATCAATTATGATCATAGGTTTCCTTGTCTGTCTTGCATAATGTTTCAAAGAGTTCTCACAGCTTGAAACCATACTGTCAATGCCAGCATTTATCCCTGGCCAATAAACAGCAGTTCTGGCCCTCCACTTGCATTTTTCCATTCCAAGGTGCCCCTCGTGCACCATTTTCAGCATCTCTTGTTGCAGTGATTGAGGAATGACAATTCTGCTCTGTCTGAGTAGAAGCCCATTGACAACACTCACCTCAGCTCTGATGTTGTAGTATGGCTGACATTCACCTCTAGGCCATCCTTCATTCAGATTCTTGATGACCTTCCATAGAACTGAGTCCTTTTTTTGTTTCAGCTGTGATTTGCTTGGATTTCATGACAGATATAGAAAGAGATTCAGTGATCAGGTTCACATGGATATTCAGATGAGTCTCTGAGGAACTCTCATTGTGTGCTTCACTCTGCATTGTTGCTCTGGATAACGCATCAGGTAAAACAATAAGGCTCCCTGGTGTGTACACCATTTCAAAGTCATAACATTGTAGCTTCATCATTAGTCTTGGGATTCGCAGTGATATTTCACTGAGATTTTTCCTGATTATTGCTATTAATGGCTTGTAGTCTGTCTCTGCCATGAATGTTTGTAAACCATACATATAACTGTGGAATTTCTTAAGTCCATAGACCAGACCTAGACACTCTCGATCTGTGCAGAAAGACATTCAGATGTTGTCATGTCCTTGATGCGTTTGCTCCTGGCCTCCAATCTTCTCCCACAGCCTGAAGTAGTATGGCACCTATTCCATCTTATGAAAGTCCCGTAGACATTTTTGTCCTTCTGGATGCATCAAAGAATATCAAAAGGACTGGTTCTGTAGTTAGAATGGTCTTCAGCAGTCATCCCCATTCTTCTTCGTGGTTGGTCATCCACTTTTATTCACATTTGTTCTGTAACCTCTTCCTTAGGTACATTGTTTTGGAAGACAGGTTTGCAATGAATTTACCAATGAAATTGATCATTCCCAGCACTCTCAATATGCCTTTTATTTTCAGTGGGTCTGGGCATCTCTAAAATTGCTTTAACCTTGCTCTTGTCTGGCTCCACATTTGCCACTGATAGTTTATCTCCCAGAAAGATGATTTCCTTAACACCAAACTGACATTTTCCTCTGTTCAACTTTAATCCATACTTATGGATGTATTGTAGCACTTTGATGAGCCTCTCGTTGTGTTGTTCTTGTGTGGATCCTCAATAAGATCATGTTATCCATGTATGCTCATACCCCATTTATGCCTTCTATGATGTGCTCCATTGTCCTGTGGAACACTTTCAGAGCTGAGGAAATTCCAAAAGGCAACCTCAGTCAGGAGCATTGGCCAAATGGTGTATTAAATGTCCAGTATTTTGTGCTATCTTCATGCAGTTTTATTTGCTAGAAGCCCTGGGATACATCCAATTTAGTGAAAAACATTGCACCAGCCATCTCACTTGTAATTTCATCCCTGGTTGGAATTTGATAATGTTCCCTCTTTATACTGGCATTCTGGGTCGATGTACACGTGTAGGTCACCGTTCTTTTTGACACACACCACTGAATTCACTCAAATTATGGACTCCACCACTTTCTTTATGACCCCTCATGATGTCATTTGGTCAAGTTCCTGCTTGAGCTTTTCTGGAACCTGCCCTCGGGGCATGCACTTCTGGCTGTGTGTCCTCCTTTAACTGCATCTTATAGGTGAATGGTAGAACTCCAAGCCCCTTGAAGATGTCTGGAAATTGATCCAGTATTTCCTCTACTCTGTTCTGTGCATTGGCGCTGTTAATGTGATGCACCCTCTTGTCTATGCTTAAGTTTTCAATGTTTTGTCACCAAGCAGTGCTTCATGTCCATCTGGGACTACTACGAACTTGAGATAGTGCTCTTTATCTTTAACTTTCACTTTGAGTTTACGTGTACCTTTTGTGTTGATGCTCTATCCATTGCAGTCTTTGAACTGTACAGGATTTGCATGGATGTATGGCTTTATCATTATTGTCTTGATGTTGCGCTCACTGATCAAATTGACCTTTGCCCGTACCCAGCTTGAAAGGAACATTTGTTTCATTTGTATGTATGTAATGTCACAAACTACTTGTCCTGCTTAACTCTGTTTATGCTTGGCTGTTCAGTGTCTGGAATCTATGTGAGGTTTGGAATCTACCTGCACTACCATGCCCACGGAAAGCATATCACTGAGAACATTTTCTTCTACAATATGTACAATGTGGACCCTTTTACTTCTATTTTGTTTCCCTTTGGAAAAACATTGCTTTGCATAATGCTTCTGTCCTTTGCACATTACAAGCTTTTCCATAGGTTGGGCATTGTTTTGGTGCATGTTGAGTGCCACATCATTGCAACTGAATGCCGCTCCATCTTTTTGCTGTTTCTTGTATCTCATTTTTTGTTCATGTGTGTGGACACACACTGTGCCTATGGCTATGCCTTCATTCTCACTGGCTTTTGCGACTTCACCAAACTTTTTTTGTGTACTGCAGAGATAATTCACTGGTGTGGCATATCTTCACAGCTCCAGCTAAGGTAAGATCTGTCTCTCGCTTTCTTATCAATAATCCAGAAAACAATTTGATCATGATTATTGAATCTTGCAGCAATCCAAAATTGCCTGTTCTTGCTTTTAATTTCAAGTCCGTTAAAAAAATATCAAAGCTCTCTCCCTGCAGGTGCATGCATGAACAAAACACCTACCTCCCAAACATTTCATTTTTCTTTGGTGAACAGTGTTCATCAAACAACTCGATAACCTTGTCGAACTTGCCCTGGGTCTTCTGCCTCGGCAAAAACAAATGTACTGAAAACTTCTAGTGCTTGAGGTCCTGCCACAGTAAGTAGCAGCACAATCTTCTGTGCATCAGATTTGCTATCAAGTCCAATGGCTTGCAGGAACAGCATGAATCTTTGAACAGCCTCTACTCATGGTCAACATTTCCAGTCCAATTTACAGCATCATGAATCTTTACAATCTCCATTTCTCTTCTGATTTTGATTGATACACACTCTGCATGCTCCTGGTGTTTCTTCCACTCCTGGCACCATGTAATTTTTTTTATTGTAATAAAGAAACTTGGATTCTTTTAAAACAACTATACTTTATTAGCTATAGAATACATGACCGTGCGGAGGCATCAATCTTGAATCCATCCGAGCTGCAACAAACTAGTCTCTGACTTCCTCTACTGGTCAGGAGTATCACTAGCACTCCAAGGATATCTTTGTCTCACGGAGAATGCAACAATGCAACGTGTAGAACAAATGTTTCATTTGTTTGCTCAAGTTTTTTAAAATTTCTGAATTCTCAGAGGTAGAGAGTTACATTTATTGTACATAAAGATTAAAGATTTTGAATGCATTCTGGTTGTGGAAGAATTATATTAAGAAAAGTTGAGCTTTTGAGGACAATATTTCCTTGAGGGTCAAGGAATGATACAAAACATACAAAATTCCAAAGGGGCTTAACAGAGAAGAACTAAAATACTGCATCATAATATCATAAAGTCAGTTATTTAGAACTAGGATGAGGAGAAACCTTGAAATTCTTCCTCTTGTAAGGCTAACTATACTCTGCAACTGAGTATATTCAAGACAGAGGTAATAGATTTTATGATACCTGGGGATTCAAGAGCTATGTGGATTGGCATGAAAGCGGAGATAAAGAAAAAGATCAGTCATAAAATTGAATTGGAGAGCAAGCCTGACTGACCAAAAAGCCTTCCTCTGCCTTCCATTTCTTATGTTCTTACCTGGGATAAGCTTTGAGAATTTCTATTAGAAACCTGGAATAAGAAAGAGGAAAGGAATTGAAGAGAAACATTGATATCTTGGAATCAGGGGAAATTAGGATCTTGATCAGTGAGTGCTGATAGCAGTCTTATTTCATAGAAATGGATGGCTGGAGGAACCATTTATATTTCCAGTTATAGGATTTGAGTAAATTACTTTGATGTTTCAGTTGAATGCATCCACACATGTACCTATTTCTTGAGCTTGTTATAGTGAGTTCTTTTTGATACCTTTTTAAATTTTGAAGATTGCCTTTGGAAGGCCAAGCAAAAGATATAGTAATTATTTCAAAGCATGCTGTGTTTCAAGGTGCTGAGAGTAGAAAAATACCACTACACTGTCTTATAGTAGCAGGAAATGTTGGGTCCAATTTGGTACCGTTGCTAACATCGCAAATCAATAAAATGGGCTAAATCAGCAATGAACATTACCTATTGGATACTAACATCTTACTTCCACCTTTGTTTGAATGGTATTAGGCTTGAAATTGTTGAATCTACAATGTACTGAAGAGACCACATGCAAACTAGACCATAGTAGACCTCCTTGTCCTTTTGACTCTGTGGATAACCAAATATAACAAGGATGTCTATGTAAGCTATAATTATATTAATTATGGATCAGTTTAAGAATATTTAAATTATGAACTAAATTTTGGTTTGTTCAGGAATTAAAGATTCTATACTTAATTTAATCATTCTATCCCTAAAAGGCAGAGAATGATAGGCAGAACTTTATTTAGGTTTCATTTTGAATAGTAAATATACTTGCAAATTTATGTCCATAATTTAAAATTCAATGCTATTATACCCCTATCAGATGTTCTTAAGTATTTTTCCAAATATCTCTGCAGATTTTGTCTGTATAATGGGTGGCAAATTATAATAGATAGAAAAAAGGCAAAAATATTTCACAGAATTCCAGAATAGTTGCAGCAATAGAAAAGGGCCATTTGGCCCATAGAATCAATACTGGAAATTTGTAAGAGCATTCTAGCAGGTCCCACTGCCCCATCTGGATCTGCTTCTAGACTAACAATGTCAATACATTCAAAACTTGAGCATTCTATCAATTCCCATTGCAAAATCATCCATTCCAAGAACAACCCCAGCTTTTGCTATCTATTTACAAAAGACAATTTACAAACAAGCCCCTCATCCCTTGGCTTTGGAAGTATTTTTCTAATCCTCTCTGCACCCTCTGCTTTCTGTCAGAGTGGCGCCCAGATCTTGTCACCACAAAAGTTACATCTTAATCAGTGCTTATAAAGTTTTGATAGTTCCCTTGCATTTGCATTCTGTACCTTTAATCATTATGCAGGATTCCTTATGGTTTTTGAATCACTCAACCTTTCCTGCCTACCACTTTCAGTTTAAAAAAATGACACTCTAATGTTATGAGCCCAATGAACCCCAAAACCCAGCAGCAATAACCAAGACATATGGTTACTTAAACAAAGGTTGCTTTTAATTATCTTTAAACATGAAAACAGAATCACACTTTAACTTATCACTATTGACTTAACTAAGCTAATTTAACCCCCTTCTAATTCTAAGCACACATGTATGTAATGTGTGTTTAAGTTCAGAAAAGTTATTTGATTCACAGTCCAATCTCACTTCTCACTCCTCCAAGTTCACTGGTTGCATTCTTATACTGTGCACAGAATTTAAAATTGATGAAGCTCATCAGGCTTTGGTGCTTGAAAGGTAAATGGTTACTGCTCAGGAAGATTCTTGTCGGTTTTCAGAGAGAGATTTACTGTTCCAGGACACCCACATCTGATTTACTTCCATCAGCCATTTCAGTGTTTTGCCAAAGAAACTTGCCCCCTCAGGGTTCTCCAGATGATAACCTCTTTCTTTCAGGATACCACAGAGTGCCTTTTTGTTTCTCTTATTCCAAGTGGAACATTAAACAGCCAGTCTTCTTCTCTTGCATGAACCACAAGGGCTTTGACCAGGCTGAACTAAGCACTCACAGTCCGTCTTCCAAATGGGGGTTTCCACAAGCTTGCCAGCTTGTCCTGTTCCAGTTCCATTTGCTGCTGCTGACTGTAAAACTTTAGAACTGATCTCTGTCTTTCTCTCTCTCTCTCACTCAGAGAAAAAGCCTGTTTGACTCTCTCTGCTTGCAAAACCACATGACCCTCTTAGAACAGCAAGTTCCCCTCCAGACTGTCTGCAGCTCTGACAAGCTCTTTTATCTATTGTCTTTTTGTAAACAACAATCCATTAGTGAAGTCTCTTGGGCACTCTCCACAGCTTTTGCAAAGGTTCTGAGGCCCTGACATGTCTAGCATTAGCATAGCTCCAGTATTTTTAATAAGGTATGTTTTAAAGTGTTTGTATGAGACTGACACTAACAAACCCTGCCCCAATTTATCTCCCGAAAACATATCTATATTCTGTCACACTACTCTTGTACTCACGTCAGAATTGCCATCTTCATATTGCCTCTTCCCATTCTTCCTAACAAAATATAATGCTTTACATCTCTCATCATTAAATTTCCTCTGCCACACACTCCATCAGTCAAATATTACATTTGTTCTCAAATATAATTTCATCTGAATTCTAAAACCATAATTTTTGTAGGCATAAATAGCTTTTAATGAAGTATTGGTTGTGGAAGTAGCACAATTATATATTTGGGGGTTTGGCCTGATTGTGGCTGCATAAGGAGAAATGCAAAAGACAAAAATTATACCAATATGATTTGGGTTTCCATTGATTGATTAGTTCTAGAATCAAAGGACCGACTGAAGCTGTTATCTCTATTTAGCTTGGGTAGATGAGATTGCTTCTTAAAGTGACAGTCTATCTGGATGTAGGCCTTGTGTTGATTAAAACAGAAGGTAAAAAACCTAAGTAGCAGCAGAAATCCTTGAATGGAATCATTCATTTAGTAAGATTGTGGGTGAACTCTTGATTTTACCATAGTGCAGAATTTATCATTCTCAGCCTTGAATCCTTGAATGATTTCAACAGCTGAATGTCGTGGATGTAGAAGTACCTCCTCAGAGTCCAATACTGACAAACATTTTAATTTAATTTCTCAGTTTACTTTAACAATTCATCCTCACACGTACATAACTGATTTTAAGTTTAAATGTTCACAATGAAAATTGATCAAGTGATTACACTTTAAGTCAAACCATTACCAAAAGATTACATATGAACTGTACCTTATTTTCAAGGCTTTATCAACTCAATTCCAAAGCAAAACAGTGAAGATGCTATAAATGGGAAAGAATAAAGAAATGTTTGAAGGGCTAAGTCAGAGTTAGTAACTACGAACAGAGAAAAAGAGGTAATGTTTCAGGTCAATAACTCTGATCCAGGCTTTGTTCTACAATATGTGGCTGCAAAAAAACTCTCTCAATTGCATTTCATGAACATGTCCTCAAAACTACACTTGGCAGTTTGATTTATCTGGATTAAAGATTCACATAGTCATTGTTATAAGTTAAACAGTAAAAGCCGCTTTTATTTCCATATGCCAGGCTTCTCTCAGTGTACCAATGATCTACTTCCTCCAGCACTTAATATTCCTTTATGGAGGAGCAGCACCTTGTCGCACTTACATCAACAGTGATGAAGTGTTTTGAAAGGCTGGTGTTGAAGCATATCAGCTCCTGTCTGAGTGGTGACATGGATACGTTCATAGCAATAGGTCTTCGACAGATGGCATCTCACTGGCTCTACACAAAGCCCTGGAATACTTGGACAGAAAAGATACATTCATCAGGATGTTCTTTATCAACTATAGTTTGGCATTTAACACCATCATCCCCTCAAAACTGATTAGCAAACTCCAAGACCTGGGACTCAACACCCCACTGTCTAATTGGATCATGGATTTCCTCACCTCCAGACCACAATTAGTGAAAATTAGCAGGAAACTCTTCTCCACAATCTTCATCAGTACCAGAGCACCACAGGGCTGTGTTCTTAGCCCCCTGCTCAACTCACTTTACACCTACAACTGTGTGGCTCGGTACAACAATAACACCATCTACAAATTTGACGACGATACCATAGTAGTGGGTTGTATAAATAAATGAGTTAACATACAGGAGGGAGATTGAAAACTTGGCTGAATGGTGCACCAACAAGAACCTCACACTCAATGTCACCAAAACTAAGGAGCTGATTATTGACTTCAGGAAGGGAAAGCCAGAGGTCTACAATCCAGTGATCATTTGGAGATCAGAGGTGGAGAGGATGAGCACATTTAAGTTCTTGGAAGTCACTATCTCGGAGGATCTTTCCTGCACTCAACACACTAATAGCATCATGAAGAAATCACATCAACACCTCTACTTTCTCATGAGTTTGTGGAGGTTTGGTATGACACCAGACACTCTGGAAAATTTCTAGAAAGATGTGGTGGAAAGTGTGCTGACCAGCTGCTGGTATGGGACATCAATATCCCTTCATGTAAAGCCCTCCAACAGGTGGTGGACATCACAGGCAAAACCCTCCCCACTATTGAGAACATCTATAGGGAACATTGCCATCGGAGAGCAGCAGCGATCATCAAGGATCCACACCACCCAGTACACACTCTGTTCGCACTGCTGCCATCAGGAAAGAGGTGTAGGTGCCACAAGATTCACACCACCAGGTTCAGCAACAGCTGCTACCCCTCCACCATCAGACTCTTCAACGACAAACAAAATGCAGGGACTCATTTAAGGTCTCTTACTTGTGCACTTTATTGATATTTTAAATTCTCTCTATATTGCACTGTTTGTTTACATTTGTTACCTGTTTACAGTTCTTTATTTGTTTACATGTATATGCTGTACTACCAATAAATGGTAATTCTCCCTCGCCTGCAAAAAAAAATGGATCTCAGGGTTGTGTGTATGTTCTCTGACAATAAATCTGAAATCTCGTATCCTATCTTTGCAGTCTCTAACCAGAAGCCATAAACATTGATCTCTAATTTCCATTAGCCCACTGCCCCAATCTCTCTTTCCTGACCCCTGTCTCCTTTCCTCCAGGTCCACACCCCCTCCTCTTCTTTCTCCTATCAGGGAGCTACCATTCTTAACCTTTTGGCCTCTTCCCCATCAATTCTCAGCTTTCTCTTCTACTCTCCCACCTGTATCCACCTATTACCTCTTACCTGTTAGTCTCTGCTTCCCCACCCCCCCCCTAACTTCTGCTCCTTGCTACTCCCCCATCTTTTTATTCAGGCATCTACCTTTTTTTTGTAGATACCTTAAGAATGGCTCAGGCCAGAAACATTATCTTTTACCTGGTATGGATACTGCATTATCTGCTGAATTTCTCCAGCTCTTTTGTGTTTTACACTCATCCCCAGCATCTGAAGATTTTCTTGTTTAACGAGCCATGTTCAGAACCTATGGTGAACCTATGGTCAGATGTAGGTGTGATAGTACAGATTCTGTCACCAATGTGTACATGACCAGATGGTAGTGTAGGATGACTGTGATTGGCTAAGAGTGTAGCCACACCTACTGGCATATCTTAAAGGATTGCTCCGAGCCAGACCAGGTCACTCTGGACTGGTCGACCTACTTGTGATATGCTCCAGTCTTTTAGTTAATAAAAGCCTTGGGTTTGGATCAACAAGTCTTTGCTTCTATAGTAGGGTTGAGTAATAAGATGCCTTTGTTTCTAGAGTGTTTTTCTACTCTGCTTCCTTGATTCTCCTAACTGCTTTCTGTGTTTCTTTCCATACCAATTCATCCCTTTCACTCATTCCTTTTCACCATGTTATGTGAAAATAGTGGTCTTTCAACTTCAGCCAAGTGACTATATTTTCTTTCATTTTAACGCGCGCACACGCTCAGAAACATATACTCACAGACATACAGTAACACACAGATGCACACACACACACACACACACACTCATACAAACTCACACACAAACAAACACTGATGACTGAGGCAAAATTCAAGCCAGTTCTGTTAACCAGTATTGTGCTAAAGTGTTAAAAGGAATACAACCTGATTCAGCATCTTTGAAATCAGGAAAGTAATAACCCGCCAGTATGCCAGCTCTGGTTTTGGTGCAGGGCCTCTGGCTAAACATACTGCCGCTTAGCAGGGACCATTTTGGGAATAACTGCAATTCATCCTGCAGCCATTATTCAAGGAAAGATTGGAAGAAAAATGGCAAAAGTCACCTACAATATTCCATAGGAAAGCTGACTTTGATTTTGCTGATAAATACAGGTGGTTCTGAATACAAGGCAGAGAGACAGCTGAGACCAGATCTCTCGAGTTGAGACCACTTCATTCCTGGAGGAAGTTCAGTGTCAGAACTAATTCTTGCTGATAATTCTCACCGAATCTGAGACCAATGATGTACAGAGATTGGGGGAGGGGGGATTTGTAGGGTTAGGGATAAGTTTCTTTTTTCAAAAAAAGTGATTTGTTTAAGATTATTAATGATTTAAATATTCTGAATTCTGTATTTTGGTTGATTAAAAATTAGCCATTTACAATTTTTAATAGGTACAAAACTTTCCATCAAACATAAAAATCTGGAAACGTTGTGATTGTAGTTTTACATAAAAAAGCTGGGGAAAGTCAGCAAGTCATGCAGTGTTCTTTATATAGCAAAGATAAAGTTACAAAACCAATGTTTCAGGCCTGAGGCCTTCATCAAGGTATGAGCTAAATTCAGGCAGGTGGGGTGGGGTGGGGGGGAAAGGGGCAGGGAGAGAAAGACAGGGTCCCAGGTAAGAGGCACGGGCAACTCTCCCTTCTGCCCACAACCACCCCTCCTCCACCCCCTCCCACCTCCATTTTATTCAGGCGCCTCATTGCTTTTAGCTGACACCTTGATGAAGAGCTCAGGCCTGAAATGTTGGTTATGTATCTTTAACTTTGCTGCATAAAGAACACCGTGTGACTTGATGAGTTTATCCAGCATTCTTGTGTACAATACTTTCACAAGTGTTGCAAAGACTTAAGCAAAAACAAACTGCAGGAGGAACTGTAGGGGGGAAAGAATTGTCAACATTATACATCTAATATGTTCTTGCTGCCAAATTTTATCAGAAGATGTAATGATAACTCAGTCAGATTCAGTACCCACACAGTTTTGACATTAAATTTACATTTATTTGTCACACTTTACTTGGTAAGAGTGAGAAAGGTTCTTCAGCGAGCAGTCTGAAAGGTTATCTCTAATATTCATACAGTACAATTTACAGAGCATAGAGCTACAATGAAAGTTCAATTAACACCGAGCAAGGACAACATGATAACACTATTGTGGGGGTTCATTCAGGAACATGATAGCTGCAGAAAAGAAAATGAATTTAAGCCTGTGCATGCTCCTGGATGGGAAGAGGAAGAAGAGAGTTTGATGGGTCCTTTAGCAAGTTGGCCTTTCCTAGGCAGCAGAAGATCTGGATGGAATCCATGGAGGGGTGGAAAGTTTGCATTAGTTTCTGAGCTGGATTCAACACCTTTCTGTGGCTTCTTCTGTTCTTAAGCAGAGAAGCTCCCATACCACGTAGCAATGCATCCAGCAAGTATGTTTTTCACAGTGCATTCATAGAAGCTGTTGAGGGACAAGAGGGATATGGCAAACTTTCTTAATCATGTCATGATGCAGATACACTGAGACTACTTTCGTATCTGCACTGATGAGCAAAACTGCAAGGTATCTGTATATCTGATAGGAACTAGAGATCATGAGCATTATAATTCAAAAATAGAACTGGCGCAAGGCCAAGGTAGGGATTAACTTACTGCAACCACCAACACTTACAATGTCTTTAAAGGTTAACAGTGCTTTGAATTAGGTTTTTTATTTCTTTTTCGTAAGCTACACGAAAGCTGAAAAATAGAAAAAATATTATTTGAGAGGTTTCCCCTTGTTAAACAACAATTAAGTCTGCCCTTTCGCTATGATGTGCAGGGCAGAAGAATAAATTAATACCTGGTCAATGAAGACTTCACTCATTAGACAAGTTTTGAAGAAGTTCAGAACATTACCACTGTACATGTCACTTCAAGGACAGTTCAACAGTAACTCTTCAAATTGAATGATGGATTTCAGTACCAGGGCAAAAACCAGCTTTAGTTATCACACTTGAAATTTTAGGTACTTATTTTATTGAGGGGTGGGGATGGAGGGGGTGCAGTTAGAATGAATGATCCTCTATAATGAAAGTGACTTTGGATGGTTTGCATTCTGATGACTAAACTATTATTTCATAATGCACATAACATGCAAAATGCATTTGGAAATAATGTATACTGTGCATTAGATCATGTTACATGCAGCTGATGCATTCTAAGCAAATGGAGGCAAACAAACTAAGGTAAGAGAACTAGATGCTTCAGCATATCAGCTTAGCATCTTCAGAAAGTGTCAAGAAACAAAACCCTTAAAGCACTGTCTCAATGTATTCAAAAACATTTTTTTTACACACACACTATCAAATTACTTTTAAAATGATTTAAAAACATCTGTAGGAGACACAGCTAATGCTAAGAGTCAGCTCCTACCATTGTTTTCCAAATACATTTTATTCCTGCCCTTAACATTGGACAAAAATATTATTTGGTTGTAGACTTTTGTTAAAATTGCCCTTCATCTACTTCTGTGTCATAGAGCATGCCATTCACAACTTCCAAGTCTCACAACCACAATATTTTAATATTTATCTTGAAATATTAACATAGCTTTCCAAAGCTATCTAACGTAATATCACCAGAAATGCAGCTTAATTATAGGATGGTGCTACTGAATTTCATTTGAATATTATCAAAATATTCACATGAATTTTTTTTTCTCCAGTTTTTGATGATGTCATTATTTCAGAAATTATTTTTTCACCTTTCAGAAGAGATTTCAACACAAAGGTCTATGGACATTACTCTGGATTGAAGTCCTGGCAAGTAAGGAAATAAGTGCTGGGATTTGCCATCCACTGCACATTAATAGATCTGTTCATCCTGATTTGGAAAGATGAAAAAAGACTCGCAGAATGCCAAGTCACACCAACAATGCAATGCCCTTTCCGTGGAGGAGCAGTGTGCGAAACATTGATTAATGAAGTTACAGGTTGGAAAATGAAGGACATTCACAAACATTAATGTCACAGTGCACTGGAGCTCCCAGCAGAGAAAACATTTATTAGTTAGTGCTCCCCATTGTGCACAGATGAAATAGTTCTCGTGTGCAAAAGAGAATTTAACCACTCTGCACTATTAGAATGTGGCCTTTATATTTTACTGTGTTACAGAAACTCAGAACAGACCTTGCAATTCACATTGTATTTCTGGTGATTCTGATGGTACACAGAGAGCAATATATAGACAGTACCGCAAATATTATCCAATGGATATACATAGATTAAGATGGATTAAATTTATATTTTTGTGTAAGTCAGGTTGATGATGTCAATTTGGATGAATGGAATTTTAGTTTTAAACTTGCTACATGAAATATTGACAGGTCTGGGACGGTATCACTTCTTTGTTGACCAAAGCAGCCTCAACATATCCATCAATATGCCTTGATCACAATCTGAACTATTTCTTTGCACAAGTGTGATTCAGCTCCATTATGGACAATTTTACAGAACTTCTGATGTGCAGCATATTCACAAATGTAACCAAAATTCTTAGACATTAATGTTTCAATGTAACATCAATAAATTCTAATACCATCACTTACAATGGCCCCCATTTTGACAAGATTTTACAGGAGCACTTTTTAGAGTGTCTTGTCTGGCTACATCAGTGTGTGGTACGGTGGCTGCAAAGCATCAGACTTGAAGTCAATACAAAGATTAATTAATATAGCCAAGAAGATCACTCTTTCCTCTATTGATGACATTCATCAGGAACGCTGCTTGAGCAGTTATCGAGGATCTCTACCATCACCACACAGTATTTCTAACCTACTACAATCCCGTAAGAGGAACAGGATTATCAAAATTAGGACTGCCAGTCTGGAAAATAACTTCTCACAGATTGTGAGACTGATGAAAGGAATCCTGTAACCTTGGGTCTCTTATAAATGAATATGGAGTAAATGATTCCAGAAAATTTATACATTTATTTTATATTATATTTTATGTACGTATTATGACAATGATGTGTTGTGAGAAATGTATTAAGTGTGTGCACCGTGGTCTGGAGAAAGACTTTTTCCTTTGGTTGAATTTGTACAGTCAGTTGATAATAAAAGAACTTGAACTAAAAGTAGTTGTAGGTATCCAGATTAAAAATGCCTAATAGTTGCCCCCAGGAATTTAATCAAAGGTACAAAACAGTCTTTATCAGCATGCAGCAGTGAGATATTTTCTCATGGAAAGCCCATATAAAATCTTTAACTATCTCATTGCACATCAATAGTATTTAATTTATTAGCAAGCAGCATGGACATGGCTTAAGCCATGAATTACGAGCAAGAGAACTAGAGAAAGGAGTACGCTTTAAGCCTACTTAATGCTTTCATTGCTAACCTTGTGACTCAAGGCCCTTTCCCCTCTCAATACGAACAATGAAATGAAAAATAACCATAGCATTGATGATGAAGGTGGCTACAGTATAAGTCATTGTGGTAAATATAACATCTATGAGCTACCCAGCAACTAGAAGAGGATCAAAATCGTGGCAATTAATTGACCAATGCCTGCAGTATTAATGAAATGAGATTGAACTGCTGTTGCAATGTTAATGATGTAATATTGATTGATGACCACAAATGTTAATAACAATGAATGTTATCTAAAGCATTAAGTAATTGGTCATGTGATAATAAAATGACAATGAAATTTGATCAAATTATGTTTATGATAAAGATTGGAAGAATTTTAATGTCTAACATCTGGAGGATTTTATTGAAAATGATACCCTGTTGGCTAACACCCATGCAATCAAACAAATCAATTCATGTCTTTATATGATGACTAGGATAAAGAAATGGTTGGCAGAATACTCAGTTTGTTAATCACAGTAACACAATCATCTGGCTGTAATGCCACTGGATTTGCCAGTGGCAAAGCTGTCAAAATGCAGTTGTTTTTGATCAAAATCGTCTTAGCTTTTAATATTTATGTCAATGTTCTAAAAATATCTCTTCTGTGCACGTTACAAACTTTATAGGCCATTTAAAGAACTGTTAGTTGTAAAATTCTTTGTTTTATTACTCCCCCAAGGTTGCGTTGCCTGCAGTAGACAGAATGATTAACAAGCAATACAGCAAACCAGCTAGCTTTCCAATGGGCATTTTACTGTAATAATGGCATTTTAACTTGTTCATTTAAAAAGATTGTGAGCAGACAGCTAAGGCTGGTACTTCTCAGTACTGCTTTCAACAGATAGAAATTTATCGCATCTAAAAGATTCGGAATGGTATAAAACTCAAAAGCTTTTTCATATGTTTATTGCATAGATTGAAACCCGTACACTCCGCTGCATATAATATTTTCACAGGCAGTATATTTACAAAGAATAATAAATAATAAACATGGAAGAACTCTTCTGTCTGATGCACAGACTGCTTAGGTTAGCATCTCCAAGACCATCACACTGAGTACTGGGGTCCCCCAGGGCTGTGTCCACTGGTGTTCACTTTGCTAATCCACGACTGTGCAGTTAATCACAGCTCGAACCACATTATCGTTTGCTGACGACACAACCGTGATGGGGCTGATCAGCAAGAATGACGAGTTAGTGTACAGAGATGAGGAGCAGTCGCTAATGGAGTGCTGCGCAGCTAACAACCTGTATCTGAACGGTAAAAAAACAAAAGAGATGGTTGTCAACTTCAAGAGGGTCCAGGGGGACCATGCTACACTCACCATTGACAGCTCGTCAAAAGTTCCTTGGAATGCACTTGGTGGAGAACCCTTACACGGTCCCTTAACACAAGCTCCATTGCCAAGAAAGCCCAGCAGTGCCTCTACTTCCTGCAAAGGTTAAGGAAAGTTCATCTCCCACCCTCACTACATTCTATTGAGGATGTATCGAGAGCATCCTGTGCAACAGCATCACCACCTGGTTTGGAAGCTGCACCTCCTCAGACCACAAAACCCTACAGAGGGTAGTGAAATCAGTGGAAAAGATGGTCTCTTCTTACAACACTCAAAGCAGGTGAAAGGCAATAAACATTGTGAAGGACTCCCCAGACCTCTCAAGTAAACTGTTCTTCCTTCTGCCATCTGGTAGGAGGTACTGCAGCACTCAGGCCCTTATGTCCAGAATGAGGAACAGCTTTTTCCCCCAAGCCATCAGGCTCCTGACCTTGCAGAACATTTGGGGATAGGGTACAGTGGACTGTTACTGTAAAAGTCTTAATATTTTAATGTGTTTAACTTCTATTCTAACTTAATTTTATGAAAATATGCTCCGTGGTTCTGGAGAAACTCTATCTCACCTTTACTGTGCGAGCATGCTATGAACGATAAATAAAGGTGACTAGACTTGACTACTTGCTTAGATCTAGTTGTATTGTGAAAAATTAAGGCTTTTTCAGTATCATGAAAAAGTAATTGCTGATGCTATTGACAACGAACTCATCAATGTGACATTCTGAATAAGTAAGTATGCTGGAGAAACTCAGCAGATCATGTAGCATTCACAGGTAGTAAAGGGTAACCAACATTTAGGGCATTATGGATATCTTGGAGGAGGGAAAATAGTGAGGTATAGGGCATAAAATAATACACAGGAAAAATGGCAATGGTCTGAGGTTATCAAATGTTACAATATTCTTGGTCATGCTTTATTGATTCAAATCAATAGCTCCTTTCACACTTGTGTCCCACTAAATTGGCCATTCAGTGTCCTGGGATAGGAATGGGGGTTTGGCTTTTCACACTGGACCTCTCCTAACTGGGACACTGAACGCTTTCACACTTCCAAGGAGCCATCCCCGGGGTTAGGACTGTTCTACCTTCTACCAGTGACATCATGACACATCGAGCGATGGTGGACCTGCCCTAAATCCTGATCAATGTATTAAGATCTTATATTTGAACAAAATTAATCATGCCTAATTATGACATAATTAAGTTTTATGCACAGTTCCGTATGAGCCCTTCAGCCCCTGTTGTTGCTGTGCTGACTTATATTAATCTTTATAAGGGACCATGGGAAAGTGGTAGCAATAAATGGCAATAGCCGACAATTTTTAAACAGGGTAGGAAAGTTTATAGTGCTATAGTGCTCAATTTATATAGTGTGGGAAAGTTGGTAGCACTTTCGCATACAATTTATAAATACCGTGGGAAAAAGTGATGGCGGACCTGCCCTCCCAGAATTCCATGCACAGAGAAAGGGCTATACGAAAAGTTGCTTGCACGGAGCATTCATGGAGGGGTTTCTCTGCTGCAAGACATTCTGTGAAGTCAGGTCCACCATTGCTTTTTCCCCCACAGTCTTTATAAGTTGTGCACTATAGCGCTAACAATTTTCCCATGCTGTTTAAAAATGGTCCAATATTGCTATTTATTGCTATTTCTTCTCTCTCTCCCGCTGTGACTTTCCCACGGCAAAGTTCATACCTTCATTTTAACCTTTTCTTCTTTCATGTTCCTGCACTCACGCAAAAACTTAGGTCATTTCAATCCCACAATGCAATTACGCATTTCACACTTGCCTGATTGCGATGCCAGTATCTGCTGACACCGGGAATTGTATTAGGGGTTGAAGCCAACAATCCCCGGCATGAAATGACATCATCTGACGCCGGCATTGAGTTGATTTTGCTTTCACACTATAAAGGCTGATTAGCAGTCAATTCCTGGGATCACTTGCAAGTGTGAAAGGGGCTATTAAAATGTCACTTATACTCATAGCAATTGCTAATTATGGGAAGACTAAAAGCTCAGCTATGGACTTAATTATTTTGGGACTTGACCCTACAAACACATTTTCCTCAAGCCTTTGTCTCTAGTTTTGAAAAATATTGCAGCAATTGTGAAAGGGGGAAAAATAAACTTTCAAAAGTGGTGAATCTTTGGAAGAGAGGATGTGAAGGCCCCATAAAGAATTAGCTTCATGAACAAATTATCGGTAACCTTCATCGTCCAAACTTTTGTGATAAAATTACACATAAAAATACAACAAATTTAACAGCAAAGATACTAAGTCTTAAAATGGTGTGAAAAACAACTTACTTTTTTCTGAATGGGTATTTTTGTCAAAGCCATTTTAATCTATTTAATTTCTATGAGAAATTCACAACAGCGTACAAGTCAATTGAAGGACAATGTAAATGTCAAAAGGAGACTCAACGCTCCAAAAGAAGAAAACCTGTTTTCAAAGGAAGGTTTCAGATCACAGGCAGACATTCCTAAAAGGTGGAGAGGGTGGAGAAAAGATTCCAAAGAATATTCCTGGGGCAGGTAGACGAATTATCAAGACAGGCTGACTAGGCTCGGACTTTTCTCCCTGAAGCATTTAAGGCTAAGAGGGTTTATAAAATCATGAGGGACACAGATATAATCATAGCCTTTTTCCCAGGGTAGGGAAATCTAAAATTGGAGTGCCTACATTTAAGATGAAAGGGCAACGATTTAACAAGGACCTGAGAGGCACATTCTTCACACAGAAGGTGGAGTGCATATGGAATGAACTGCCAGTGGAAGTGGCTGAAGCAGGGACCAATACAACATCTACAGGTAAGTGGACAGGAACAGCTTGAGGGATTATGGGCTGAATGCAGGCAAATGTGACTAGCTTGGTTGTCATCAACAAGTACTCAAGGGCTTGTTTCCATGCCATAGAACTCTATGACTCTATCTTGCAGGGAACCAGCTCCCTGTTTATGTAGTTTGGAACCAATTCTGAAAGTTCCAGCAAAGGTTCACTCGACTGAAACATTAAATGCAGAAGCATTTTCTATTTTAACTCTGCATAATAAAAACCTTGCTGCTAGTGGTGCGCTGTTAGATAGAATCAGACACACACAAGGTAAAGACTGTATAACAAGGTTTAATCCACAAAGAATCCCACAGAACCAGGCTGGCTGTGGCTGCAGTAACTCTGTGTGAGGCCTGGGGAGGCCGGCGCAGGTTTATATCCCAGGGGGTGATTGACACCTGACCGGGTGGGGCTTGATCCATTCAGGCCGACTAATTGGCAGCCGGCCAGGTGTTGTCCCTTTACACTCCTGCAGGTACAAAGGTTGCCCCCTGCAGAAGGCCGGTGGTGTACCACCACACCTATATCTTGAAAATTAAACAGATGCTTCCTCATATACTTGATCATTTCTTATTGTTTGATGAGGAGAGCTGAATGAACAATGATTGTAAATTATTGTACAGATATTTATTGACTGATATATGAACCAATTTCACCATAAAATTAACATACATCACATCATATTATTTTACTCTTTCTTCAGCAATATGTCTACTGTGGCCTACATTTTTCCGACCTTAACTCTTAAAAATGCAGGGTAGTGCATTTTATTATCACATTCCTATTAAGAATAAAAGTACTTTTTTCTAAAAACCAAACCACAAGCTCTTTTCCAAACTCACTCAAGGAAGTAGATTTGGAAGCAATAGCTAGATGACTATTTAAATGACACTGACAAATGATTATGTTTTAGTTTATTTCTGCCTTCAGTACAACAGATGGCTATGTTGGTCATTGGAAAGAGGGGTCGTCAATCAAAATAACACTATTATTTTCTGCTAACTTTGATGACAAATCATCTTAGTAATACATTTAAATGATGAATACTTATGGTAGATAAATTGAGGATTAATGCAAATCTTTACTTGGTGAACAAAGCCCGGTCCCAGAACAAAATGTCATCCATTTTGGGAATGTCTACCTGCTGTGTGAAAGTCTTCCTTTAAAACTTGTTTTTCTTATCTTTCTTTTTGAGAGCTGTTTCTCCTTTTGAGGTTTGCACTATCCTTCATTTGGGGCCCTATATTATTTCCTCTTTTGACTATGCAAAGGTAAAGAACTAGTTTTTAAACATAGATTTATATGACATTAGCACAAGATTACTTAGCTACAACTAACTGCAGTCATTTTTCTTGAGAACCAGTAAATATGGTTACTGTTCATTCTTTGAACATAAGAACAACATTGATCTCCATGAATGAAATCTTTTTCTACCAGTAAAAGTAAAAAATTGCTTCCTTCATTTTGATTGAAAAAGGTGATTTCAGATGGCACTAGAAACATCAGCACAAGTTAAAGATGAATTGGGGAGGTTATGGTAGTGAAAATCTGCAACCTAGAGTGGGAATAATGGAGACCTAAGTGTAATATATATAGCAGGGAAAAAGAACTCACTCATTATTCACAACCATAAAATTACACCAAGTGCCCTTTGGATGAAGAAACATCCACCCAAGATATTATTTAATTAAGAATCCATCAGTTGCTTCTCAATTTAATCCCTCAAACCAAAGGAAGATTGCAACTGAAATACATAATTAGATATTTGGCAGAAACACTCAGCAGGTTGAGCAACACCCTAATGCCACAAAAATATTAAACCAAACTGTCTGACCGATGCGCCAATAGTTTTGGAAACATTTTGCTTCTGATAGAGAAGGGTGGATGTCCTTCAAGAACTGCCTGTCCATTGACTTACCATTGGGAGCTAAAAAAAATTTTGACCACCGCAAGCTACAAGACGAATTTTTGCTGAACCTGAAACATGCAGTAGTGATAAATAACTGAGAGGAAGGGACAGTTTTTCTGTCTCACTTTAGGAGTGTGTACATGGTTGTGGGGACAAAGGGATCCAGGTGACAAGCTCGATGGTGTTCAGAAAAGAACAGAACATTGATCTTTGCTTTTATTTTGGGGGAATGCTGATATACTTTAACCAAGCAAGCTGCAAGGCTAATTCCTTTTTTTAAAATGTATCCTCTCAGGTGATAGACGTGGAAAACCTTGCTGGCAGTTTTGAGTTGTGCCCTTAGGATGGAATGGGTATTAGACTTAAAAAAAAATGCAAAGTTGAAAAACATTTCCAAGTGTTTCCTCGCCATGCACCTGGGAGAATGCCTTCATCTTGCATAACCGATGAGCACCACAGGATTCCCCAGAGAGATTAGCCCGCTGATTATACGCAGAGAGGTTTGTAGGCCTGATGGTAAATAGCTTAAAATGGGTTTGCAGCCACAAACTATTTGTGAGTCATGAGTGTTTTTTAGACAGCAATGTTGGAAAAATCTAAGAAAAATTTATTTAATATAATTACTCACCTTGTGGCCATTTATACTGCACACTTTAAGTTCCTGTGCATGCTAGTCCCGGTACCTTTATGTGGAGCAATGTGGCCAGAGTCATCAGCTGAACATCAAATTCATGAGCTGAGTTTTGCAGTGCAATTTAGACTGCAGGCCTTCCCCCAAAAGTAGTAGGGGTCCTGCAGGATAAATCGCGGTGCAGGAATTGACTAAAAGTTCCTGCACTTTCCTTTTTAGACTGCCCATGTAACAGCAAATTTTGTTGATGGTGTCGCTACATGCCTGCAGTCTGAAAACCCTAATAGATGGATATCTAGTTGATCCAGCTCATAACAGCAATTAATGGATAATTTCCCTCACCCTTGGGATTGAAAAATACATTAAACTAGAATTTCTCAACCTATGATCTGTGAGCTACTGGTGGTTCTTAGATTTGTTTGGATAGTTCATGGCAAGAAAGCAAAGACAAATATGACTGATAAATAATAAACACACAATAAAACTGGTGGTATCCAGCACCTATGGGGATTAGTAGATGCCAAATAAGTGAATGTTCCGGTTGCTTGAGATTGCGCGTTGCGTAAATTGGTGAAATAACGGCGAAGCGCACCAAAATTAAACCTGTATTTTTTTAGCATTTATTTTCTTCAATATTTTTGCTGGTTGCTTGAGGCTGAACTCCATATTTTAAAAAGAGTGAGCACAGATGGTCAAACCAATGGTCCTCAACCTTTTTTTTCAATTCACATACCACAGGATGCCATAGGTGCTCTGTGGTTAGTAAGGGATTATTTAAGGTGCTATGTGAGTGGAACAAAAAAAGTTGAGAACTACTGATCTAAATCATGTTCTAAAACAGCTATTAAAAAGAAGTGACTACGACTAATAATGGAGAAAAAGTTAAGAATGTGAAAGACTTATTATTAGCTCACCCTGGGCTTCACTACTTGTCTATAACATTGACCAACATTTTCCAGTTTGGTTGAAAGGTCACTGAGCTGAAATGTTAACCGCTTTTCCTCTTTACAGACATTTCTTGCTAAAGGTTTCCAGCATTTTCTGTTGTTGCTTCCGAGTGTTCTCGTTTTATTTACTCTTACCTGTTCATCAAAAGGCTTATTCCGCAGGGAAATGCAGTTTCCAATATTTTTAGGCATGTTACACTGTGATTATTTCTTAAAGGCAATATAAACCTCTATTCCCTAGACGGTGCTGACAAATTGATTTTCCTGTCATTTATAGACTTTGAAAATACACGGATAACTATCAAGCGTGACCTTTACAGCTCTTTGTAACTCTACAATAAAACTAACATTGTGTACATGTAGTATACTATTTTATTTAATACATGCAAGAAGGATCTAACCAAAGCCAATCACAAAAAGGAACAGGAATCGGACTCCTGGCCCTTCAAGCCTCACTTGCTACTCAATGGGATCATGCCTCTCGCTTCAGTTCTGCACCACTTCACCATTGTGGTAAAAGTCTCCGTCTTTTAAAATGCTTTCTATCTCCTTTTTAAACACAAAATGATCTGCTGCCCCCCCCCCCCCCCCCACCACCCGCCAAACCCTTGAGGGTAGAGTTCCACTGCAAGAAGAAATTTCCACGCATCTCAGCTTTCTATCAGGTCATTCTCTTATAAGGTTCTTCCATCTTATCCCAATAATTCTATAAACCCTTTCAAAAGTTTGTTTGTCCTCACTTTAACTCTAAAGGTGGTTTGAAAAACAAAGAATCTTAAGATGGTCTAACCCTTAAAAAAATCACAAGTAAAACTACAAAATCTTAGTGACTGTTATTTAATTTTACAAAGGCAAAAAACCATTTGTTTACAATGTAAATGATCCTCTGCTAAGTACCATGTGCTGCTGAATAAGCTGGGTGAGGGGTTGCATCATGCTTAACCATGCGCTGTCCTCTCCAGCAGATAACAGTGTACCAGGACTTGCATGAGATGGCAACCAGGTCTGTTAGTACAGATTCTATCACCAAAGTGTATATGGCCAGATGGTAGTGTAGGATGACTGTGATTGGCTGAGAGTGTAGCCCCACCTATTGGCAGGTCATAAAGGATTGCTCCTAGCCAGACCAGGTCATTCTGGACTGGTCGACCTACTTGTGATATGCTCCAGTCTTTTAGTTAATAAAATTGTAATGTGCGTTGAAAGAACCAAAGACTTGTTGATCCAAACCAATCCCTCAATCCGTTCTCTCCTATGCACCGCAACCAATGCCACCCCCCCATGAATGGATGTTCTCTTTCCTGAGGAAATTCGAGTCGGGTACGACCATACCGGCATGGCTCACAGTTCCCGGTCCAGTCCTTTTACGACGTCACGTCCGGTACTCTAAGAACGACCCCTTGGTTGACCGAGTGACTCTGCTGCATGCGAACCCGCATTATACCTTCGGAGAGTACCCGGACGGACGGGAGGACACAATCTCGGTAAGGGACCTAGCCCAAGCCAGATCAGGTGCAGCAGTGCCTTTAACCCAACCTCCCCTTATTCCTTCTCCCCCAGGTCATATGCTTGAACAGAGGGACCAGCACCACCCTATCAGCTCAGGCCAGTCTGTCGACAACACTGTTGGGGAATTGAGCGAAGTAGTGGCCGCACCCGGTGACATGACTCCGGCGACCCCAATCCCAGCGCCACGGCAGTCACGCCGGATGGTCAAGCCCCTTGACCAGTATGGCCCTTAACCTCCATCCATCCTGAGGTCAGTTCTCAAAGAAGGGGTGAATGTGATAGTACAAATTCTATCACTAATGTGTAGATGTACATATGTACAGATGGTAGTGTAGGATGACTGTGATTGGCTGAGAGTGTAGCCACACCTACTGGCAGGTCTTAAAGGATTGCTCCTAGCCAGATCAGGTCATTCTGGACTGGTCGACCTACTTGTGATATGCTCCAGTCTTTTAGTTAATAAAAGCCTTGGTTTGGATCAACAAGTCTTTGGTTCTTTCGACGCGCATTACACATGGTTGATAATACGAGTGTTTCCAGAATCTGGGAAAAGATGGGGAGATTACAGCAGAACACAATAAGCAAGACAAGCAGGACTATCAAATAGAACATTGAACAATACAGCACAGTACAGGCCCTTCAGCCCTTGATGTTGTGCTGACCTATATCACTTCCTAAAAAGTACTAAGCCCTCCCTATCCCATAACCCTCAATTTTTCTTTCATCCATGTGTCTAAGAGTTTCTTAAATGCCCCCAATGTTTCAGCCTCCAGCACCACCCCCAGCAAGGCACTCCAGCCACCCACAACTCACTGGGTCAAAAACATACCCCCGATGTTTCCCCTAAATTTCCCTCCTTAAACTCTGTAAATATGTCCTCTGGTGTTTGCTGATCCTGCCCTAGGAAACAGGTGCTGGCTGTCCACCCTATCTATGCCTCTCATAATCTTATAGACCTATATTAAGTCTCCTCTCATCCTTCTACGCTCCAAAGTGAAAAGTCCCAGCTCTGCTAACCTTGCCTCATAAGACTTGTTTCCCAATTCAGGCAACATCTTGGTAAATCTCCTCTGCCCCCTCTCCATTGCTTCCACATCCTTCCTATAATGAGGAGTGAATCCTATAATGTAAAAGAAACCAATTTACAATGCTGTATTATACTGTCCTACCAAGTAGAACACAACTTTATAGACTGCATTTTTAATTCCTTCCCATATTGCAAGAGATTCATAGAGTAAAAGAATGCATCATCTAGGAAAGATTTTAAGTTTGATATGTGCCTACAAACAGAGAATGCTTTTGGAAAATATAGTGAAACAAGCAAGTCTGCAGATGCTATGATCGTAGTAAATACATAAAATTACTGGAGAAACTCAGCAGGTCCCACAGATTACACAGGAGGCAAAGATATATAACATTTCGGACCTGAGCCTTGACGAAGGGTTCAGGCCTGAAACGTCCGTCCTATATCTTTGCCTCCTATGGATGCTGCAGGACCTGCTAAGTTTCTCCAGCTGTTTTATGTATTTTCTGGAAAATTACTTGTGTGATTACTTTGGGCAGCTGTTAGAATGTAAGGAAATGCCAATGGCCAACATTGACAGAGAGTTCTGAGATCTGCACATACAGCTTGGTGTCTGCTCATCAACAAGGAATGAATGTTTTCATTTAACTTACACTCTATTAAAATGAAATGGATCTCAACATTCATTGGCACGACACCTATTGTTTTTGCAAATAATGAATAAATATTAAAGTGGCTGAAGAATGCTGCTTAAGTATGATATTGCCCATTGAGGCTGCTTTCTGTCATCAAAACAGCTAGGCTCAATGCCAAAAGTTGCAATAATATGCATAGAATAAAAGAATACTGCATGTTGAAACTAATACAGCAAGATTCAGCAGAGGGAAACGCAACAATACTATTCTTAGAAGCATGCATTTATGGGATTTTTCTTTAAAACAGAGCTTTATGATGATGTATAAGATCATATCAATACCTTCAAAATGTAAAGCAATTGTTTAGCTGTAATGGACTCCAGGCACTGAAATATCAAAGTTACGTGAAGAATAAAGATAACATGCTCCCTTCAAGAATAAATTAAAAATTAGGGATGAATGAATGATAAGGAAATGTTCAAAATATTGCTTGAGATATTTTAAATATTGAGAATAAAGATGCAGCAATCAAGGGTGGGCACCTACTTTAAACAGACAGCCATTGTTACGAACCGTGCATAACGAGCAGCAATATTACAATAAACCAGACAGTGTTTAATTTTAAAACAACTAATTTTATTTCTAACTCAACTATAGTCTTAACTTTTAAACTATCCTTAGCACTAAATCTATCCCCATTACAGTTCCTACTATGTGCAAGTGTACTATAGTGTGAGTTTATGTGTTATACCCAGACCATTACAGTTCCTACTATGTGCAAGTGTAATATTGTGTGAGTGTGTGTTATACCTTGACCAATTCAGTCCCTACTACGTGCAAATGTACTATAGTGTGAGTGTGTGTGTTTTACCCAGACCATTACAGTTCCTACTATGTGCAAGTGTACTATAGTGTGAGTTTGTGTTATACCCAGACCATTACAGTCCCTACTATGTGCAAGTGTACTATAGTGTGTGTGTTATACCCAGATCATTACAGTTCCTACTATGTGCAAGTGTACTATAGTGTGAGTGTGTGTTATACCCAGACGAATACAGTACCTACTATGCGCAAGGATACTATCGTATGAGTGTGTGTGTTATACCCAGACCATTACAGTCCCTACTATGTGCAAGTGTACTATAGTGTGTGTGTGTGTGTGTGTGTGTGTGTTATACCCAGACCAATACAGTCCCTACTATGCGCAAGTGTACGATAGTGTGAGTTTGTATGTTATACCCAAACCATTACAGTTCCTACTATGTGCAAGTGTACTATAGTGTGAGTTTGTGTGTTATACCCAAACCATTACAGTTCCTACTATGTGCAAGTGTACTATAGTGTGTGTCTGTGTGTGTGTGTGTGTGTGTGTGTGTGTGTGTGTGTGTTATACCCAGACCAATACAGTCCCTACTATGTGCAAGTGTACTATAGTGTGAGTTTGTGTGTTATACCCAGACCATTACAGTTCCTACTATGTGCAAGTGTACTATAGTGTGAGTTTGTGTGTTATACCCAAACCATTACAGTTCCTACTATGTGCAAGTGTACTATAGTGTGAGTTTGTGCGTTATACACAAACCATTACAGTTCCTACTATGTGCAAGTGTACTATAGTGTGAGTTTGTGTGTTATACCCAAACCATTACAGTTCCTACTATGTGCAAGTGTACTATAGTGTGAGTTTGTGTGTTATACCCAAACCATTACAGTGCCTACATTGCGCAAGTGTACTATAGTGTGAGTGTGTGTGTTATACCCAAACCATTACAGTTCCTACTATGTGCAAGTGTACTATAGTGTGAGTTTGTGTGTTATACCCAAACCATTACAGTCCCAACATTGCGCAAGTGTACTATAGTGTGAGTGTGTGTGTTATACCCAAACCATTACAGTTCCTACTATGTGCAAGTGTACTATAGTGTGAGTTTGTGTGTTATACCCAAACCATTACAGTTCCTACTATGTGCAAGTGTACTATAGTGTGAGTTTATGTGTTATACCCAGACCATTACAGTTCCTACTATGTGCAAGTGTAATATTGTGTGAGTGTGTGTTATACCTTGACCAATTCAGTCCCTACTACGTGCAAATGTACTATAGTGTGAGTGTGTGTGTTTTACCCAGACCATTACAGTTCCTACTATGTGCAAGTGTACTATAGTGTGAGTTTGTGTTATACCCAGACCATTACAGTCCCTACTATGTGCAAGTGTACTATAGTGTGAGTGTTATATCCAGACCATTACAGTTCCTACTATGTGCAAGTGTAATATAGTGTGAGTGTGTGTGTTATACCCAGATCATTACAGTTCCTACTATGTGCAAGTGTACTATAGTGTGAGTGTGTGTTATACCCAGACGAATACAGTACCTACTATGCGCAAGGATACTATCGTATGAGTGTGTGTGTTATACCCAGACCATTACAGTCCCTACTATGTGCAAGTGTACTTTCGTGTGTGTGTGTGTGTGTGTGTGTGTTATACCCAGACCAATACAGTCCCTACTATGCGCAAGTGTACGATAGTGTGAGTTTGTATGTTATACCCAAACCATTACAGTTCCTACTATGTGCAAGTGTACTATAGTGTGAGTTTGTGTGTTATACCCAAACCATTACAGTTCCTACTATGTGCAAGTGTACTATAGTGTGTGTCTGTGTGTGTGTGTGTGTGTGTGTGTGTGTGTGTGTGTGTGTGTGTGTGTGTGTTATACCCAGACCAATACAGTCCCTACTATGTGCAAGTGTACTATAGTGTGAGTTTGTGTGTTATACCCAGACCATTACAGTTCCTACTATGTGCAAGTGTACTATAGTGTGAGTTTGTGTGTTATACCCAAACCATTACAGTTCCTACTATGTGCAAGTGTACTATAGTGTGAGTTTGTGCGTTATACACAAACCATTACAGTTCCTACTATGTGCAAGTGTACTATAGTGTGAGTTTGTGTGTTATACCCAAACCATTACAGTTCCTACTATGTGCAAGTGTACTATAGTGTGAGTTTGTGTGTTATACCCAAACCATTACAGTGCCTACATTGCGCAAGTGTACTATAGTGTGAGTGTGTGTGTTATACCCAAACCATTACAGTTCCTACTATGTGCAAGTGTACTATAGTGTGAGTTTGTGTGTTATACCCAAACCATTACAGTCCCAACATTGCGCAAGTGTACTATAGTGTGAGTGTGTGTGTTATACCCAAACCATTACAGTTCCTACTATGTGCAAGTGTACTATAGTGTGAGTTTGTGTGTTATACCCAAACTATTACAGTTCCTACTATGTGCAAGTGTACTATAGTGTGAGTTTGTGTGTTATACCCAAACCATTACAGTCCCTATATTGCGCAGTGTACTATAGTGTGAGTGTGTGTGTTATACCCAAACCATTACAGTTCCTACTATGTGCAAGTGTACTATAGTGTGAGTTTGTGTGTTATACCCAAACCATTACAGTTCCTACTATGTGCAAGTGTACTATAGTGTGAGTTTGTGTGTTATACCCAAACCATTACAGACCCTACATTGCGCAAGTGTACTATAGTGTGAGTGTGTGTGTTATACCCAAACCATTACAGTTCCTACTATGTGCAAGTGTACTATAGTGTGAGTTTGTGTGTTATACCCAAACCATTACAGTTCCTACTATGTGCAAGTGTACTATAGTGTGAGTGTGTGTGTTATACCCAAACCATTACAGTTCCTACTATGTGTAAGTGTACTATAGTGTGAGTGTGTGTGTTATACCCAAACCATTACAGTTCCTACTATGTGCAAGTGTACAATGTGTGAGTTTGTGTGTTATACCCAAACCATTACAGTTCCTACTATGTGCAAGTGTACAATGTGTGAGTTTGTGTGTTATACCCAAACCATTACAGTTCCTACTATGTGCAAGTGTACTATAGTGTGAGTTTGTGTGTTATACCCAAACCATTACAGTTCCTACTATGTGCAAGTGTATAATGTGTGAGTTTGTGTGTTATACCCAAACCATGACAGTTCCTACTATGTGCAAGTGTACTATAGTGTGAGTTTGTGTGTTATACCCAAACCATTACAGTTCCTACTATGTGCAAGTGTACTATAGTGTGAGTTTGTGTGTTATACCCAAACCATTACAGTTCCTACTATGTGCAAGTGTACTATAGTGTGAGTTTGTGTGTTATACCCAAACCATTACAGTCCCTATATTGCGCAAGTGTACTATAGTGTGAGTGTGTGTGTTATACTCAAACCATTACAGTTCCTACTATGTGCAAGTGTACTATAGTGTGAGTTTGTGTGTTATACCCAAACCATTACAGTTCCTACTATGTGCAAGTGTACTATAGTGTGAGTTTGTGTGTTATACCCAAACCATTACAGTCCCGACATTGCGCAAGTGTACTACAGTGTGAGTGTGTGTGTTATTCCCAAACCATTTCAGTTCCTACTATGTGCAAGTGTACTATAGTGTGAGTGTGTGTGTTATACCCAAACCATTAAAGTTCCTACTATGTGCAAGTGTACTATAGTGTGAGTTTGTGTGTTATACCCAAACCATTACAGTTCCTACTATGTGCAAGTGTATTATAGTTTGAGTGTGTGTGTTATACCCAAACCATTACAGTTCCTACTATGTGCAAGTGTACTATAGTGTGAGTTTGTGTGTTATACCCAAACCATTACTGTTCCTACTATGTGCAAGTGTATAATGTGTGAGTTTGTGTGTTATACCCAAACCATGACAGTTCCTACTATGTGCAAGTGTACTATAGTGTGAGTTTGTGTGTTATACCCAAACCATTACAGTTCCTACTATGTGCAAGTGTACTATAGTGTGAGTTTGTGTGTTATACCCAAACCATTACAGTTCCTACTATGTGCAAGTGTACTATAGTGTGAGTTTGTGTGTTATACCCAAACCATTACAATCCCTACATTGCGCAAGTGTACTATAGTGTGAGTGTGTGTGTTATACCCAAACCATTACAGTTCCTACTATGTGCAAGTGTACTATAGTGTGAGTGTGTGTGTTATACCCAAACCATTACAGTTCATACTATGTGCAAGTGTACTATAGTGTGAGTTTGTGTGTTATACCCAAACCATTACAGTTCCTACTATGTGCAAGTGTACTATAGTGTGATTGTGTGTGTTATACCCAGACCATTACAGTTTCTACTATGTGCAAGTGTTCTATAGTGTGAGTGTGTGTGTTATACCCAAACCATTACAGTTCCTACTATGTGCAAGTGTACTATAGTGTGAGTTTGTGTGTTATACCCAAACCATTACAGTTCCTACTATGTGCAAGTGTACTATAGTGTGAGTTTGTGTGTTATACCCAAACCATTACAGTTCCTACTATGTGCAAGTGTACAATGTGTGAGTTTGTGTGTTATACCCAAACCATTACAGTTCCTACTTTGTGCAAGTTTACTATAGTGTGAGTTTGTGTGTTATACACAAATCATTACAGTTCCTACTATGTGCAAGTGTACTATAGTGTGAGTTTGTGTGTTATACCCAAACCATTACAGTTCCTACTATGCGCAAGTGTACTATAGTGTGAATTTGTGTGTTATACCCAAACCATTACAGTCCCTACTATGTGCAAGTGTACTATAGTGTGAGTTTGTGTGTTATACCTAAACCATTACAGTTCCTACTATGTGCAAGTGTACTATAGTGTGAGTTTGTGTGTTATACCCAAACCATTACAGTCCCTATATTGCGCAAGTATACTATAGTGTGAGTGTGTGTGTTATACCCAAACCATTACAGTTCCTACTATGTGCAAGTGTACTATAGTGTGAGTTTGTGTGTTATACCCAAACCATTACAGTTCCTACTATGTGCAAGTGTACTATAGTGTGAGTTTGTGTGTTATACCCAAACCATTACAGTCCCTACATTGCGCAAGTGTACTACAGTGTGAGTGTGTGTGTTATACCCAAACCATTACAGTTCCTACTATGCGCAAGTGTACTATAGTGTGAGTTTGTGCGTTATACACAAACCATTACAGTTCCTACTATGTGCAAGTGTACTATAGTGTGAGTTTGTGTGTTATACCCAAACCATTACAGTTCCTACTATGTGCAAGTGTACTATAGTGTGAGTTTGTGTGTTATACCCAAACCATTACAGTGCCTACATTGCGCAAGTGTACTATAGTGTGAGTGTGTGTGTTATACCCAAACCATTACAGTTCCTACTATGTGCAAGTGTACTATAGTGTGAGTTTGTGTGTTATACCCAAACCATTACAGTCCCAACATTGCGCAAGTGTACTATAGTGTGAGTGTGTGTGTTATACCCAAACCATTACAGTTCCTACTATGTGCAAGTGTACTATAGTGTGAGTTTGTGTGTTATACCCAAACTATTACAGTTCCTACTATGTGCAAGTGTACTATAGTGTGAGTTTGTGTGTTATACCCAAACCATTACAGTCCCTATATTGCGCAGTGTACTATAGTGTGAGTGTGTGTGTTATACCCAAACCATTACAGTTCCTACTATGTGCAAGTGTACTATAGTGTGAGTGTGTGTGTTATACCCAAACCATTACAGTTCCTACTATGTGCAAGTGTACTATAGTGTGAGTTTGTGTGTTATACCCAAACCATTACAGACCCTACATTGCGCAAGTGTACTATAGTGTGAGTGTGTGTGTTATACCCAAACCATTACAGTTCCTACTATGTGCAAGTGTACTATAGTGTGAGTTTGTGTGTTATACCCAAACCATTACAGTTCCTACTATGTGCAAGTGTACTATAGTGTGAGTGTGTGTGTTATACCCAAACCATTACAGTTCATACTATGTGTAAGTGTACTATAGTGTGAGTGTGTGTGTTATACCCAAACCATTACAGTTCCTACTATGTGCAAGTGTACAATGTGTGAGTTTGTGTGTTATACCCAAACCATTACAGTTCCTACTATGTGCAAGTGTACAATGTGTGAGTTTGTGTGTTATACCCAAACCATTACAGTTCCTACTATGTGCAAGTGTACTATAGTGTGAGTTTGTGTGTTATACCCAAACCATTACAGTTCCTACTATGTGCAAGTGTATAATGTGTGAGTTTGTGTGTTATACCCAAACCATGACAGTTCCTACTATGTGCAAGTGTACTATAGTGTGAGTTTGTGTGTTATACCCAAACCATTACAGTTCCTACTATGTGCAAGTGTACTATAGTGTGAGTTTGTGTGTTATACCCAAACCATTACAGTTCCTACTATGTGCAAGTGTACTATAGTGTGAGTTTGTGTGTTATACCCAAACCATTACAGTCCCTATATTGCGCAAGTGTACTATAGTGTGAGTGTGTGTGTTATACTCAAACCATTACAGTTCCTACTATGTGCAAGTGTACTATAGTGTGAGTTTGTGTGTTATACCCAAACCATTACAGTTCCTACTATGTGCAAGTGTACTATAGTGTGAGTTTGTGTGTTATACCCAAACCATTACAGTCCCGACATTGCGCAAGTGTACTACAGTGTGAGTGTGTGTGTTATTCCCAAACCATTTCAGTTCCTACTATGTGCAAGTGTACTATAGTGTGAGTGTGTGTGTTATACCCAAACCATTAAAGTTCCTACTATGTGCAAGTGTACTATAGTGTGAGTTTGTGTGTTATACCCAAACCATTACAGTTCCTACTATGTGCAAGTGTACTATAGTTTGAGTGTGTGTGTTATACCCAAACCATTACAGTTCCTACTATGTGCAAGTGTACTATAGTGTGAGTTTGTGTGTTATACCCAAACCATTACTGTTCCTACTATGTGCAAGTGTATAATGTGTGAGTTTGTGTGTTATACCCAAACCATGACAGTTCCTACTATGTGCAAGTGTACTATAGTGTGAGTTTGTGTGTTATACCCAAACCATTACAGTTCCTACTATGTGCAAGTGTACTATAGTGTGAGTTTGTGTGTTATACCCAAACCATTACAGTTCCTACTATGTGCAAGTGTACTATAGTGTGAGTTTGTGTGTTATACCCAAACCATTACAATCCCTACATTGCGCAAGTGTACTGTAGTGTGAGTGTGTGTGTTATACCCAAACCATTACAGTTCCTACTATGTGCAAGTGTACTATAGTGTGAGTGTGTGTGTTATACCCAAACCATTACAGTTCCTACTATGTGCAAGTGTACTATAGTGTGAGTGTGTGTGTTATACCCAAACCATTACAGTTCCTACTATGTGCAGGTGTACTATAGTGTGAGTTTGTGTGTTATACCCAAACCATTACAGTTCCTACTATGTGCAAGTGTACTATAGTGTGAGTTTGTGTGTTATACCCAAACCATTACAGTCCCTACATTGCGCAAGTGTACTACAGTGTGAGTGTGTGTGTTATACCCAAACCATTACAGTTCCTACTATGTGCAAGTGTACTATAGTGTGAGTGTGTGTGTTATACCCAAACCATTAAAGTTCCTACTATGTGCAAGTGTACTATAGTGTGAGTTTGTGTGTTATACCCAAACCATTACAGTTCCTACTATGTGCAAGTGTACTATAGTTTGAGTGTGTGTGTTATACCCAAACCATTACAGTTCCTACTATGTGCAAGTGTACTATAGTGTGAGTTTGTGTGTTATACCCAAACCATTACAGTCCCTACATTGCGCAAGTGTACTATAGTGTGAGTGTGTGTGTTATACCCAAACCATTACAGTTCCTACTATGTGCAAGTGTACTATAGTGTGAGTGTGTGTTATACCCATACCATTACAGTTCCTACTATGTGCAAGTGTACTATAGTGTGAGTTTGTGTGTTATACCCAAACCATTACAGTTCCTACTATGTGCAAGTGTACTATAGTGTGATTGTGTGTGTTATACCCAGACCATTACAGTTCCTACTATGTGCAAGTGTACTATAGTGTGAGTGTGTGTGTTATACCCAAACCATTACAGTTCCTACTATGTGCAAGTGTACTATAGTGTGAGTGTGTGTGTTATACCCAAACCATTACAGTTCCTACTATGTGCAAGTGTACTATAGTGTGAGTGTGTGTGTTATACCCAAACCATTACAGTTCCTACTATGTGCAAGTGTACTATAGTGTGAGTTTGTGTGTTATACCCAAACCATTACAGTTCCTACTATGTGCAAGTGTACTATAGTGTGAGTTTGTGTGTTATACCCAAACCATTACAGTCCCTACATTGCGCAAGTGTACTATAGTGTGAGTGTGTGTGTTATACCCAAACCATTACAGTTCCTACTATGTGCAAGTGTACTATAGTGTGAGTTTGTGTGTTATACCCAAACCATTACAGTTCCTACTATGTGCAAGTGTACTATAGTGTGAGTTTGTGTGTTATACCCAAACCATTACAGTTCCTACTATGTGCAAGTGTACTATAGTGTGAGTTTGTGCGTTATACCCAAACCATTACAGTTCCTACTATGTGCAAGTGTACTATAGTGTGAGTTTGTGTGTTATACCCAAACCATTACAGTTCCTACTATGTGCAAGTGTACTATAGTGTGAGTTTGTGTGTTATACCCAAACCATTACAGTCCCTACATTGCGCAAGTGTACTATAGTGTGAGTGTGTGTGTTATACCCAAACCATTACAGTTCCTACTATGTGCAAGTGTACTATAGTGTGAGTTTGTGTGTTATACCCAAAGCATTACAGTTCCTACTATGTGCAAGTGTACTATAGTGTGAGTTTGTGTGTTATACCCAAACCATTACAGTTCCTACTATGTGCAAGTGTACTATAGTGTGAGTTTGTGTGTTATACCCAAACCATTACAGTCCCTACATTGCGCAAGTGTACTATAGTGTGAGTGTGTGTGTTATACCCAAACCATTACAGTTCCTACTATGTGCAAGTGTACTATAGTGTGAGTTTGTGTTATACCCAAACCATTACAGTTCCTACTATGTGCAAGTGTACTATAGTGTGAGTGTGTGTGTTATACCCAAACCATTACAGTTCCTACTATGTGCAAGTGTACTATAGTGTGAGTTTGTGTGTTATACCCAAACCATTACAGTTCCTACATTGCGCAAGTGTACTATAGTGTGAGTGTGTGTGTTATACCCAAACCATTACAGTTTCTACATTGCGCAAGTGTACTATATTGTGAGTTTGTGTGTTATACCCAAACCATTACAGTTCCTACTATGTGCAAGTGTACTATAGTGTGAGTGTGTGTGTTATACCCAAACCATTACAGTTCCTACATTGCGCAAGTGTACTATAGTGTGAGTGTGTGTGTTATACCCAAACCATTACAGTTCCTACTATGTGCAAGTGTACTATAGTGTGAGTTTGTGTGTTATACCCAAACCATTACAGTTCCTACTATGTGCAAGTGTACTATAGTGTGAGTGTGTGTGTTATACCCAATCCATTACAGTTCCAACTATGTGCAAGTGTACTATAGTGTGAGTTTGTGTGTTATACCCAAACCATTACAGTTCTTACTATGTGCAAGTGTACTATAGTGTGAGTGTGTGTGTTATACCCAAACCATTACAGTTCCTACTATGTGCAAGTGTACTATAGTGTGAGTTTGTGTGTTATACCCAAACCATTACAGTTCCTACATTGCGCAAGTGTACTATAGTGTGAGTGTGTGTGTTATACCCAAACCATTACAGTTCCTACTATGTGCAAGTGTACTATAGTGTGAGTGTGTGTGTTATACCCAAACCATTACAGTTCCTACTATGTGCAAGTGTACTATAGTGTGAGTTTGTGTGTTATACCCAAACCATTACAGTCCCTACTATGTGCAAGTGTACTATAGTGTGAGTTTGTGTGTTATACCTAAACCATTACAGTTCCTACTATGTGCAAGTGTACTATAGTGTGAGTTTGTGTGTTATACCCAAACCATTACAGTGCCTACATTGCGCAAGTGTACTATAGTGTGAGTGTGTGTGTTATACCCAAACCATTACAGTTCCTACTATGTGCAAGTGTACTATAGTGTGAGTTTGTGTGTTATACCCAAACCATTACAGTCCCAACATTGCGCAAGTGTACTATAGTGTGAGTGTGTGTGTTATACCCAAACCATTACAGTTCCTACTATGTGCAAGTGTACTATAGTGTGAGTTTGTGTGTTATACCCAAACTATTACAGTTCCTACTATGTGCAAGTGTACTATAGTGTGAGTTTGTGTGTTATACCCAAACCATTACAGTCCCTATATTGCGCAGTGTACTATAGTGTGAGTGTGTGTGTTATACCCAAACCATTACAGTTCCTACTATGTGCAAGTGTACTATAGTGTGAGTGTGTGTGTTATACCCAAACCATTACAGTTCCTACTATGTGCAAGTGTACTATAGTGTGAGTTTGTGTGTTATACCCAAACCATTACAGACCCTACATTGCGCAAGTGTACTATAGTGTGAGTGTGTGTGTTATACCCAAACCATTACAGTTCCTACTATGTGCAAGTGTACTATAGTGTGAGTTTGTGTGTTATACCCAAACCATTACAGTTCCTACTATGTGCAAGTGTACTATAGTGTGAGTGTGTGTGTTATACCCAAACCATTACAGTTCATACTATGTGTAAGTGTACTATAGTGTGAGTGTGTGTGTTATACCCAAACCATTACAGTTCCTACTATGTGCAAGTGTACAATGTGTGAGTTTGTGTGTTATACCCAAACCATTACAGTTCCTACTATGTGCAAGTGTACAATGTGTGAGTTTGTGTGTTATACCCAAACCATTACAGTTCCTACTATGTGCAAGTGTACTATAGTGTGAGTTTGTGTGTTATACCCAAACCATTACAGTTCCTACTATGTGCAAGTGTATAATGTGTGAGTTTGTGTGTTATACCCAAACCATGACAGTTCCTACTATGTGCAAGTGTACTATAGTGTGAGTTTGTGTGTTATACCCAAACCATTACAGTTCCTACTATGTGCAAGTGTACTATAGTGTGAGTTTGTGTGTTATACCCAAACCATTACAGTTCCTACTATGTGCAAGTGTACTATAGTGTGAGTTTGTGTGTTATACCCAAACCATTACAGTCCCTATATTGCGCAAGTGTACTATAGTGTGAGTGTGTGTGTTATACTCAAACCATTACAGTTCCTACTATGTGCAAGTGTACTATAGTGTGAGTTTGTGTGTTATACCCAAACCATTACAGTTCCTACTATGTGCAAGTGTACTATAGTGTGAGTTTGTGTGTTATACCCAAACCATTACAGTCCCGACATTGCGCAAGTGTACTACAGTGTGAGTGTGTGTGTTATTCCCAAACCATTTCAGTTCCTACTATGTGCAAGTGTACTATAGTGTGAGTGTGTGTGTTATACCCAAACCATTAAAGTTCCTACTATGTGCAAGTGTACTATAGTGTGAGTTTGTGTGTTATACCCAAACCATTACAGTTCCTACTATGTGCAAGTGTACTATAGTTTGAGTGTGTGTGTTATACCCAAACCATTACAGTTCCTACTATGTGCAAGTGTACTATAGTGTGAGTTTGTGTGTTATACCCAAACCATTACTGTTCCTACTATGTGCAAGTGTATAATGTGTGAGTTTGTGTGTTATACCCAAACCATGACAGTTCCTACTATGTGCAAGTGTACTATAGTGTGAGTTTGTGTGTTATACCCAAACCATTACAGTTCCTACTATGTGCAAGTGTACTATAGTGTGAGTTTGTGTGTTATACCCAAACCATTACAGTTCCTACTATGTGCAAGTGTACTATAGTGTGAGTTTGTGTGTTATACCCAAACCATTACAATCCCTACATTGCGCAAGTGTACTGTAGTGTGAGTGTGTGTGTTATACCCAAACCATTACAGTTCCTACTATGTGCAAGTGTACTATAGTGTGAGTGTGTGTGTTATACCCAAACCATTACAGTTCATACTATGTGCAAGTGTACTATAGTGTGAGTTTGTGTGTTATACCCAAACCATTACAGTTCCTACTATGTGCAAGTGTACTATAGTGTGATTGTGTGTGTTATACCCAGACCATTACAGTTTCTACTATGTGCAAGTGTACTATAGTGTGAGTTGTGTGTTATACCCAAACCATTACAGTTCCTACTATGTGCAAGTGTACTATAGTGTGAGTTTGTGTGTTATACCCAAACCATTACAGTTCCTACTATGTGCAAGTGTACTATAGTGTGAGTTTGTGTGTTATACCCAAACCATTACAGTTCCTACTATGTGCAAGTGTACAATGTGTGAGTTTGTGTGTTATACCCAAACCATTACAGTTCCTACTTTGTGCAAGTTTACTATAGTGTGAGTTTGTGTGTTATACCCAAATCATTACAGTTCCTACTATGTGCAAGTGTACTATAGTGTGAGTTTGTGTGTTATACCCAAACCATTACAGTTCCTACTATGCGCAAGTGTACTATAGTGTGAATTTGTGTGTTATACCCAAACCATTACAGTCCCTACTATGTGCAAGTGTACTATAGTGTGAGTTTGTGTGTTATACCTAAACCATTACAGTTCCTACTATGTGCAAGTGTACTATAGTGTGAGTTTGTGTGTTATACCCAAACCATTACAGTCCCTATATTGCGCAAGTATACTATAGTGTGAGTGTGTGTGTTATACCCAAACCATTACAGTTCCTACTATGTGCAGGTGTACTATAGTGTGAGTTTGTGTGTTATACCCAAACCATTACAGTTCCTACTATGTGCAAGTGTACTATAGTGTGAGTTTGTGTGTTATACCCAAACCATTACAGTCCCTACATTGCGCAAGTGTACTACAGTGTGAGTGTGTGTGTTATACCCAAACCATTACAGTTCCTACTATGTGCAAGTGTACTATAGTGTGAGTGTGTGTGTTATACCCAAACCATTAAAGTTCCTACTATGTGCAAGTGTACTATAGTGTGAGTTTGTGTGTTATACCCAAACCATTACAGTTCCTACTATGTGCAAGTGTACTATAGTTTGAGTGTGTGTGTTATACCCAAACCATTACAGTTCCTACTATGTGCAAGTGTACTATAGTGTGAGTTTGTGTGTTATACCCAAACCATTACAGTCCCTACATTGCGCAAGTGTACTATAGTGTGAGTGTGTGTGTTATACCCAAACCATTACAGTTCCTACTATGTGCAAGTGTACTATAGTGTGAGTGTGTGTTATACCCATACCATTACAGTTCCTACTATGTGCAAGTGTACTATAGTGTGAGTTTGTGTGTTATACCCAAACCATTACAGTTCCTACTATGTGCAAGTGTACTATAGTGTGATTGTGTGTGTTATACCCAGACCATTACAGTTCCTACTATGTGCAAGTGTACTATAGTGTGAGTGTGTGTGTTATACCCAAACCATTACAGTTCCTACTATGTGCAAGTGTACTATAGTGTGAGTGTGTGTGTTATACCCAAACCATTACAGTTCCTACTATGTGCAAGTGTACTATAGTGTGAGTGTGTGTGTTATACCCAAACCATTACAGTTCCTACTATGTGCAAGTGTACTATAGTGTGAGTTTGTGTGTTATACCCAAACCATTACAGTTCCTACTATGTGCAAGTGTACTATAGTGTGAGTTTGTGTGTTATACCCAAACCATTACAGTCCCTACATTGCGCAAGTGTACTATAGTGTGAGTGTGTGTGTTATACCCAAACCATTACAGTTCCTACTATGTGCAAGTGTACTATAGTGTGAGTTTGTGTGTTATACCCAAACCATTACAGTTCCTACTATGTGCAAGTGTACTATAGTGTGAGTTTGTGTGTTATACCCAAACCATTACAGTTCCTACTATGTGCAAGTGTACTATAGTGTGAGTTTGTGCGTTATACCCAAACCATTACAGTTCCTACTATGTGCAAGTGTACTATAGTGTGAGTTTGTGTGTTATACCCAAACCATTACAGTTCCTACTATGTGCAAGTGTACTATAGTGTGAGTTTGTGTGTTATACCCAAACCATTACAGTCCCTACATTGCGCAAGTGTACTATAGTGTGAGTGTGTGTGTTATACCCAAACCATTACAGTTCCTACTATGTGCAAGTGTACTATAGTGTGAGTTTGTGTGTTATACCCAAAGCATTACAGTTCCTACTATGTGCAAGTGTACTATAGTGTGAGTTTGTGTGTTATACCCAAACCATTACAGTTCCTACTATGTGCAAGTGTACTATAGTGTGAGTTTGTGTGTTATACCCAAACCATTACAGTCCCTACATTGCGCAAGTGTACTATAGTGTGAGTGTGTGTGTTATACCCAAACCATTACAGTTCCTACTATGTGCAAGTGTACTATAGTGTGAGTTTGTGTTATACCCAAACCATTACAGTTCCTACTATGTGCAAGTGTACTATAGTGTGAGTGTGTGTGTTATACCCAAACCATTACAGTTCCTACTATGTGCAAGTGTACTATAGTGTGAGTTTGTGTGTTATACCCAAACCATTACAGTTCCTACATTGCGCAAGTGTACTATAGTGTGAGTGTGTGTGTTATACCCAAACCATTACAGTTTCTACATTGCGCAAGTGTACTATATTGTGAGTTTGTGTGTTATACCCAAACCATTACAGTTCCTACTATGTGCAAGTGTACTATAGTGTGAGTGTGTGTGTTATACCCAAACCATTACAGTTCCTACATTGCGCAAGTGTACTATAGTGTGAGTGTGTGTGTTATACCCAAACCATTACAGTTCCTACTATGTGCAAGTGTACTATAGTGTGAGTTTGTGTGTTATACCCAAACCATTACAGTTCCTACTATGTGCAAGTGTACTATAGTGTGAGTGTGTGTGTTATACCCAATCCATTACAGTTCCAACTATGTGCAAGTGTACTATAGTGTGAGTTTGTGTGTTATACCCAAACCATTACAGTTCTTACTATGTGCAAGTGTACTATAGTGTGAGTGTGTGTGTTATACCCAAACCATTACAGTTCCTACTATGTGCAAGTGTACTATAGTGTGAGTTTGTGTGTTATACCCAAACCATTACAGTTCCTACATTGCGCAAGTGTACTATAGTGTGAGTGTGTGTGTTATACCCAAACCATTACAGTTCCTACTATGTGCAAGTGTACTATAGTGTGAGTGTGTGTGTTATACCCAAACCATTACAGTTCCTACTATGTGCAAGTGTACTATAGTGTGAGTGTGTGTGTTATACCCAAACCATTACAGTTCCTACTATGTGCAAGTGTACTATAGTGTGAGTGTGTGTGTTATACCCAAACCATTACAGTTCCTACTATGTGCAAGTGTACTATAGTGTGAGTTTGTGTGTTATACCCAAACCATTACAGTTCCTACTATGTGCAAGTGTACTATAGTGTGAGTTTGTGTGTTATACCCAAACCATTACAGTTCCTACTATGTGCAAGTGTACTATAGTGTGAGTTTGTGTGTTATACCCAAACCATTACAGTTCCTACTATGTGCAAGTGTACTATAGTGTGAATGTGTGTTGTACCCAAACCATTACAGTTTCTACTATGTGCAAGTGTACTATAGTGTGAGTTTGTGTGTTTTACCCAAACCATTACAGTCCCTACATTGCGCAAGTGTACTATAGTGTGAGTGTGTGTGTTATACCCAAACCATTACAGTTCCTACTATGTGCAAGTGTACTATAGTGTGAGTTTGTGTGTTATACCCAAACCATTACAGTCCCTACCTTGCGCAAGTGTACTATAGTGAGTGTGTGTGTTATACCCTAACCATTACAGTTCCTACTATGTGCAAGTGTACTATAGTGTGAGTTTGTGTGTTATACCCAAACCATTACAGTCCCTACATTGAGCAAGTGTACTATAGTGTGAGTGTGTGTGTTATACCCAAACCATTACAGTTTCTACTATGTGCAGGTGTACTATAGTGTGAGTTTGTGTGTTATACCCAAACCATTACAGTCCCTACATTGCGCAAGTGTACTTAAGTGAGTGTGTGTGTTATACCCAAACCATTACAGTTCCTACTATGTGCAAGTGTACTATAGTGTGAGTTTGTGTGTTATACCCAAACCATTATAGTCCCTACATTGCGCAAGTGTACTATAGTGTGAGTGTGTGTGTTATACCCAAACCATTACAGTTCCTACTATGTGCAAGTGTACTATAGTGTGAGTTTGTGTGTTATACCCAAACCATTACAGTCCCTACATTGCGCAAGTGTACTATAGTGTGAGTGTGTGTGTTATACCCAAACCATTACTGTTCCTACTATGTGCAAGTGTACTATAGTGTGAGTTTGTGTGTTATACCCAAACCATTACAGTCCCTACATTGCGCAAGTGTACTATAGTGTGAGTGTGTGTGTTATATCCAAACCATTACAGTTCCTACTATGTGCAAGTGTACTATAGTGTGAGTGTGTGTGTTATATCCAAACCATTACAGTTCCTACTATGTGCAAGTGTACTATAGTGTGAGTGTGTGTGTTATACCCAAACCATTACAGTTCCTACTATGTGCAAGTGTACTTTAGTGTGAGTTTGTGTGTTATACCCAAACCATTACAGTCCCTACATTGCGCAAGTGTACTATAGTGTGAGTGTGTGTGTTATACCCAAACCATTACAGTCCCTACTATGTGCAAGTGTACTATAGTGTGAGTTTGTGTGTTATACCCAAACCATTACAGACCCTACATTGCGCAAGTGTACTATAGTGTGAGTGTGTGTGTTATACCCAAACCATTACAGTTTCTACTATGTGCAAGTGTACTTTAGTGTGAGTTTGTGTGTTATACCCAAACCATTACAGTCCCTACATTGCGCAAGTGTACTATAGTGTGAGTGTGTGTGTTATACCCAAACCATTACAGTTCCTACTATGTGCAAGTGTACTATAGTGTGAGTTTGTGTGTTATACCCAAACCATTACAGTTCCTACTATGCGCAAGTGTACTATAGTGTGTGTGTGTGTGTGTGTGTGTGTGTGTGTGTGTGTGTGTGTGTGTGTGTGTGTGTGTGTGTGTGTGTGTATACACTTCAAATTTCTGCCTTTTAAATTTAGCGTTGAAGCATAGGTCTTTGAAATTTGATGCTCAGAATTAATGTTGAAGTGATGGGAAGGTTGGTGTTGTCGCTGCTACAGACTCATGACTTCTCCTTACATTGCCTTTGAAGAAATGTCCATCTGCATGAGCTGTGGTCATAACACTCCTCGTCCTTTTGTAGGCAAGACTCGAACTGGGCAGCCTCCACAATGCTTCCAAGACCTGGCACCAGTCTCTCTAAGTAACTTCACTGCTAGTCACACTTAAAATGAAGCAGCCTCTCCACTGTTGGTGACAATCAAAATGAAGCACTTTGCTTCCTAAAAGCCTCTCCTGGCACAGGTTGATCCACCGAAAAGGCCCAGTCATTCGCAGACTATGTTTTGCTCTGAATTCCACAAAATGGCTGGCCCCAACAGCTGCTTCAAAAAGCTGTTTTTATCTTCAGCAGTCAGTATGGTTCTCCCTTGCAAAATCGAATCTGGAACAAACTGTGACTTGTGTTACGATGGTGCTTGTGTGAAATGTTAAATTAAACTGTGATCATTCAGTTCCTCCTGTCTATACTATCCCTTATAGTATTAATCCTAAAAGGGAAGCTTGTAATACAATGCAAAATAGGAACAAATGTAATCGGACTAAATGCCTCGTAAGTTTTTAATGTGTTCTCTGTATCAAAATTTATCCTCCCTGTGCACGTGTAAAAATTCTGTGAGGAAACAGAAGAGTTAATTCTCAGCATTTCAAAATAACAACTGGGAAACACCGGACATTGTTGCTAATCCTCAATCCACTAAAATCTCAACTCTTCCTGAAATTGAGTAATGTTGAAAGTTAATCTCCTGTTTGTGCAGCAATTGAAACCACTTTAGTGTTTTGTAAACAAGGATTATCCAGAATACATTTTCAGAAACACAATTTTGATCTTGACAGATACAAGTCATCCAAAGGTGTTCTGCAAGGTCAGAAATACTTTAAAACACACTAATCATTTTCATAATTTTATTTGCATACAGATTGAATGCTAAGTACAGTACATCTAACCATTGCAGTTCCTCGCAAGCAAAAGGCCTATAGCAATGTGAAAAAACTTACAAGAAGATCAATTATGGAATACTGATTATTCTATCAGTGCAAAGCAAATTAAATGGATTTTTCCAGAATGAAATGCATTAATAAATGTTTGCAGGTTATTTCTAGTCAATCCTAAAAGTTAACTGGACTCTCAAGGTGTTAATTACCATTGCATGATTGATGCTATTCCAGACTGTTTCCAGCCAATACTCTGCCAAAACTTTGCCACATTATTGCCCCACCGTGACAGGCACTGTATATTCCCCCTCAGGCAGCACAGCACTGATTCTGGTTGTTCAGCCCCCACCTCAAACAATTGTACTTCCACCCAAAACCACAGGACTGACTCCAATCTTTCTACCTCACACCCTAACCAAATAATTTTTCCTTTAATTCCCATCCTGATTGCAGCACTGATTTTGATCATTGTCACCTTCCCTCCACCTCCAATTCCTTTTCTCATGCCAGGATTTGCAAGGATCATTTTCTATGCCCCTAACCACAGCAAAGACATTGATCATGCTCTTGGCTGCTGGCCATCCTTTCCCAGACTGAATCCGTTCAGTCACCTTTGATATTCAGCTGCTTCCATCCTGCTTCACTCTGCAATAAAATCACGGCTGATCCTCTATCTAAATACCATATTCTTGTCCCTTCCTGTTTCCGTTGAAGGCTTTTGTACGTAAAGTCAATCTTCTTTTACATGTATTCAGGAATAATTCAACTTGTTGAAGAGAATTTCACAATTTTCCCACTCTCCCAGTGAAGAAATATTTCCTCAACTCAGTGGTAAATGTCTTCTCATCTGACCCAGAGTACTCCACTTTTTATTCTCCCACTCACCTATCACCTTTAGTAATCCTTTACTAACCATAGAGCACCAGCGGCGTAGGTGTTGTGTGGTTAGTAAGGGATTACTTAAGGTGTTATGTGAATGGCGGAAAAAAGGTTGATAACCACTGCTCTAACCTCTGCTTCTGGACCCCTCAAGCGAGGCGACACGTCCTGCTGATATCAGTCCTGTCCTGTCAGTATTTTGTACATTTCAACGAGATTTTCCTATGGTCTCCTAATATCTCCAGGTTAATCCAGTCTCTCCACATTCAACAGTCCTGTCAACTCAGGCATCATTTGAGTTGCTGCTCTCTCTCTATGGCAAGCATATTTTTCTTACTGAGATCAAGACTGAAGACTGATCATTTGTGGTCTACAGTACGTCTTATATAATTATTGTAAGACATCCTTGCTCTTCTATTCAAAACTCTTGTAATGATGGCAACAAACCACGTGCTGCTTCTTTCACCTGCATGTTTGCTTTTATTGATGGGTGCACAAGAAGAGCCCATATCCCTTTGGAAATCAACATTTTCTAATCTATCACCAATGAAAACATTCTCTGTTTATCGTACCTGAGCATCCAATTTCACGTCTCTGCACATTAAAAACTTATCTATGAGGAACTGTTCAGGCTCTGATATCTCTTCTTACCAAGTTGACCTTAAGAGGAAGCCTTTAGGAAGTGCATTCCAAGTTGGGTTATTGAAGAAAGCAGCCACCACAGATCATGAACTGCCTTATTATTGATGTCATCTTTATCTCTTTTTTTCTGACAAAGTCATTTCCCATCAAAAGGCCAGATTAAAATGAAACTCAGCATGAGGGAAACAAATGTCTGCAGGTTATTCTTGTCAGTCAGTTACTGTACAGAGCTGTGGATGAGAAATTTGCATCAAGCAATACTTTAATAGAGTTACGTACTCTTCAGCTAGCCAAATGTTGAAGACCAAAGCCTCCACCAATCAGTTGATGCTATTTTCATCCAAATGGAGTTTCAATTTAAAAAGAGGATGTGTGTCCCTCTTCCACATTCACTGAAGTACACTGGTTACTGAGCCAAGAACTAAATAAGAACAGCTCGAGGGCTGCAAACCATTTCTCAGGCTGGCATAAATCTCCCACTCCCTTAAGTGGAGGCCTAAGAGGTACTTGATCAGGCTGAAACTTCATTCTTCCAACAGAAACAGAATGCCATTCACTTGATATTTGATCTTGGGTTGAGATAGTTTAGTTTTCAAAAGGCCAGTGATTGAATTAATTGCAAAACTAGGCAACGTTAGGAGAGTTAGACCACTGAGACTGAAATTCACATCCTTCCGCCAGATCTGCATCCAAAGCTTTCTCTTCCATTCCCTGAAGGAGAACACTGAAGATAATTTCATCTGTAAGTAAAATGTTCCCAACCTCAATAAGTAATAATACGTTTGCACATCTTCAGTATGGTTAATTAGGTTCCCACAAGAAAGGAAAAAGTGATGCAATCACTAAATGTCTCAGAAACATAATGTGGTCAAAGAGTAAAAAAATGAGGATTGCTACAGCGAGACTACGTCATAATGGTGAAAGTGAATTTGGATGCAAGGAAATAGCTAAACTGGAAATATCAACAGAGAATTAACCACAGCCCACACTGTTAAGCAGATACAAACTGATTATCTGGATGGGTGAAAATGTAGGTCATCTTTAGCATTGGGAAAAAATATCTCATCACTGACCCCACAAGAGGCTCTGGTTTTGACCTCCCTTGAAAAAAGCCAACAGTCCCAATGCAATCCGCCCAGGCATGAATGATGTGATTGTGAACATGGATCCCATCAAATCAACCCATCCCCAAATATTCATTTTGTGAAAGTCCTCCTACCATCATCTAACATCACCTGAGGCCATTAGCTAGAATAAAACCTGATATCCAAATCCCATCATTATTGCTAATATTCTTGACAATACTGTAAATATCATTTTTTTTAATTCACTTGACATCTTGGTTCAAGAATGATTTTGCAATGCAAATTTTATATGGATACTTCATGATGTACTTAAAAGAGAATTCCTTTAATAAGAAAAAAAAGGGTATTTTCTTTTTCACTAATTTTACATCCGGTACCGCACGGATGGCAGTCTCTTCAATCTGAGGCGCCTGCAAGCTCACACCAAGATGCAAGAGCAACTTGTCCGTGAACTACTCTTTGCAGATGATGCCGCTTTAGTTGACCATTCAGAGCCAGCTCTTCAGCGCTTGACGTCCTGTTTTGAGGAAACTGCCAAAATGTTTGGCCTGGAAGTCAGCCTGAAGAAAACTGAGGTCCGCCATCAGCCAGCTCCCCACCATGACTACCAGCCCCCCCACATCTCCATTGGGCACACAAAACTCAAAACGGTCAACCAGTTTACCTATCTCGGCTGCACCATTTCATCGGATGCAAGGATCGACAACGAGATAGACAACAGACTCGCCAAGGCAAATAGCGCCTTTGGAAGAATACACAAAAGAGTCTGGAAAAACAACCAACTGAAAAACCTCACAAAGATTAGCGTATACAGAGCAGTTGTCATACCCACACTCCTGTTCAGCTCCGAATCATGGGTCCTCTATCGGCATCACCTACGGCTCCTAGAACGCTTCCACCAGCATTGTCTTCGCTCCATCCTCAACATTCATTGGAGCGACTTCATTCCTAACATCGAAGTACTCGAGATGGCAGAGACCGACAGCATCGAATCCACGCTGCTGAAGATCCAACTGCGCTGGGTAGGTCACGTCTCCAGAATGGAGGACCATCGCCTTCCCAAGATCGTGTTATATGGCGAGCACTCCACTGGCCACCGTGACAGAGGTGCACCAAAGAAGAGGTGCACCAAAGAAGAGGTACAAGGACTGCCTAAAGAAATCTCTTGGTGCCTGCCACATTGACCACCGCCAGTGGGCTGATATTGCCTCAAACCGTGCATCTTGGCGCCTCACAGTTCGGCAGGCAGCAACCTCCTTTGAAGAAGACCGCAGAGCCCACCTCACTGACAAAAGACAAAGGAGGAAAAACCCAACACCCAACCCCAACCAACCAATTTTCCCTTGCAACCGCTGCAACTGTGTCTGCCTGTCCCACATCGGACTTGTCAGCCACAAACGAGCCTGCAGCTGACGTGGACATTACCCCTCCATAAATCTTCGTCCGCGAAACCAAGCCAAAGAGAGAAATTTGCATCACACAAGAAAACAATTTGCAGAAATAGCCAAGCAAGATACATGCTCCAAAATAAAGATAATATTGTCTTGTGAATATGGAACAAGTCATTTTCAGTTAGACAGAGTCTCTGACAAACGGGAAACGGCTGAAGCAGATACACAATTAAACATTATTACAGATTGCATCAGTTTCTCATAATGAAACAGCACAAATATGCTGTAGCAGAGGTGACAGATATGATGAAACAAACTGTCACACACTATTGAATCCTTAATTGGACCAAATGTTCAACACTTGAAGTTAGCATTCGTGTTTCCCACAGCCGAATAAAATGTCAAAATTAATACAAGTTGATGCATTTATCTGAAATCTTGTGACCTTTCATTTCATAGGTAATAGTTGAATGGTTATTCAAAAGAGTCGAGTATTAGTCATTTAGTATATTTCATTCCATTATGGTCATTCATGAATTCACCAATTTGAATTCAACTTAAAGGTCAAGGTTCGACATACAAAATGATCTGAGTTCAGGTGCAGTAGAATAAACATCACCGATAATTTATTCCCTTTTTTTAAACCAGATGTTTATTAAAATCTGATCAAACTCAAAACACCTGGTTTGGTTGAATTGAGGTTTTGAATTCATCTGGATTCTGTCCATATATAAATATCAATGTCCATATAACCATATAACCATATAACCACTTACAGCACAGAACAGGCCAGTTCGGCCCTACTAGTCCATGCCGTAACAAATCCCCACCCTCCTAGTCCCACTGACCAGCACCCGGTCCATACCCCTCCAGTCCTATCCTATCCATGTAACTATCCAGTCTATCCTTAAATGTAACCAATGATCCCGCCTCGACCACGTCTGTCGGAAGCTCATTCCACATCCCTACCACCCTTTGCGTAAAGAAATTTCCCCTCATGTTCCCCTTATAATTTTCCCCCTTCAATCTTAAACCATGCCCTCTAATTTGAATCTCCCCCACTCTAAATTGAAAAAGCGTATCCATGTTTACTCTGTCCCTTTTAAAATCTTAAACACCTCTATCAAGTCCCCTCTCAATCTTCTACACTCCAGAAAAAAAAGCCCCAGTCTGCACAACCTTTCCCTGTAACTCAAACCTTGAAATCCTGTCAACATTTTCGTGAACCTTCCTATAATTTGGTGACCAAAACTGTACACAGTACTCCAAATTTGGCCTCACCAATGCTTTGTACAATTTCATCATAACCTCCCTACTCTTGAATTCAATACTCCGATTTATGAAGGCCAACATTCCAAATGCCTTCTTCACCCCACCATCTACCTGAGTATCAGCCTTGAGGGTACTATTTACCACAACTCCTAAATCCCTTTGTTGCTCTGCACATCTCAATAGCCTACCATTTAATGCATATGACCTATTTAGATCTCATGTCATGAGATCCAAGAAGTCGACATCTTAACATGTCTGAAATTTATCCCTTGGCCACCATACTTCATATTTAACAAGGTACCATTCATTCTCTTGGGTGTGAAAATGACGTGTCTATTCAAGTGAGGAATCATAATACATCATAAGTTGGGTAGAATTTTTATAGATTTTAGATTTGGAACTCTAACACTCATGAAGCTCAGGTCGATCTACCATAGTTAATAAAGAGCAAACCAAATGCTTCCATCCACTAGGATCCATTTGTCCTACTGGACTAAATGGAATCCTATACATGTCCATTACTAGACCACTAATGAGTTAACAGCAATACCCTATATTAAATGTTGATGACAGCTAGCCATCTGGCCATGCAAGAAAGTAAAATCACGCTTTGCCAATCAACTCCAAAATCTGCAAATCTGAGTAATGACATGGTTTTAATTCCACACTTTCTCCCTTCAGCATAATAAATCTATGATGTTAAAAAATAAAGTAAAATCTGATATTCTGACATTTATGGCACCAGACTAAATGTTTTTCTGGACTGATTAATATTGCCTTCACTTTTTTGAACATGGAATGAAGAAATATACAAGCCTTCCATAATCCAGTCCCATCAAACCTACCCACATTCCAGACCGCTGGTGCTCCCCAGTGCCAGAGGCACACCTGGTCCATAGTCTGGACTCAGCCCTGGCTGCACACTAATCTTCCAGCTCTGGATGCATACCCTGTTTATCCTGTGAATCCCTTCCCGACTCAGATTTTCAACTAATGTGGATTATCTGAGCATAGTAATACAGTTTATAAAGGAACTATACTTAAAAAAGGCAATGGTGAAATATTAATTGCTGAAAATCTAGTTCAATGTTCAATTGTTAGAAGATATGGGGATTCTACTGGTTGGCTGTATCTGAGGAAGGGTCAGATGGAGTTAATGTTGCCTTTATGTTTTGATAATGCTCCGGGCAGCCGCACTTAGTCTTGAGTGGCAAATGCAGTTTAATTATTGCAACTGTCAGATTGCAAGTTTGGCAACAATACAGTATTTGGTGTGTTCCTATGTGAATCAAGAGCAGATTTTATTTTGGATAAATGTTGTATATTTATCTGATATTGGACTTAAAGAGCTATGATTCAGCAGTTTCTTTGTTGCTGTGGAGTGTTGTGTGTTTTTTTTTCTTTGGCTTGGCTTCGCGGACGAAGATTTATGGAGGGGGTAAAAGTCCACGTCAGCTGCAGGCTCGTTTGTGGCTGACAAGTCCGATGCGGGACAGGCAGACACGGTTGCAGCGGCTGCAGGGGAAAAATGGTTGGTTGGGGTTGGGTGTTGGGTTTTTCCTCCTTTGCCTTTTGTCAGTGAGGTGGGCTCTGCGGTCTTCTTCAAAGGAAGTTGCTGCCCGCCAAACTGTGAGGCGCCAAGATGCACGGTTTGAGGCGATATCAGCCCACTGGCGGTGGTCAATGTGGCAGGCACCAAGAGATTTCTTTAGGCAGTCCTTGTACCTTTTCTTTGGTGCACCTCTGTCACGGTGGCCAGTGGAGAGCTCGCCATATAACACGATCTTGGGAAGGCGATGGTCCTCCATTCTGGAGACGTGACCCACCCAGCGCAGCTGGATCTTCAGCAGCGTGGACTCGATGCTGTCGACCTCTGCCATCTCGAGTACTTCGACGTTAGGGATGAAAGCGCTCCAATGGATGTTGTGTGTATACCATCATTATATCATTTACTTCCCCTCCTTCATAGATCTTCCCTCTATTCTTTCCATGTCCTGACCATCTTCTTTGCCTTGGTATTTGCTTGGTGTGGCTAAGTTGGTTGCACTCTCACCTGAGCAAAAGACCAAAGCTTCACTCTAGACCCCCAAAGGCACAAATCTCAGCTGGTGTAACAATGCAGTAATGAAGAAGTGGTGAACTGTCATCATTGCTGTTTATCAGGCAAGTTGCTAAACTAAGGTCCCAAGATTTCCTCTCAATCTAATACAAAAGATTTCATTACACTATTTTGAAGAAAGGCAAATGAGTTATAATAAAAGTTTTCTCTGATCAACATCATAAAAACAGCTGATCCAATCTTTAATGTGTTCCATTTTGTTGGAGTATTCTGTGTATAGATTGACTGCTGTGTTTCATATCTTCACTACCATAGGTGACTTGAAGTTGTGAAAGATGTATTTTAAATACAAATCTTCCTTTTTAAACAGAAAGGACATTTAAGTGTGATTTGCAATTAAGCAGAAACTTGGGAGTGGAGGAAAATCTGGCTTAATTTGGATGCAACAAGACCATCAACTGTACCCAAAGCATGAACTCTTGAGGTAACGCTGAACGTTTCTCCGAGCACTTGACCCATTAACAATCTATTTCTCCACCATTACCAAGAATATCTCTCTCCTGTTGGAAAAATGCTTGGACTGCACAATTATTTTAAGATGATTTAAAAGGCACAAGGATTGGTTAATGTCAGCTGTGATGCTGCATGAGAATTCAACTCCAGGTTTTTTATTTTGAAGATTGATGATGTGGGTAAATAAAGATTGTTTATTTAACATTTTTAATTGGTTTTCTGTTCATCCAGGTAATCCACTTCATGCAGAATTGCTACAGGATTTAGAGAAGGAGGAATGAGATTTGTGCACCTCTACAACCTGAAGTAACATGCCAGGATAGATAAGGCTGTCAGTTCACATGCTAGCATGACATGTCGGAAGTTGCAATCTCAATGAATGGACTCTATGAACTCTTTGTTGCAATACCACTGACATTTTCATTTTATTGCCATCACAAGGCAACATGATAGGAGAATTCAGCACTCTGCAACTATACAAAGTATTGGTGAGGCCGCACCTGGAGGACTGTATGCAGTTCTGGTCACCATACTTGAGGAAGGATATACTGGCCTTGGAGGCAGTCCAGAGGAGATTCAACAGGTTGATCCCAGAGATGAGGGGGTTTACCTATGAGAAGACACTAAGTGACCTGGGATAATACTCACCCAAATCCAGAAGAATGAGGAGATCTTATAGAAACATAAAATTATGAAAGGGGTAGATAAGAGAGGCAGGAACATTGTTTTCACTGGTAGGTGAGTATAAACTAGGGGACACAGCCTCAAGATTCAGGGGAGTAGATTTAAGCCGGAGATAATGAAAATCTGTTTTTCCCATAGAGCAGTGAATTTGTGGAATTCTCTGCCCAGGGAAACAGTTGAGGCTACTTCATTGAACATATTTATGGTTCAGTTAGATTTTTACATAAAAAAAGAATTAAGGGATATGGGGAAGAGGCAGGTAGGTGGAGTTGAGTCAATGATCAGATTAGCCATGATATTATTGAATGGCGGAGCAGGCTCGATGGGCTGGATGGCCGACTCCTGCTCCTATTTCTTATGTTCTTATGTAACAGACATGCGAATTGCCCAGATGTTCATACTTGCGGAGTATAGAATGAATGGCAACAACAGATACAAGATAGAGTACACAGAGCATGAGATCTTTGTTTACTCAGCTGTGAGAACTGTAGAGTTTGATAGAATGATCAAGACAAAAGCATTTGGCAAGAAATTGCGGGAGCACACTGCTTCCTCAATGTGTGATCACATCGATGTTTTCCTGCAACTTTTGCTCAAATCCCTTCATCCTCTAAATTGTAGAAAGTGCAAATGAAAAAGGTTGTAGGCATTGAAATATCTGAGTCCCTGAGAAATGACATGACGAATGGGACATATTGTTTTTGCTTAGTAGGATTCTAGTCTAGTGTGAAGACCTAGTGTCCAATAATGGTCATTCCCCCCCAAACTAATTGATTAAATTAGACTTAATGCACCAAAAATAAGCACAAGCATAATTTGATGCCTGGTTGATACAGAAATCATGCCCAGATGCTCAATCACAATTTCCAAAAGAAATTGTCATTTCAACTTTGAAAAATGACACAAATAACCTATAAGCGATCATCATTTCTATTCAGAGCGCTGAATACATTTTCATTCACTTAAATAAATAGCAATATATATATATATATTATGCATTGTAAGTAGTTTTTCCATCCTCGAATTATAGGTAATGTAAAATACTGGGGGTCATTGAGCCCATGTGCCTGGTGAAAAAGACAATTAAGCTCAGTGACACCATCCAGCAACAGATCTGAAGTCTTACACATTAGTATTCTTTGTCCACATCCCAGTAAAAAGATCTCCAAACCTTTACCAACATAATGAAAATTACTTTCCTCAGATCTTTAATGCATTGACCAATTACTTTAAATCTAGGGCTTCTTGTTTCTTATCCTTCTTTTGATGAAAGTAGGTCCTCCTTCTTTAGATCACGTGGACTCCTCATAATTTTACACACTTCAATGAAATTTCCTCTCAGCCTCTTTTCCAAAGAAAACAATCTTAATGTTTCAAATCTTTCCTCATAACTAAAACGTTTAATTCCTAGCAATGATCCCTTTAGTGTAATCACTTCTTTCTTATAAGTATTGACCTTAGCTTTACTTAAACTATGGTCTAACTAGTGCTATACAGTTCTAACATACCATATATTTCGACATACAAGTTGAGTCTTGAAACCCTCAAAAATGGGGGGGTGGGGGGGGGGGGTGGGGGGGTGCTTCAACTTTTATGCTAGATATATTTTTGAGACCCAAATTCAACTTTTAAAAAAACACTCAATGCTGATTGTGTATAAGTCGACCCTTGAAAATCAACCAAATAAAATACAAAAATTTTTTAATGCTACCAATGTATTAAAACAAAATTTTTATTGGGGAAAAAAATTTTAGAATCCTTAAAAATCACTATCACCATCTAAGGCAAAGATGACGGCAAGCATATCCATACGTTCACTGATTAAACAGTCATCATATGCTTCAGCATCAATAAGTCATCTTCTGTAAGATCAATTGCACAAGAGATACCACTCTTTTTATACGATTTTATTACTGTCACTACTTTCACCTTATTCCATGCTTTAAGCACAAAGTCACACAGGTCATCAAGTGAAACAGCACGCATTACCCCGCCTTTTGTGATCGATTTTTCTGCACTCGTCATCCATATATTCCATTTTTCATGCACATGGTCTTTGAATGTCTTGTTCAAAGATATGCTCAAAGATTGCGCAAATTGGGATTGTACTCGCTGGAGTTTAGAAGATTGCGCAAATTGGGATTGTACTCGCTGGAGTTTAGAAGATTGAGAGGAGATCTCATAGAGACATATAAAATTCTGGCAGGACTGGACAGAATGGATGCAGATGGGATGTTTCCAATGATGGGAAAATCCAGAACCCGGGGCCATGGTTTGAGGATAATAGGCAAACCATTTAGGACCGAGATGAGGAGGAATTTCTTTACCCAGAGGGTGGCGAATCTGTGGAATTCATTGCAGGTTTATTAAATATATTTAAGAGGGAATTAGATATATTTCTTCAGTATAAAGGTATTAAAGGTTACGGAGAGAAGGCGGGGACGGGGTACTGAACTTTAAGATCAGCCATGATCTCGTTGAATGGCGGAGCAGGCTCCTATCTTCTATTTTCTATGTCTCAAGCAGACATCGAGAGGTTACAAACCACCTAGGAAAACACCAAGTATTATTTAGTGCTTATCTAATTTTCGTCTTCTCAGTTAAGTAGCTACGAAACATATCCCAGACCAACAAACTCCGTTCCTTGCGTAAACCACCTGTTCCACACATTTTCTATCCATAGTTTTACACCATTTTCATCCATCCATCCTTTTTCATGAAAATGTACAAAAATACCTGCAGTGGATTTCATTTTCGGTTTAAGTTTGCTCTTGAAAATCATCTTCGCTTCGTCCTGTTGGCCATGCACGATAACACCACCGTGAACCTGGTCCTTTCATGGCCTGTACTTCTGGTTTTCAGAGTTTTCACACCTTTCCATTCCACTGTTCTATTTCCTATCATTTCAAAATTCATGGGGGGTTTCATCCATGTTTCCAATTTGCCGGTTACGTACAATAAACTGTTGAAAACTTACAACGTTATGATCAAGATCCTTTTGTAGTTTCTGAGCAATTTTTGTTTTTTGTCATAATACCAATTTTTTCCTGTTCATGAAATGGTTGCGCCAGCCTACTGAAGTTTCAAAACCTTTACTGAGATCTAGATGCGACTTTACCCACTGCCATGCAAATGCTCTTATTTTATTTCGGGTGACTATGTAGCAATCTTGCCTCTGTTCACATACCCATTCTGCAACATGATTTTCCAACTCTGGCCTGCAAGTGATTCCTCTTCTTTTCGTACGTTACCTTTTTCATATTTTTCTTAAAGTCTCTTCTTTCTTCCTCCAATCTCTTACCAACTTCTTATATATATTGAATTTTCTTGCAGCTGCTCAGTTTTTTGGCCATTTCTATTATTTTTTAACTTAAAACCCACTTCATACTTTTGCCATTTTTCTGGAGACTCTGTGATAACAACCACCCTCAGGCAACACCCAACATTGTGATTAGGTGGGGTGGGGGTGGGGTGGTCATCAACTGAGAAGCCTGATATACGATAAAACCATTAAAATTAGGCTGAAAATGGGGATCCAACTTTTATGCCACTCAACTTATATGCTAAATATATAATAATATTCCTGTTCTTCTGTTCTATGGATGGGATAATGTAGGAAAGGACCTATATGCTTTTCATAAACCATTTTTGCAAACTGTTCTTGCCACCTTCAAGGATCTATGGAATTAAATTTGCCATTTCACATCCCTCAGGAATTCCCTCATATTGTGCATTCCTTTGCCTCACTGCATCTCCACAAAGGCATGGCCTCATTCTGCATTAAAATTCAATTCCTGCTGTCCAAAGCGCTCTTCCTCCCTGTCAACCACAGAGCAAATTTTTTATATCATCTACAAACCTCTTTTTATACTCTCTATATTTAAGTCTAAATTTTTTATATACATTATAAAAGGGGACAGAATTCTGAACATTGCAGAACTGTACCAGTTACCATCTTTCAGTCATATTTGACAACCAGTACCCTTTGCTTTTCATCATTGAGACAAATTTTGAAATCCAATTTGTCGGTTTCCCTCGCACCTCATGAGGTTTTGAATTTTAAACCAGTCTGCCAACTGTGGCTTTGTCATTAACTTTTCTTCTGTACCTGATGCCTCATTCATATATCATTCAAATGAAAGTCATGGTTTAAAGCAGTGGTTTTCAAACTGCCCCCCAAACTCATATTCCACCTTAAGTAATCCCTATGCCATAGGTGCTCTGTGATTAGTAAAGAATTGCTTAAGGTGGAATGTGAGTGGAAAGAAAAAAGGTTTGAAATCCACTGTTTTAATCATACCTCCTTGACGTTCTATGCACGGTTTCATAACTCCAAAGGAAATGGGCCAATGACAATTTTTCTCCAGCAAAATATTTCAGTCACAATTGGGTCTGGAGCAGCGATTCTCAACCTTCCCTTCCCACTCACCTCCCACCTCCCACCGTAAGCCATCCCTGACTCATCACAGAGCACCGATGGCAGAGGGATTGCTTAAGGTGGTATGTGAGTTGAGGGGAGCAGTTTGAAAACCATTGGTTTAAAGCAAGACATGCACAGCAAACATTGTCGACTAGGTTCCTATCTTTCATCTTAATCTATGGAAGATGAACATCACTGTTGACTTAGTACAAAAAGAAACTAGCAAAAAACAAAACTGCAAGCTTGATGATGGTAAAGAGCAAGCTCAGGGCTGCTTGTGTTCCTGCTTAATCATATTACAATAAAATTAATGATGCCTGAGGGGAACACACTCTTTCTAAAGCAGCAATAATCAATATCTACACATGATCATCAACTTGATCCAAGTTAGTGTCTATATTTGTGAAATTATGACTGACATAAAAAAGAACCAAGGTTAAAGGAGAACAAAAAGAAAATCCCATCAATTTCAGAATTTCCCATTTTTATTTCTAATTTGTAGTGTTTTCATTTTTGAATACCACAGCATGTTCTAATGCATTGAAATGTAACAGCTTTCTATTACTTTCAAGTAGCAAACAGATGTAAAACATGATCACATACACATACAGTACCTGTTTGGCCACTGTATCAGACATAGTTCACAACAAACTCTGCCTCTTGCTGTAAACCCACACTTCTTTGAGTTTCAGCAGGTGATGCTCGAGCATGTACACCATCCCAGATGGCACATTTGGCACTTAAAAAAAAAATGTAAGGATGCAAAAGGAACTTATTTTAAGAGCAGAGGCAGAAAAAGGGAAATTTACCATCATGAACACAAATTTGAAGCTGCAGGACAAGTTGAGAAGATGTAAAAATAAAAAAAAAGTGCAGAAGCTGAAAATCTAAAACAGGGCAGGATATAAACATTGAGTAGGACAGGAAGCATTTATGGAGTAAGAAACAGAATTAACTTTACAGGAAAGTTTTAAAAAAAGCTTAATTTTAAATTGCACAGGAAGATAAAGAAGGAAGAAAATCTCTCTCGTGGAAGCCCAGTGTTACCCATGTGATTCAAATGTCTTCTGGTGAATGGATTAATGAGGGCTGTAGGAGAGAAAGAAAACAAAGGGGGATGTTAAAGCTGTGAAGTGCAAGTTGGAATTGTTGTTGAAACAAGAAACAAAGCAGAATGCTGGAAATGCCAAATGTATCAGTCAATGTCTGAGAAGACAAAAAAATCCATGGCGATTGTTACAGAATGATAATTTTACAGGAAAACTGGGCAAGTTCTGATAAACCAGGAAAAGCAAATTGTCTGAATTCCATATTGACTAACAAGAACTGCAAAATGTGTAGAAGATGAACTCCTGTTCCTCACATTCTGTTGGACTTGTTTTGCATCATGCAAGAAACACAGACAAATAGGTCAGCATCAGATTAGGATGGAGAATGAAGGTGACAAGCAACTATAAACTCAGGGTCAACCTTGTAAACTGATCCCCATGACTGGTATAGGAACTGCAAGTCAACGTAGGCTTTCCACAAAACTAAAATCCCTTCTTTTGGCTCTATCCTAGTAAATCCCTTCCAGACCTTCTTCAGGATCTTAAAAGTTATTTCCCAAAATGGCATAATTTTCCCTGAGACCTTACCAAGATTTTATCACATCTTCCCTAGTATTGCAATCAGTGATTTTATTTATAGGGCTCTGGATCCTACATGCAAAAAATTAATTCCAGAAAAACTGAATAAGCCAATGGCCGCATGCAAATGAGAAAGAAAAAGAAATATTAGTGAAGACAGGTAACAAAGGAGTTAGTGAGCTTTAAATCTCATCCATTTCATCAGCATCAAATGTAACATGAAAATCTGCAGATGCTGTGATTGTACTAAAAAAACCACAAATGCTGGAGGAACTCAGCAGGTCTCACAGCGTCCATCAGGAGCCCTTCTTCAAATGATAGTAAAAGCACAGAAATGCCAGAGAAACCATGATTATCTAAAATCCCTCATTTTTGAAAGATCTGGCTGTTGATATTGGGGATGCTCTGGTTATTACCTTCCAAAATTCCCAAGGTTCTGGAAATATTCATGTGATTAGAGAGTAGCAATTGCGACCCCACTATTCGACTGAAATTCTTTAAGGATTTACCTGACAACATGGAAGAGGGGGAAAGAGTGAATTGGATGTGTTGGGATATTCAGAAAGCTTTTTATGAGATCCTATACAAGGTTGAACAGGCCACAGAACAAATAATTGCTGGTAATACACTGGATTGGATTAAGAATTGTTAAATTATAGAATATAAAGTGGGAATAAACAAGTCCTTTTCAGTTTGGTAGTGTGTGATTCATGGGGCACTACCAGGATTAGTCCTTACGGCCCAATTAATCACAATCTACTTCATTAATTTGTCTGAGGAAAGAAATTCAACTTTTCCAAGTATGGTGAGAACACAAGACAGTGACGAGAATGGAAAGAGGCTTCAAGGGAAAACTTGAACAACAACTTGACAGATTTTTGCAATGTTGAGAAATGTAAGGCTATACATTTTGAATAGAAATGATGAATGATACTTTTATGGTGAGAGATTGAGAAATATTAATGTTCAAATGGAGATTCAGGGTGCAGTATAAAATTAGGAACATGAATGGTATGATGACCTTTATTGCATAAGGATAACAGTACAAGAGTAAGAATGTCTTACAATAATTACATAGACTTCAGTGATATGACACCAGGAATTCTGTGCTCAATTTTGGTCTCCTTTCCTAGAGGAAAAAAAATTCTTCCCAGAGACTTAATGCAGCTAAAATTCACTGGAGTGGTTCTGCGATTATAGGTCTGTTATATAGGGAAAGAGAGCAGGCTCGCCTTCTCTTCTCTTGACCTGAAGAATGAGAGGTAAATTCTTTGAAACATAAAAAAATCTTAGCAGGCCAACAGAATAGATACAGGGAGGACATGTAGACTTTGAACTCTCAGTCAATTTCTCAAAATAAGGGTTTGACCATTTACAACCGAGATGAAGAAAATGTCTCCAGTTACATTTTGTTGGTGAATCTTTGGAAGGAAGTGGAGATTCGAATATTAATTCTTTCAAAATTGAGATAAATAGACAACTGGATATTAAAGGAATCTCAGGATAAAGGCATGGCACAAAACTATTTTTCCCCTTTAAAATTGGTGTTCAGGTAGAAGATCAAACATCTTCTGGGTGAATGGCAGACCAGATTTAAAGGGCTAAATGGCTCACACACATCACAGCAGCCAGTGTTCTCAAGTCAACTTTATTTGTTGTTCATAATATGCTCAAATGGTAGGACGAGATAGCATTTCTTCAGGACCAGGAGCATATTTACATTGACGCAAGTTAGGGAAACAGTTAACACATTAAAATATAAAGGTACTAAGACATATACACTGAAAGTCCACGGCCCACTATGCACATCTGGACTGGGAGTTCAGGAGGCTGATGGCTTGGGGGAAAAAGCTGTTTCTCACTCTGGACGTAAGGGCCCGAGGGCTTAGGTACCTCCTGCCAAATGGCAGAAGGGAGACCAGTTTACATGTGGGATGTGTGGAGTCTTTCACAATGTTTATTGTTTTCTGCCTCCATCGAGTGTAGTAGATGTTCTTCGTGCTAAGGTTCCCCAGTGGTCTTTTCTGTTGACTTCACTATCCTCTGCAGGGTCTTGCAGTCTGAGGTGGTACTGCTTCCAAACAAGGTGGTGATATAGTTGCACAGGATGCTCTCAATAGATCTACATGAGAGGTTGGCAGTTGATGTGATTCTTTGGATGGAAATTTTTGAAGCATTTGTAGAAGTTCTTCTATTTGTCAGTAAGAGTGTTATACAGAGAACCTACACGGATCTTGTGAAATTTCAAGAAAATTCACAACTTTCCTTCAGCTTTTCATATTAAATTGCTTGCAATGTGCACAAAATAATAGTCCCATATGGTCCACCTGCTTGGCATAAACTCTCTAAGTGAACCGAGCAAGATCACATTTTAATTTGAAAAGAGTACAGTGTATTTTCCCAAATAATGCTCCAACTAAAATCAATGCAACTGGCGAAGCAATAACTTTACAATGGATTGGTACTTAATGCACTTCACTTGGCAGATGAAAATGCAGCCTGATGTCATTTGATTTCTCTTCAGGTGTCCAAAGCAGCCAATGTACATGACATGATAACTCCAAGGTTTGCACTAAGAATCTTCCATTGCTCCTGAACTCACTAGGATTTCCAAAAAAATAAACCCTTGCCCCATTTCAAATAAATAGAAAGCATCTTAAACAAAGATCTTATTTATCCATCATAGAGGAGTCTCCAGATTAGACATTGCTTTTCAAGACTATAAACATTTCCTATGCCCTAACTGGTCACACGCTGATATATTTGATACATTTGCATCATTTTAGGCTGCCACATTTTACATAATTTTTAGATGATATCCGATGTCTGTTTCTATTCCACATCTTCCTTTGATACATTCTGAATGACTTTTTTCTCTTCAGTACAATTTGCATGATTAGTCCCTGAAGATCTGAAGTATGTGCAGCCCTTGGGTGACATTTCATCATTAGCCACCATGGAAGTCAATGTGAAGCAATCAAAACCAATCTGTAGGGCAGCTGCAGGGCAACTTTAGAACAGGAGACTGCCAGTGGGTCAAGATGGGTTTTTTTTGCAACAAAGAACAATATACTACCTGAAGGACTGACACCTCAGAGCATAACACTCTACAACTTCTGGGCCAGAGAATTTAAGTGGCATCATATTAAACAGCATCATGCCATTAAAAGGCAATTATATTCTTAATTATCAAACTGTAGGGAGTTGAATGGGAAACTAATGTGCAAATCTAGCAAGTTCTTAGATAAAAAGGTCAAGGGTGAGCTGCCAAAAAAGTAGAGCAGTTACAATAGCCACAAGTCCTTAAGATTTGCAGCTCATGGTGAACCTCCTGTTCTCATGAGCTAGCTGGTTGATTTGTACTTTAATAATAATGCCTGTTATTATTGCACCATTTTCTTTCCCAGCGAGATCCAACCACTCTCTTTAATAGCATGTTGTACAAATTATTTGGAAGAATAGGCACAGAAATCAATCAATTTGTTTCAATCCACAGGTTGTGATACAGATTTAATTTTTAAAACAACTGCAATAGTTTACCATGATACTGTGATGGAATATTTGTAGATGCATTTGGGAGATAAATTGGTAAAATTAGAGTAGGCTACATACATACACAACTTTAAAACAGATCTTATTTGAAATACTGAAGAATTCATATTCAGTGACTTTACAGAAACTATGGAGAATGCTATGCACATTTCACAAGTAGGTGCCAATTGAAATTACATCGTTAAAGCAACAAGCAGGAGACACTCCATTGAAAGCTCTTTGCAAAGCTTTTGACAGAGTGCACAGAGAGAGAGAGAGAGAGAGAGAGAGAGAGAGAGAGAGAGAGAGAGAGAGAGAGAGAGAGAGAGTGAGAGAGTGAACAATGCAAGCCAGGAAGCTTGTTGAAACTGAAACAGAAAACTCCAGAGTGGCAGATGGCTAGAAGTGCTATCTGTCTGATGTTTCTCTTGGAATAAGGGGAACAGAAAGGAACTATGTGGTAGCCTGAAAGAAAGGCTGGAGAACCCTGATGGGGCAAGTTTCATCAGCAAGACATTGAGGTGACTAATGGTGGTACCTCAGTTGTGGAAATCCTGGAACAAATCTCTCTCTGCAAACCTACAAAGAAACTTCCTGAGTAGTAAACATTTACCTTTCGAGCACCAAAGCCTGGTAAATTTATATATGCTAAATTCTGTGCACAGTATAAGAATTGCCTGCAACCAGGGAACTTGGAAGAATGAGATTGAACTGTGAACAAAAAAAATTTTTCTTACATTTACACACACATCACATACATGTGCACTTAGAATTAGAAGGGGGTTAAGTTGGGTTAGTTAAGTTAAGCAGACGTGGACATACCCCTCCATAAATCTTCGTCCGTGAAGCCAAGCCAAAGAAGAAAGATAAGTTAAAATTTGATTCTGTTTTCATGTTTAAAGATAGTTTAAGTAATTACTTGTCTTGGTGAATGAATGTCTATTGCTGCTGGGTTTTGGGGTCCTTTGGGCTTGTAACAATACCCAGTAACATCATCCATATATTTCTTACATTTTTTAGGTAACTAAAAGAGAAAATGCAATAGGATTTCAGCCACTTATCCAGCGATGCTGTAAACTCAAAATGAAACGTCAGCTCACTTCAGATCCTTTTGGATGCCAATTGAAGACCCACATAATTTTCTAATAAAATTTTAAGCAAACAGCCTTATCAATGACATGGGCTGATTGCCAGCTTCAGTCAAGTAGAAATTACGATACACCAGCGGGACTGACTAGGAAGACAACTGCATTTCATTAAACTCTATAAATTTGATTCCAACATTCTATTCAGATTTATTCTAAGTACATACTCGTTCATCTGTGGTTACTTTCCTCTTTTTAGGGACAAGGATAGATCATTCACAATGAAGGAACAAAGGGACCTTGGTGTACATCCAATGATCCTTGAAGGTGACAGCAAAGATAGACAAGATGGTGGGAAGGCACTTGGGATGATTATCTTCATTAGCTGGGGAATAGAATACAAAAGCAGGCAAGTTATGATAAAACTTAATAAAAGATTAATTAGACCATAGCAAGAATACTTTGTACTGGAGAGGGTAAGAGTTGGCGGAGATACTGAAACTCACAAACACTGATTTAGGGCAAAGGATCGGAGATTTAGAAGGGATCCGTGAAAGATTTTTTAATCCCAGATGGTGGTTGGAATATGGAATGCACTTTCTGATAGGGTAGAGGAGCAAGGTACTTTTACTGCTTTTAAGTGCATTTAAACCACCTTGTTACGGGGGTTACCATTTCTTGAAAACTGTCCATATTGCTATTTTCTGATAAGCAAACACTCATTGCCATCGAGTCAAATGTTAGAAATAGAAATGTGTTCCTTCTGAATATTCTACTCAATAGCAATAATGAGTACTATAGATAGTGGTTCACAATGGAGGTAGGGGCACTGAAGAGATTTGCTTTGGAAACTAACAAGGTAATCTCTTAAGTGGCCAGCAGTTGTCTTGGGAGATACTATGGCTGCAGATGCTTAATTTTGAATAGAGATGTATATTTTAATTGCATATCAAATATAGGTAAGGTATTTTAATAATATAATTCACAATCTCAGGAAGGCTGAAGTGAGAAGTTTGCTGCTCAAGGTCAACCCTCGTAAGGCTGCAGGATCAGCTAACATCACTGGCAGGGTGCTCAGAGGATGTGTGGATCAACTAGCCAACATCCTCACAGATGTCTTCAACATCTCCCTGAGCAGCGCCATCATACCAACATGCTTCAAGGTGGCCACTATCATCCCTGTGCCGAAGAAGCTCTCAGTGTGCTGTCTCAATGATTACCGTCCTGTCGCACTCATGTCCACCGTCATGAAGTGCTTTGAGAAGCTAGTCATGGAGCACATCAAGGCTCAGTTTCCCCCCTCACTGGAACCCCTGTAGTTTATGTACCGTCCCAAGGCTTCACCCCCTAGCTGTCACCCACCTGGAAAATAAAAACTTATATGTTCAAATGCTGTTCGTAGACTTCAGCTCAGCATTCAACACAATCATACCTCAGCACCTTATTAGGAAGTTGAACCTGTTGGGCCTAAACACCTTTCTCTGTAACTTGATCCTTGACTTCCTGACTGGAAGACCTCAAGCAGACCGGATGAGAAACAGCATGTCCAACACCATCACAGTGAGCATGTGGGGCCCCAGGGCTGCGTGCAGTGAGATACAGTTCTAATCACATCATCAGGTTTGCTGATGTCACAGCAGGAATGATGAGACAGCTTTCAGAAAGGAGGTGCAATCACTAATGGACTGGTGCAGAGACAACAGCCTACACCTGAACGTCAACAAAACAAAGGAGATGGTGTTCACGTCACGGTAGTCAAGAGTACCAAATTCCTTGGCATGCACCTGGCGGAGAATCTCTCTTGGTCCCCCAACACTAGATCCATTACCAAGAAGGCCCAATGACTCCTTTACTTCCTGTGGAGGTTGAGGAAAGTTCAGCTTTTACCTTTGGCCCTCACTACATTCTATAGGGGATGCCTTGAGAGCATCCTATGTAACTACATCACTGCCTGGTTCAGGAACTGTACCATCTCAGAATGCAAGTCCCTGCAGTGGAGATCTCTCTCCCTGCCATGAAAGACATTTATAACGGCCATGTCTGCAGAAAGCCATAAACATTGAGAACAACTCTACACACTCCTCCCGCAATCTGTTCTCCCTCCTGCCATCCAAGAAGAGGTACCTCAAAGCATTCAGTTTCTCATGACCAGATTATGAGACAATTTATTTCCCCCCAAGCCGTGAAGCTTCTGAACGCCAGGGACACAGGAAAGAATATGTAACATGATATTTAATAAGTGATACGCTATTTATAAAAATGTTTCTGAGGTAATTTATCCATGTAAATAACCAGGTCCATGGTCTGTAGAAATGCTTCTCATTTTCACTGCGCACTGCAAGGTTATGGTATGAACAACTTGACTTAACTTAAATAAATTAATTGAGGTTGTTTAGGTTTACAACTTGCACTTACATTTTCAGATAGCGTAATGTTTCAGACACTGTGAGGGTAAATAATGTTGAAAACTATTGAAAAAAAACTGCGAGACAGCTAATTGATAATGTGGATTTTATTTTGGATTTTGTGTTTATTTATTTAATTACCACTCCCATCCAATACAGTCCATAACAACAAATTTGGTTCACATTGTGGTTATGACCCAGTAGCATCAACAGGAGTGGGCTGAGCACACAGCCTTGAGGTTGGGTCAGGATAAAGTGGAAGGACAAGGCTATTGCATCATCAGTGGAATGGTTCCATCTGTATGCAAATTGAAATAGGTCCAGTCTCTCTGGGAGGTGCACTTTAATGGATTCTGTCACCAGACGCTCAAAGCATTTCATTATGGTGGAGATCAGTGCCACAAGGCAGTAGTCATTGATGCTTGTTACTGTTGTTTCTTTGTACCGGGATGATAGTGGCTGCCTTGGAACCACCTCACCACCTTGCTGAAGCTTTCTTCATTTTTGTTCAATTTCTTCTAAAAATCAAAATAAATTTCAATATCCCAAAGGTGGAGGATGCCTTTTCCAAAAATAGCTAACATATAAAAATACAATGCATGCTAGTACCTAAACACTTATGGAAAGCCAACAGATGCTCAATGAATTACAGTGAACAGTGGTTGGTTGTTAGAAAGACTTCTCAGAGCGTTAGATTAAGCTGACAGATTTGACGGCTTTGTAGCCAAATTTATAGATCATACAAAGAGGAGGAGAGAGTAGTTTTCAGGAAGAAGGGAGTCATAGATGAACTTGGATAGTTTCGGAGAATGGACAAAGAATTGGCAGATGGAAAATAGCATTGCAAAGTGTATAGTTATGCCCTTTGGCAGAAGAAATATTTTCTAAATGGGCAAAGAATTCAGAAAGCAGAGGTCCAAAGGGAGTACTAAATATTAACTTGTAGGTTGAATCAGTAATAAAAAAGGCAAATGCAATGTTAGCATTCATTTCAAAACCTGAATATAAAGGCAAAAATGTAAAGTTATGTCATATCTATATATCGTTCATACCATGCTTGCACGGTCAAGACGAGATGGTGTTTCTCCAGGATCATGGAACATATTTATATAAATATAAGTTAGAACTTAAACACGTTAAAAAAATTAAGACATATACAGTAAAGGTCCACGATACACTATCCGCATATGTTCTTGGAATTAAGGAGCCTGATGGCTTGGGGGGAAAAAAAACTGTTGCCTTATCTGTACACAAGGGTCCGAGTGCTACGGTACCTCCCACCAGATGGCAGAAGGGAGAAAAGTTTACATGAGGGGTGTGTGGAGTCCTTCAAAATGTTTATTGCCTTTCACATGCATCGAGCATTGTAGATGTCCATCATGGTTGGAAGAGAGTCCCCAATGATCTTTTCTGCTGACTTCACTATCCTCTGTAGGGTCTTGCGGGGAAAGGTTGCATACCTTCCAAACCAGGCAGTGATGCATATGCACAGGATGCTCTCAATACATCCTCTGTAGAATGTCATGAGGATGGAGGGTGGGAGATAAACTTCCCTCAGCCTTCACAGGGAGCAGAGGCGTTGCTGGGCTTTCTTGGCTTTGGAGCTGGTGTTAAGAGACCAGGTGAGATTCTCCGTCAAGTGCATTCCAAGGAACTTTATACTCTTGATGACCTCAACAGTCGAGCCGTCAATGGTCAGCAGACTGTGGTCTCCCCCCACACCTCCAATCGTCTTCTCCTGAAGTTGACAGCCATCTCTTTTGTTTTATTAAAATTCAGAAACACGTTGTTGGTTCTGCACCAGTCCATTAGCGGCTGCATCATATGCTAAACTCCTCATTCTTACTAATTAGGGCCACCACGATCATGTCATCAGCGAATTTGATGTGGTTCAAGCGATGTTTAGCTGCACAGTCAGGAGTCAGCAGAGTGAACAGCATGCAGCCCTGGGGTGCCCCTGTGCTCAGTGTGGTGGCCTTGGAAGTGCTGTTACCAATCCGGATTGCTTGAGGACTCCCCAACACGAAGTCAAGAATCCAATTGCAGAGGGAGGTGTTTAGACCCAGCAGGCTCAACTTCCTTATCAGGTACTGAGGTATGATTGTGTTGAATGCTGAACTGCTGAGGCTTTACAAGGTGTATGGCATTTGGTGTATCGCGAGCAGTTTTGGATGTGCTGGCATTGGAGAGGGTCCAGAGGTGATTTACAAGAATGATCTGAGGGTTAATGAACAAGAAGATACAGGCTTTAGGCCTGCAGTTAAGAAAGATGAGGATCTCATCACAACATTCCAAGTATAGAAAGGGCGAGATTGAATGGATGTGGTGATGTTTTCAGTAGTGGGAGAGGCTATGACCAGTCTATCAAATAGAAAAGAGAAGTTTCTTCAATCATATGATTATGGAATTCATTGCCACATATGGAAGTGGAGGCTATTTTTAAAGCAGAGGTTGACAAGCTCTTGATCAGTAAGGGCATCAATGGTTATGAGCAAAAGGCAGGAGAATAGGGTTGAAAGGAAAAATACATCAGCCATGATTTGAATGGGGGAACAGACTCGAGGAATCAAAAGGCATAACTCTGTTCCTAAATCTTATGGTCTTATTGACGTGCAATGTTTCAGCAATCTCACCTCTTCATTATTTGAAATAAGCATATAAATGGTGTCTTCATCTGGGAATCAACATATAATAGTCTTTTTATACATATTAATAGAGAAAATCATGAAATAGTAATGGTGTGTTTTAATAGAAATTTAAATGAAACAACACTGTGTTCCTTTTATTTTAGTTAGCATCCAATGACCATATCCTATTGCTCACTTTGCAATATCTCCAAATATATTTCTCATTAAGTACAAAAGGCCAAACATACATTAAAAAAGCAATGCTACATTATCTTTTAAAATTGCAACCATTCAAAGCTGCAGGCCATGTACCCTATCAATGAAGCAGTCTAAAGTAATTGGGTTATAATGTGCTTCAGAAATGGTTGTAATAGATGTGGACCTGAATGTTTTGATGTTACAATGTCAAACAAGTAATAAATAAAGTCATAGGCAAATGATAGGTGTCTCTGACTTGATGCAGTTAGATAGATATAGAGTGTGATGCTTCATTGAAAAGGGTAATCTCTTTTCTGCCTCACAATGAATTTACAATCAAAAAGTTGCTACATAATAGGTGAGATGGTCACTGAAGGTTATTATTCAACTTTCGTTTTAGCTGAATCAATATATATTTTGCAATGTACTCATTCTCAATTATGCTATCCATCTTCTAGGTTGGGTGTTGTTAGGTACGTAACTGCTATTTTTAAACTCCACTGAATGTAACTTTAAACAGTTAAAGTCATGCTTTTACCAGTCCTGAGCCCACTGTCCACATCTGCCCTGAACATTGTTCTTACGACCACATTTAGTTCTGCAGATCCCATTGGAGATCAAAGCACCTCTGAACTGCCATTAGTTTGCTGTGGAGTGGCTCAGCAGCACCTAGACCAGATCCAAGTCACTGAGATTTCTTCATAGCTTTTTGCAGCTATCAAAAGTATATATTTTCAACTAGCTCTGATTGAAAAAAAATTGACAAAAATCCGAGTAATAAAGTCACAGCACAGAAACAGGCCCTTCAGCTCAGCTCATCTGTGCTCACCAAAGTGTCGACCTGAGCTCGTCCCATTTGCCAGCATCTGGCCAATATCTCTAGAAAACATTCCCATCACGAACCTGCCTCAACATTGCAATTTGAGCTACCCCTACCACTTCTGTTGGTAGCTCGTTTCACATACTGATGTGTTATTTAAAAAAAGTGCCCCGAGGATCCTTTTATTTCTTTCCCCTCTCTCCTTTAATGTATGCCTTCTAGTTTTAATCTCCTCTAATCTATGAAAAAGGATTAGGACTATTTACTTTATCTCTGTCCAACTTGATTTTAAAAAAACATCCAAAAAGTCACCCCTCAGAATCCTCTTCTCCAGGGAAAGCAGCCCAACCTATCTAGTGTCTCCTTATGACTGAGGCCTTTTGGGCCTAGAACCATTCTTGCAAATCTTTTCTGCACCCCTTTCCAATTGAGTGACATTTTCCCTTTAGCACAGCAATCACAAAGTCACACAATACTCAAAATGTGCCTTGTGCAGCTGTAACATAATGGCACAACACAATGCCCTGATCAAACAAGGCAAGTGTGCCAAATGCCTTCTTCACTACCCTGTCTACCTGCATGCCACTTTCAAGGAGCTCTGCACATACATCCCAGTCTCTCTACAATGCTCCCCAGGGCCATATTCTGCTTTTGATGACCTTGCACTTGTCTGAGTTAAATTCCATTGCCATCTCTTGGCCCACTTTCCTAATTCATCTAAATCCTGCTATGTATGTTAGATAGCCGCCTTCACTGTTCACTATATAAGATGTAATTGAGGCTAAATGTATTTTATTTGCACACAGAACAGAGAGGATTAAAAAAAAAAGTCATTTTCCTCAGAAGAGGAGAAATATCATAGACGATTAGATGTATTGGAGTGAATTGACTTTTTAAACTATCTTTCTTCCCAAGAGGATATCTGATTACAGAAGAGAGTAAAGATCGCTATTCACAGGTTTTGCATACAAGGAGCATTATGAAATCAGTAAAGATGGGAGCCTCTAATGAAATAAAAACTGCATCTGTTCGGTACTTTTAAATAGAACTACCACTTGGTAGCATTTTGAACTCATCTGGCAATAAGGAGTTATCAACCCCATGGTGCCATGACTGAACATGGCTGATTCAAACATAGCCTCTGTGTGCTGCTCCACTGTAGATATAACAGAGAATACTAGATGTGCACAGGCTAGACTGTGGAGATGTGGTGTCACAGATCCATGGGAGTGATGGGGAGAATCCAGTGGGCATTACGGAAAGGACTGTGGCTCATTCAGGGAGGATGCAAACCTTAAGTGTCAATCATGATCACTGGGAAGTTGGATGATTGGCTCTTGTGGATCAATAGGTAGTTTGGAGTGGTTCAGAACAGGAGGTCATATCCCAGGGTTGTTGTAACCAAGAGGCCAATCAGTATGAATCGAAAGGGAAGAAACATCAGGATTATGGGAAGGGCTGCATGTTGAGCAAGGGATTGATGGGTTGCCTGGACAGGAAGGTTAGATGGTGGATTCAGGATAAGGTTAGGAAGTTAACAGAAGAGCTATCAGACCAGGGGTGATAGACTGGGTCAAAATGAAAAAAAAACATAAGCATTCATGTGTTACCTGCAGGGAAGTGAGAGATGCAATAATGATCACCTTAATCCAACCACCAAAGAAGTCTGTGTGGTTCTTCTACATTGTTAAGATATGGATTTTGAGATGACGAGATAATTTGCATCTTATTAAGCCCACAGTCACTGGCATCAAGAAAGATGCCAGTATTAGCTTTGGATTCCAGGGAGATATCATACCATTAAGTAATTTTGTCAGAGGAGACCAAGGTTCATTAGGTATTTTTAAGACCATAAAACATAGGAGCAGGAATAGGCTATTCAGCTCATCAAGTCTGCTCCACCATTTAATCATGAGCAGATCTATTTTCCCACTCAGCCCCACTGCCTGGCCTTCTCCCCATAACCTTTAATACCCTGACTAATCAAGAACATATCAATCTTTGTCTTAAATGAGGTCATCCACTTTGGAAGAAAGAATAAATGAGCAGATATTTTTTTTAAAATGGGGAGGAAATTAAAAGTATCCAGATGCAAAGGGACCTGGGAGTTCTCGTGCAGGACAGCATGAAGGTAAACTTGCAGGTTGAGGCCAATGACTTGGCCTCCTCAATCTCCTGTGGAAACAAATTCCACAGATTTACCACCCTCTGGCTGAAGAAATTCCAGCGCATTTCTGTTCTAAGTGGATGCCCTTCAATCTTAAAGTTGTGCCCTCTTGTCCTAAACTATGGGAAATTACCTTTCTACATCTACTCTCTTTCTATGCCTTCCAACATTCAAAATGTTTCAATGAGATTCCTTGTCATTCTCCTAAATTCCAACAAATGCAGGCCAAGAACTGTCAAATGATCCTCATATAACCCTTTCATTCTCAGAATCTTCCCAGGGAACCTCCTTTCAACCCTCTCTAACATCAGCACATCCTTTCTTAAATGGGCTCAAAACTGCTCACAATGCTCCAAGTGAGGTCTCACCAGAGGCTTATAAGGCCTCAGCATCCTATCCCTGCCCTTGTATGCTATTGCATTTGACTTCTTCAGCACTGCCTCAACCTGCAAGTTTACCTTCATGCTGTCCTGCACGAAAACTCCCAGGTCATTTTGCATCTGGATACTTTTAATTTCCTCCCCATTAAAAAAAAATCTGCCCATTTATTCTTTCTTCCAAAGTGCATGACCTTAGACTTTCTGACATTATATTTCATTCGCCACTTTTCTGCCCATTCTGCTAATCTGTCTAGTCCTTCTGTGCCCTACCTGCTCCTGTGCCCTACCTGCGCCTGTGCCCTACCTGCGCCTGTGCCCTACCTGCGCCTGTGCCCTACCTGCGCCTGTGCCCTACCTGCGTCTGTGCCCTACCTGCTCCTGTGCCCTACCTGCTCCTGTGCCCTACCTGCTCCTGTGCCCTACCTGCTCCTGTGCCCTACCTGCTCCTGTGCCCTACCTGCTCCTGTGCCCTACCTGCTCCTGTGCCCTACCTGCTCCTGTGCCCTACCTGCTCCTTGTGACCTACCTGCTCCTTGTACACTACCTGCTCCTCCACCTACCTTTGTACCATCCGCAAACTTGGACACAAAGTTATTCATTCCATAATTTGTGAGCTAGTATACCTGGAAATAAACAACTAAACTTGTCATGTGCAACACGTGATGAAGAATGTATACTTCAAGCGACATGCTTCTCTAAATCCAAATATTTAGAATCCTCTTGCACATTCAATGAGGCACTGTTCCAGTGCAAAACAAAAAGCAGGTTTAAATTGCTTATGAAGGTTTGTTATTCACTACTCATGTCCCTTGCTTTCAGTCAAAGTGACCATCTCCAACAAGTAACAGTAAAAGCTACGATTCTCATTGATCAGGCACAAACAACCTCTATCACCATTAAACCAAATTGACTATCTCCAGATTGATTATTTCAAATACCCATGAATAAATGACCACTGGGTAATTTCAGGAGTCTTTATTTACTTGGTGGCTTAATACTTACTGGTCTATGAAATGTTAAAGGTACAGTTCATCAGAAAGGCCCGGCAGTGAGAAAATAGTCACATTACAAACTGAGAAACCACAAATAATGAAGACATGCACAGGTAGAGAAAGACACATTTAGAAGAGAAAAGGCAGCAGGGACAGCTGCTCAGTTTGATAATATCATTATAAGGCAAAATTCCAGCAAAGTGGCATAAGATATTAATCAATGAAATGTAGCAGAATGTTTGAAATTCATTTTTAAATTATTTATTTGTCGAGTTACAGCACAGTAAAAGACCCATGAGCCTGCACCACCTAAATACCCTCATGTGACCAACTAACCTAACAACTCCAAAAGTTTTAAGAATAGGAGAAAACTGGAGCACCCAGAGGAAACCCACGCAGGCATGGGGAGAAGGTACAAACTCCCTATGGACAGCGCCAGATTTGAACCCGGGTCACTGGCGCTGTCATGCTGTTGTGCTAACCACTAAATTAACCATCCTACCCTGGACAGAACAAAGCAGGCCGGGGTTCACTTCATGATCAGCGTGAAACACAAAAGTCTGCAGACGCTGTGATTGTAGTAAAAATGCACATGAATGCTGGAGGAACTCAGCTGGTCTTGATTGTCTATAGAAGGTCAAGATATGTTACACATTCGGGCCTGAAGTATAAGCAATGGTATATACCCTGAAGAAGTTCTCCTCCTCTTTATTCTGATGCCTTTTTGCTCTTTGCTTATACAGTGGAACCCAAATTTAATGCAAATGCGGATATAACACGATGAGTTATTGGATTCATTGGCAGGAGCGGGGGCCGTCCATGTAGTAACCACAAAGAATGGGCAAGTGATGGTGTGAGATACAACTTACAATATCTCTGTGCTGGACAAGCTCTGTGCCTCTCCGCCCAGTCCTAAAACTGTCACAGCGCTGAGGCAGTGGGAGAGGAAGAGTAACATCAACCAGGTTCCCCTGCCACAGGAGAATACGAACAGGAAGCGCCTGTCCTTGCATCACTCTGCAGCCCTGTGGTCCCAAGTGCACAGCTGACAGTCTCCAGAACCCCTGGCTGCAGGGATGGTCATTCAAATCACATCGACCACTAGGCTTGATGCTGCCTATGAACCAGCCGGCAGCATCAGGAGAGAACCAGAGCCATCACCACCATCAAGTAGCTTGGAGAGGTCACCAAAGTCAGAAAAAAATGGCTAGCCAGGTGCGGGCTGCGACAAATATCCAGGCTTTGTTCCGAGGTACCAAATTAGGTGAAGGAGGGAGGCAGCTCCGGCGGGGAGGGGGGGGGGAGAAGAGGGGGGGATCCATGGAAGTATCTATAGATGCAGTTGGGGGATAACACCAAGAACGTCCACCTGCAAATGTGCAAGGCGCGGGACCTCAGAGCCAGAGAGAGCAACTCAAGGCTGAGGGACCAGCAATTTGGATCAAGTGCAATGCTTGCTACAACCCCCACATCCGCTGAGATAGGTGCCTTATAAGCACCGTCAAAGCATATCGCCAGCCAGAGATAAACGGGGAGATTGGTAATGTACCTAGAATTTAAAAAATTACGGCTTACAAATACACGAGGTAGGGCGGGGGAAATCACAATAGTACTTCATTTTGTGGGGGCAATGCCCACGAATGCTCCCCAACCTTTGGTGCCGACCCTGATAAAATACACTGAAACCCCAATTTAGTGCGACCCTACTTTTTTTGCGATTCGATTTTTTTAAAACCCAAACCATCGCATCATAATGGGGTTCCTCTGTATCTTGAAGAAGGGTTCAGGCCTGAAACATCAGTAAGAGATCTTTACCTCCTATTGAACCAGTGAGACCGGCGGAGTTCCTCCCATCATTTTTGTCTGCTTTTACTTCATGATCAGAGACCATATTACTAAATGGTGGCATGTAAGAAGAGGAATCAAGAAAGTGAAGGTTCACTTCTCCCTTGTAGTGAATAAGGCGACAATGTCAAATGAATGAATCTTCCTCTCAGGCTGTAGTACAATAGCAAGAGAGATCAGGAAATTGAAACACAAGCCGTCACATCGAGAGTTTAAGTAATATGTCCTCTATGTTGATTAGCCATCTTCACCTTGATACACATGAAAACCCAGAATTACGATTTCACTCCCAATCTGGCAGGAATTTTGAATGGTATTGGATGTTCCTTGTATTTTTTCTTTTATAAAATTTTATTTGTTAATCAAAATGAATCATGCAATCAAAATACATGTAGATACATAATATTTGTCCCATATAATCACCCCCCCCCCTCTAATCTACCCCCCCAAAAAAAGAAAGAATAAAAAATAGAAGGGGAGTTCAACTGCCCTAATAATCATTAATGATTGCCATGGTTTGGTGCAACCCCAACAACCGTGGGGGGGAAAAAAACTATTAAAAATTCAAGTTCCTTGTATTTTCAACCTTACAATTGTAATTTACTTTTATTCAGAGTGCAGAAGATTGGTGCTTGGATGCGCTTTTCCAGACCATGTTACCAAATCGATTAGCTGCTGGCTACACACACACACACACACACACACACACACACACAGAGACAAAGAAGGAAAATCACTTTTACAGTCCTTGGGCAACTGTTGCACACACATAAATATGGAGAACATAAATAATCTTCAATGACAGACATCACCTAATCTACAAATAACCTACTCCATTGTGTATGCATGTGTCCCAAAATAAAGATTCACACATTTCCTCTTCCAATTTCATGTTAATTACACTGTTCCAAAATAGCTAGCAATTTGCATTTTGCCAGTTTGGTGGTTAATTTCAGCAAATAACATTTCCTTCTTGCATCAGTCCCATCATATTTAATGGAATATCCTCATGGTTTGTCATCACATTGCTAAACAAATATTTTCTTTCCAGCAAGAGGTTATATTGGATATTTGGGAGCCATGCCACCTTATGACAGACTGGGAACAACCTTGACCTGCAGTCTCACCTGATGCAAGTTAATTTCACTGTAGTTGTCTTCCAATCAATGTCTATCAGCAATTGAAAGATCTGCACTGAAAATAAATTCAGCTTTGTATCTTCTTGGCCATGAGTCATTGATCCTAGAAACATCTTTACCATTGTTCTCTGAAGCTCCTACTAACCAATGTCACATTGCAGTTAAGTTGTCCAAAACCATGAAAATAAATCAACTTCCAACAGATGATAGAAATGTCATTGCTCTCAAGGGCACTCAAACATTCACAGATCAAACATCTGAAGATGCATTGTAAATTGTTATAGTTTGATCAATTTCATGCACTATGTCAACTGAATACTTTTCCAATTGTCCTGAAAGATTGAATTATTTAGCTGGGCAGGCTTCTACACTGCTTTACACACCATTGCACCAGCACAGAGCCATCATGCCAAACAACAGCTACATAGTTCCAAATATAGCTGGAAATAGGCAGACCCAAACCTCATTCAAACTCAAATTAATGTCATTATAGTGCACTGTCATCATGTCTTATTACAGATAATAAGAATCACCTGGCATGTTCAACTTTAGCAAAACTCCATTTGCATCTTTATTTCCACACAGATTGGTCCAGAAATTGCAAGCATCACCATCACAGAAAAAATAATCTTCACACTTTTGTTAGAAATAAAACAATTAGAACACTTTGTATGTGATAATGGACACCCTATGCTTCTGAAGGATTCACTAACAATAGCCTCTTTTCCACGGGCATCCAGTTAATTGGCTGTGCAGTGTCCTGGGATAAGAGGCACTTTGTGCCATTTCCACTGGGCCACCCATTGGTTTTCCACTAAACACACTCATCCCCGGGGATCAGAGTGTTCTACCTTCAACTGGAAATGGTCGACTTTCTGCTGTCCCTGTTCCACTAGTTTTATCAGCAAACGTTGGGGATATGAGTATGAGTTTAGGGGGTTAATCCCCGGCATGAAATGACATCATTTGATGCTGGTGTTCAGACAGTGTTCCTTTTCCATGGACCCTGTCCCAGTAAATTCCCAGTTAATTCCTGGGACAGGGTGCCAGTGGAAAAGGAACTAATGTGAATCACAGCACTAGGATCACATGGACAAAATTGGCTTGCATCATCGGGAAGAAATTTAAGCAAAGGTATAACCAACATGAGTTGAAAATATGCACAAGCTTAAATCATTCAAATAACGAATAGAATTCTGGACATTTTAAACAAGAATCTAAAATGATGAAAATGCTCACAGCATTTCTGCAGAGATAAAGAGTTCATGTTTCTGGTCAATGACCTTTCATCATCGACAACTTGACTTCTGTGGTCTTTGGATCATTGTCTCTCTTGGTGCCCTCTCATCTTAAAGTACTTTCAATATCATAAATCAGCTTGTCTTCTTCAAACACATTTTCCTCCATTTCTATCTATTCGTTCCAGCAAGTTCTGATCTTCACAATAAAGGCACAGGATGGAGCTTCCTCTTTGCTGAATTTGTCTTTCCACTATAACATCCCACCTTAACCCATATAAAAGTTTGTAAGATTTTAAACACAAACTATTTTCACTACAAATGTGCAATCATTTGCACATGCCCAAACAATTGCCTGAAGACAACTCCACCACAGTGTAAATAGATCACTGCTGGGAATGCCTTCTAATTGTGTTCAATTTTATGTCTCAAGAAGGCTCAGTTGGCAAAACTGAATATCTCAGTAACAAGGACACTATTGCACATATTTTAATATTTTAAAGGTTTATAAACGTGTGTTTTTAAATGACTAAGAAAGTGATTACTGTAACTCAAGGTAACTATAAAATAATTTTATACATTTTAAGTTGTTCTCAATCATTCAAAAATTATTTTAAACATTCAATGAGGATTGCTACTTTAAAATTACATTTAAACATTAGCTCATGTCAGAGGTTGACTTTACTAGTAAGTTTGAGTTGAAGCATTGAAGTAAAAATGATCAGCATCAACAAAATTTGGTGCCTGGATCATCAACTCTACTCCAACATTACCTCTGGTAGTTTAACTCCTTATGTTGCAGGATAGTACTCAAAAATCTCATCTTATGTCATCCTTAGTCTCTATCTTGTCAGTGATTATCTGTCAGGTGTCAATACCCAATCAATTCAACATGTGCATAACATCACTCCGCTTGGTCCAAAAGTGTGTTTGCCATTTATTCTAACCAGACAACCCGAAAGATGCTGTAATTGTGGCCAAGTTCAAGATTGAAGGCAAGTCTGACTGTGGCAACTTCTATTGTCTGCCATAATGAAAATCATCACCAGGATCCTCCTCGTTGAGGCATCTTCTTGTGACAACTCCCAAGAGCAATACATGATGCCATTTATATAGTGCCTCTTTTAAAAACTTCAAAAAGCAGCAAGTATCAACCAATAAACATGACTATTCTTAATAAAATTCCATCAACTGGTACTTCCTAATATCATGTCTCAGTGAAGACCAGTGTAAAATAAGTCTGTGACATTGCCCTGATACTTTTTCCCAGTCTTTCCCGATACAAACTTGTATGTTATCTCCAATTAACATTTTGTACGAGGTGACTCAATCTTCAGAACAAATGGAGAACCTTTCCCATGGGAAACCCAACCTCAAACAACAAACTACAGTATGATGTTTGCAGTGGCATGCGCTTGGAATTGCCAAAAAAAAAAATCGGCTGGAGGAATACAACATGTCAAGCAGCATGAAAATGTGGGAGTGGGGTGGGGATGGGGTTGGGGTTGAGGTGCAGAGCTTTGGGTTGAAATCTTTCATCAACTGATCATGGAGAGGGAAGATAGCATTAGCAGAGGATGGGATAGGTAAGACAGGGGATAGCAGGGGATTGGGGATCCTTGGAGGGGTCGAGTTGGGAGCAAAAGGCAAGTGAAAAAGAGAAAAAATTATTTTAAAAGGGCAAAAAGAACAAGAAATTGTATGTTGGTGAACCTTTCAGTGGTAGTGAAAGTATTGGAGATGGTTCTTCAGGATAGAATTCACAGTCTCTCCGTGACTGTGTGGGTTTACTCCATGTGCTTCAATTTCCTCCCACATTCCAATGACATAGAGATTAGTTGATTAATTGGTCACACAGATGTCATTGGGCAGCGCAGGCTCGAAAACCGGAAGGGCCAGTTACTGTGCTTTATCACTAATCTAATACTAGCAAAGCTAAAGCTGTCATTTCCATTTGGCTTCAACATCTCCAATTTATAATCCTTGTTCATATTAATGAATGACAAAACTCAGCAATGGTGTCATTTCCAACCCCATCTTCTTGTCTTCATTTGATTATAAAGACCATCATAATGATGGACCTCAACCTCACTTGTTCCTTATATTTGATGACAATGCCTTCTTTCTTTTCCCTCTGCAACACTCTCTGCCTCAACTCAAAGTTCTGTTCCATTAAAAAACTTGGCCCATGACGTCCCTGCCTTACAATTGCCCCCCTGGTTTTCAGACATCTCACTGGAAATCCTTTGTCAGGTCTTTGATTTTCCCACTCCTACTCCCTCCTTTCAGCTCAATTCTCAGCCGCCTTTGTTTTCCTTTCCTCCCTTCTGTTTGCCAGCTGATCTGGCTTGTCATGCCCTACTATACTTTTGAAGCAAGATGCGGTTTGACATTTTTACAGCTCTAAATTTTCTCTTTTCTAATGTGCATGCATCACTTTGTACCTGAAACATTCCAAAATAATAATGAACTGTCTGTTGAAGCTAACTACCTTCACAAACTTGAAAAATTCAAGTGGATACTGGATCGTCATTCTTGGCCACTGCTAGTATCCAAATTGTACTCTGTGGCAGGAGTAATCATTTCAATTGGGAAGTGAGTTAGTTTTTAAAATATATATTTTAATGTTAAAATACAGGACTCCTTTTCTGTATTTTTGCATGGATTGCTCAAATAACAAGGCTGTTATTCAGCCTTGCTGCACAGACTGACAGATTTCAAGTTACACAACAGCATAAACATTCTGTTTACTATGAGAGAAGAATTTCTAAAGAGGTTACATAACATTGTCAAAGAAAATGAATTTAGAGATCACAATTGCATTGGTAACTTATAGCTACCAGGTCCTTCTTCTAGAAAAATGGTTGGTTGAATGTCCTCAAAACTAAGTCAGTGAGTTAGCAAAAGGATTTTGGGAGATGGAGGCTGGTTAGTATATGTATTTGGTGCTTTTAGCTTCAGGCCACAATTATTGCTACTGATGCCATGGAGATCTGTCGCATCACCATGATTGCCTACCTCTTTTTCATCTCTGATGTCAAGACCCATCAGTGAGTTCTCACATTATTCCAGAGGGGAATCTGTTCTGAATCACCTCGGTAATGATGTGAGTGCTGTGAAATGCCAGAGGTGCTGTTCCATTCAACATACCTAAAACACTTTCAAACATGGTCCATAATGGAGTGTGCAACAGACCAGGCCAGCAATGCAGAGAAACTAATTCTCTGCTCAGCCATGCAAAGGTATACTGTGTGGAATAGATTCACTTCTCAAGTCAAGGCACTTTTATTTATCGTTCATACCATGCTCACATGGTAAAGATGAGATAGTGTTTCTCAAAGGCCATGGAGCATATATACATGAATATAAGTTAGAATAGAAGTTAAACACATTAAACATATTAAGACATATACAGTAAAGGTCCACGGTACACTATCCACATGTGTTCTGGGAATTAAGGAGCCTGATGGCTTGGGGGAAAAAAAACTGTTGCCCAATCTGGACATAAGGGCCCGAATGCTACAGTACCTCCCACCAGATAGCAGAAGGGAGAACAGTTTACATGAGAGGATTGCGGAGTCCTTCACAATGTTTATTGCTTTTCACCTGCATCGAGCATTGTCCATCATGGTAGGAAGAGAGTTCCCAATGGTCCTTTCCACTGACTTCACTATCCTCTGCAGGGTCTTGCGGCCTGAGCTGGTACAGCTACCAAACCAGGCGGTAATGTAGTTGCACAGGATGGACTCAATACATACTCTGTAGAATGTAGTGAGGATGGAGGGTGGGAGATGAACTTTCCTCAGCCTTCGCAGGAAGTAGAGACACTGCTGGGCTTTCTTGGCTATGCAGCTGGTATTAAGGGAGCAGGTAAGATTCTCCACCAAATGTACTCCAAGGAACTTGATACTCTTGATGACCTCAAAGGTCGAGCAGTCAATGGAGCGTGATACCCCCGGGCCCTCCTGAAGTTGACAACCATCTCTTTTGTTTTATTAACATTCAGATACAGGTTGTTAGCTTTGCACCAGTCTCTTTAAGCTAACTCCTCATCTTTACTAATAAGGTCATGTCATCAGCGAACTTGTTGATGTGGTTCAACCTGTGTTTAGCAGCTCAGTCATGGGTCAGCAGAGTGAACAACAGTGAACTAAGCACGCAGCCCTGGGGGGGCTCCCATGCTCAGTGTGATGGCCTTGGAGGTGCTGTTACCAATCCAGTCTGCTTGAGGTCTTCCTGACAGGAAGTCAAGAATATAATTACAGAGTGGGGTGTTTAGACCTAGCAGGCTCAACTTCCTTATCAGGACCTGAGGTATGAAGTGATAAATACCAAACTGAAGTCAATAAACAGCATTCAAACATACAAAATGTGGGCCAAATTTTAAGCATCAAAATTTTGTTAAAACTGCAATATTAAACCTCATGTATGGGAATTGAAATAAATGAGCTAATAGTACACCTGACCATCCAAAATGTTAAAATAAACAAAACAGGACCTCTTCCCCTCTAACCCCCTTGCTTCCCATCCCCTTAACCACCCACACACATCCTACTGATCCTCTCAACCTTTATCCTGCTCATGAATGGCACCTGCCCCTTCCACTCAGTCTTCACTGCCTCAACCTACCACCTCCCCTCGGACCCCCTCAACCCACCTCTCCCTCTCACTCCCTCAAACCTCCCCTCCCCCTGACCCACTCAAACCTCCACCTCCCTCTGACCACCTCAACACCTCGACCCCTTCAACCCTCCTCCTTTCCCGACCCTCAACCCTCCTGCTCACCTGACCCTTTCAACCCTCCTATTTCCCCACTATCCTCAACTATCCTCTCTCTGACCTTCTCAAACCTCCTCATCCCCAACTCCCCAAGCCTCCTCCTCCTCTCCTGACCCTCTCAACCCAATTCCTCTCATTCTCCTCAACCCTCCTCCTCTCTTGTCTTCCTCCTTTTCCATGACCATTTCAAACAACCTCCACCCTCTGACCCCAACTCTCCACTTTTCTCTGAATCCTGCCATCTCACTGAAACCTATAATCCCTTCCACAACATCATGATCCTCTTTAATCTTCCCCTCTCTGAGAGTAGAGAGTTCTGTCAGTAGAATCTTCAACCATGTCCCCATACAACTACACTTTAACAAGTGCCATGTCTGCCAATGATGCCAAGCTCTTCTTCCTCCATATTCAAGCCTACTTCTGCAACAAGGATTCTCTACCCCCCCCACTCAGGACCTCTTCTTCCACCCTAAACCTTCTTGCTTCTCTTGGCCACTTCGTCTGGCCTTCTGCTCTCTTTGGATCTTTTTTTTCCTAGGTTCTTCCATTACATCAACCATCTCAACTTCATGAGAGGGGGGGGTGGGGGGGTGGTTTGGGAGGAAAGGGGGGGGGGGAGAAAAAGTCACTGTATATGTGTGAAAAAGAAATAGTGTATATCATGGCTAATGTGATTTATGGTGTGAAAAATAAAAAAATTTAAAAAAAACCATCTCAACTTCATTACTCCACTTACCTATTTCAATCTTACCCCCTCAGAGCGCTCTGCCCTCCATTCACTCCGCACCAATCCCAACCTTACTAAAAAAAAAACGCAGACAAGTGAAGTGCTGTTGTAGTCTGACTCTCTGGTGTCTACCTTGCCAAGACCAGTGAACAGCTCTTAGACATCTATTCTTACTAAGCCCTTACAGGATCCCCACCAGAAAATGTCAAGCCACATCGTCCCGCACCTTAACGGACTTCATCAATCCTGCTAATCTCCCATCTGTGGCCTCAACTCTCATCATTTTGCCACCCTATTCTACCTCCAACTGAAGATCCACAAATACAATGACCCCTGTAGAATCATTGTCTCCACGTGATCCTACCCACTGAATTGGTATCATCATACCTCAACTCCATTTTGTCCTCTTTGGTCCAGTTCAATCCCACCTCTATCTGGGATACCTCACATACTCTTCATCACTGACAACTTACAGTTGCCTAGACTGGAATACTTTTATCATGGACGTCCAGACCTCTTGCACTTCCCCCATAAAGTAGCCCTCAGGGCTCATCACTTCTTCCTGGATAACAGCCCCTCCTGCACCTGGTAGAATTTGTACTCACCCTCAATAACTTCTCTTTGGCTCTTCCCACTTGCTCTAAATCAAAGGGGTAGCTGTGGGCCTCAGCTCTGCTTGCCTGTTTTTGGTTATGTGGAGCAATCCATGCTGCAAACCTACACAAGAGGCTCCTCAACTCTTCTGCTACATTGAAGACTACACAAGTGCTGCCTCCTGCACCAATCATGAGCTCATGAACTATACTGCCAACTTTCACCCTGAACTTAAATTTACTGGTCAATGTCAGGTAATTCTCTCCATTTCCTCAGTCTCTCTGTCTCCAGTACAATAAAACTATCTTCTTCTATAAACTTACTGACTCCCACAGTTACCTTGATTACATTCCTTTCCACCCATTTCCTGTAAGGATTCTATTCATTCCTCTCCAATGGTCAGTCTCCACCACATCTGCTCCCAGGATGAGGGTTTCCATTCCAAGACATCCGAGATGTCCTCCTTCTTCAGTAAATGTAGCTTCCCCTTTTCTGACATAAACTCAGCCCTCACCCACATCTCCTCTCACATCTGCCCTGGCCCCCTCACACTAAAGTTGCAACAAGGAAAGATTCCCTCATTCTCCTGCATCAACCCATCGGCCAGTGCATCCAACATTTCAATTTCTGCCACCACAGGACACACCTTCTCCAACTGGCACAAACGCTATAGCGATTAGCACAATCCCTTAACAGTACCAGCAATCGGGACTGGGGTTTGAATCCCATGCTGTCTGTAAGTCTGTACATTCTCCCCATGTCTGCATGGGTTTTCCCTGGGGGTTTTTGTGCCCGAGAGTTTAGGTTAATTGGGTGTAAATTTGGTGGCATGGACTCATGGGCCCAAATGGCCTGTTACCATGCTGTTTGTCTAAGTTAAATTAAATTTTTAAAAAAATTATCCACATTCTGCCTCTGCAGCGCTCTCATTCACTCATCCCTTCCCACTAATTGCCCCCGGTACCTATCCCTGTGACAGCAAGCATTGTTACACTTACACCTTCTTTCTCTCCACTATTCAAGACTCCAAACAGTCTTTCCTTTCCAAACTAAACTTTATTTACAATAAAACTATGTACAAAAGAAAACCATACATACTTAGTGTCATATAACCATATAACCACTTACAGCACAGAACAGGCCAGTTCGGCCCTACTAGTCCATGCCGTAACAAATCCCCACCCTCCTAGTTCCACTGACCAGCACCTGGTCCATACCCCTCCAGTCCTCTCCTCTCCATGTAACTATCCAGTCTATCCTTAAATGTAACCAATGATCCCGCCTCGACCACGTCTGCCGGAAGCTCATTCCACATCCCTACCACCCATTGCGTAAAGAAATTTCCCCTCATGTTCCCCTTATTATTTTCCCCCTTCAATCTTAAACCATGCCCTCTAGTTTGAATCTCCCCCATTCTTAATTGAAAAAGCCTATCCACATTTACTCTGTCTGTCCCTTTTAAAATCTTAAACACCTCTATCAAGTCCCCTCTCAATCTTCTACGCTCCAGAGAAAAAAGCCCCAGTCTGCACAAGCTTTCCCTGTAACTCAAACCTTGAAATCCTGTCAACATTTTCGTGAACCTTCTCTGCACTCTCTCTATTTTGTTTATATCTTTCCTATAATTTGGTGACCAAAACTGTACACAGTACTCCAAATTTGGCCTCACCAATGCTTTGTACAATTTCATCATAACCTCCCTACTCTTGAATTCAATACTCCGATTTATGAAGGCCAACATTCCAAATGCCTTCTTCACCACACCATCTACCTGAGTATCAGCCTTGAGGGTACTATTTACCATCACTCCTAAATCCCTTTGTTGCTCTGCACATCTCAATAGCCTACCATTTAATGCATATGACCTATTTAGATTTGCCTTTCCAAAATGTAACACCTCACACTTATCTGTATTAAATTCCATCAGCCATTTCTCAGCCCACACCTCCAGCCTTCCTAAATCACCTTTTAATCTACAGTAATCTTCCTCACTGTCCACAACACCACCAATCTTTGTATCACCCACAAACTTGCTTATCCAATTCTCCACCCCTACTTCCAGATCGTTAATATATATAACAAACAATCGTGGACCCGATCCCTGAGGAACTTCACTAGTCACCGGCCTCCAACTGGACAAACAATTTTCTACCACAACTCTCTGACACCTCCCATCCAACCATTGCTGAATCCATTTCACTACCTCCTTATTTATACCTAATGCCTCCACCTTTTTTCCTAACCTCTTGTGGGGTACTTTGTCAAAAGCTTTACTAAAGTCTAAATAGACAACATCCACAGCTTTCCCTTCATCAACCTTTTTTGTATCCCCCTCGAAAAACTCAATCAGGTTTGTCAAGCATGATCTACCCCTGACAAAACCATGCTGATTACTCCCTAGCAATCCCTGTATCTCCAAATATTTGTAAATACCATCCCTCAGAACACTTTCCATCAACTTGCCCACCACAGACATCAGACTCACGGGCCTATAATTCCCAGGTTTACATTTGGACCCTTTCTTAAACAGTGGAACCACATGCGCAAACCTCCAATCCTTTGGCACTACCCCCGTGGCCAGTGACATCCTGAATATCTCTGTTAATGGCCCCACTATCTGTCCACAAGCCTCCCTGAGTGTTCTTGGGAATATTTTGTCCGGTCCCGGAGATTTATCCACTTCTATCTTTTTCAACACAGCCATCACTACCTCCTCGGTTATCCTTATATGCTTCATGACCTCCCCACTATTTTTCTTTTCTTCAACTGGTTCAATATTTTTTTCCCTAGTGAAGAAATCATTCAAAATTTCCCCCATTTCCTCTGACTTCTCACTCAGCCTACCCTCGCTATCTACAAGGGGTCCAATTTTATCCCTCACTAATCTTTTACTTTTAATGTACCTATAGAAATCCTTTGGATTTATTTTTACTCTGTCTACCAAAGCTTCTTTGTGCCTTTTTTTGGCCTTTCTAATTTCTTTCTTAAGATTCCTTCTACACTCCTTGTAGTCCTCCTTCAACTTCTCAGCTCCCTGCTCTTTACCTCTTGTACACCTCCCTTTTTCTCCTAACCAAATTTCCAATATTCCTCGAAAACCAAGCCTCCCTATGACTTCCAGCCTTTCCTTTGATCCTCACTGGGACATATCTACTCTGTACCCTCAAAATTTCTTTTTTGAATATCCTCTATTTTTCCTTTACATCCTTTCCTGAAAATATCCTGTCCCACTCAATACTCCCCAAATCCCTTCTTATTCCTTCGAAATTTGCTCTTCTCCAATCCAGAACCTCAACTTTAGGCCCCTCCTTGCTCTTCCCTAAAACTACCCTAAAACTAACAGAGTTATGATCACTAGACCCAATTTGTTCTCCAACATTAAAGTCCGATACCTGACCTAGCTCGTTCCCTACCAGGAGATCTAGTATTACACCGTCCCGAGTCGGTTCTTCTACCAATTGATTTAGAAAACAATCTTGAACACATTTAACGAACTCTAACCCATCCAGCCCTCTAACTGTATGGGTATCCCAATCAATGTTAATTGCTACATTAATCATCTAATTTGCTATGCGACATTATTGCCTCTATGTGAGCCCTTATCATTTTACCTCCTTCCATTTTTGCAGGGCTTCCCCTCCTGTCTCAATGCTCGGTCGCCAAACGCGTCTAGACAGTCCTTCCAAGGGAAGTAACATTTCTGTATCTAGTGCTTCCGATGCAGCCTCATCTACATCAAGGAGTCTGGAGACACACTGTGAGATCATTTCATTGAGCACCTTCACTCTTTCTGCTGCGACAGCAATGATCTCCAACTTCAAATCCACATCCCATGCCACACTAACCTATCTGTCCATGGCCTCGCACTGACTCGTTGAGACCACCCATTAATTGGAGGAATAGCATCTAATATTCCGTCTCAGCCATCGCCAACCAGTCGATATCAATATTCACTTCTCCAAGTCTTAGCCTTGTGCCTCCTGGTCCAAAGTTGCAAAGCTCAGATTCATTGACAGAGTACAAACATAACACGACATACAAACCTGAGGTTCATTTTCCTGTGGTCAAGGCATAATTATCACTTATCGGTAGTGCAAAAAAACTGCACTCAAGGAGATACGTATGCATGTAAACAAATAAAGAAATGTCTAAGTTTTTAAAAAAAAGATCTTACTGAGATCAAATGTCTCCATTTAATCAGTGATTAAACTGCTGCCACATGCAGCAGATGGCGTAACAGTTAATGTCTTTACAGCACCAGTGATCAGGACCGGATTGGCGCTGTCTGTAAGGAGTTTATACGTTCTCCCTGTGTCTGCAAGGGCTTTCTCTGGGGTCTCCGGTTTCCTCCCACTGTTCAAATTATACTGGGGGTGTAGGTTAATGGGGTGTAAATTGGGCAACATGGACTCGTGTGCTGAAATGGCTCGTTACCATGAGTATGTCTAAATTTTAAAAAAGTTCTTATTCACAAAGTATATGGAATAATACCAGGCTTTCCACACATACTTTTAAGAGACCAAAGAAGTTAAAGAATAGAGAGCAGGACACCAAGATCATGAATATGTATGCGACTACTTAAAATATTTGATATACAATAAAATCCCTGTCATCTGGATTTCAAACAACCGGTAAAAAAAAATTGTGGAAACTAAATGGGTAAAAAAAACCCAGAAGCTTAATATTGGCATGCCTCCCGTTAGTTCTCCATTCACACAACACACACTCTCAAGCAACTGGAAAACTCGCTTATAGGACATCTACCAATCCCCATAGGTGTAGAACACCTGGGCTTTCACTGTACATATTTGAAGCATGCCATTTTTATAACATATTGAGTGAGTTAACAATATTCACAGAAAGATTTACATTACAGCATTGCATCTCTCCTCCAACGTCATGTGTGCTTTAATAGGTGTTTCTTCTCAATCAAAAGTTTATGCGTTAAAGTTTTTCAGTGAGAAAAGCAATGAAAACTGGAACATGAAAAAGATTTAGACATAATTTACTGCTGTTTTCCTCCGAAAAATACTCCCGATAAACCGCAATATAATAAACATTGTGAAACCCATTGATCATACTCTGCTGTGGTGCAAATAGAGCTCTATGGAGATCTGGACTGCAGTGTTCATCTGCAAAAAACCAACAAGCACTTGAATTTGATAGATGGAGGCAATAAGGTAAAATTTAAGTAGAAGTGTAATTCTTCCACTTACTAAGAAAATAATGAAAGGAGCAGGATAGGCATTGACAATAAATCATAACTATAGCTACTGGAAAAGAACAGAGGTACTGAACAGAGTCCAGTACATCACAGGCAAAACTATGCCCACCATTGAGAAAATCTACATGGAACACTGGCTGCTGCCATCAGGAAAGAGGTGTTGGTACCACAAGATTTGCCCAACCAAGCTCAGGAACAGTTACTACCCTTCCACTATCAGACTCCTCAACAACAAATTCAACCGTAGACTCATTTAAGGACTCGTACTTTGCACATTATTTATTTACTGATTTTTTTTGTTACATTTCTTTCTTTTATATATTTTTCTCTTTTGTATATGCATCTTCATCTTGAGTACTGTTTTTTGTCCTTCTGATCAGTAGAAATTCTGCTTGCCCCACAGAAAAAAGAATCTCAGGGTTGTATGTGATGTTCTGTATGTACTCTGTCATTAAATTTAAACTTTTAAAAATAAGCTGGAAAATTATTGTGAAGCAGCAATGAAATGCATCAAATTACAATATTTGTCTTGAGCCATGTGGAAATTTGCCATAAAGCAAATTTCACAATGCAACAAGAAAAATAAATCAATTAAAATAGAATTTAAATATTAAAAATTCTCAATAAGCCAAGCCTTAGGCTGTAGGATTTTAACTTTCTTGAAAATTGAATTAAGATAAATTCTATCTGTAAGCATTAAAGTCATGACACCCTATTCAAATACGTTTACAGCAATGAAATTCTGAACAGTTTTTTTCCAATGAATTAAAATGCTTAAAAAAAACAATGGATTTGGATTATACATTTATAATCGACATACAGATTTTTCCACAATTTCTCTTTTCTGAGACATTTGTCGTATTGGAGAGCAAATTAATCAAGATGATCAACTTACTTTCAAGGTATAAAAGGATGGCTACTTGCAGTGAAATGCATCAGAAATATTGTTCAGGGGAAAAAAAAAGCAAAGGATGCATCAGGAATGAACACAATCATGAAACTCTCCCCAAATGACATGGGCTACACACTTCATGCAAATAGGCACTGCACTTTAATGCATGAAGCAATTTCCTGCCAGTAGAGTCATCAACATCAAGTGCTCACTTATTTGGCAAATCTGAATCAGAACCCGCTTGTGCTGAAATCATTCAAAATACCAGCCCAATCTTCAATGGCAAGGCACAGATGTGTGGGTGGTGATGGTGAAAACTCTGACAGCTTGCTAAGCTATGCCAGGCTACAGGCTTGGCCAGCTATCAAGCCTGATCAAAAACAATGAATATTTCTGACATAAAATATTAAATATGAAGATTAAAACATAATGTTTTAAAATATTGCTCAAAATGCTATAGTTAAAATTGTTGTAATTTTTGAAATGAAAATCAAATGAAGATGTTTAATTATACAAAGAGTGCATTGCTTAAATACATAGTTCCTTGCAGCCATTCCACTCCATTGAACTAAATAGAAATGCTCGACTTGAACCTGATCTCACCTAGCAATGATCAAGAGCAAATGACTCCATAATTTCAGTGGATAGGCCATAACTTCTCACTCCTCTCTGGACATGACAAAGAATCTAACACTAAAGCACAGTTGTGACACTGTTGGCCTAAGACCAGCTCTTGCGAGTCACTACCTCAGAGGACCTTTCCTGGACCCAACACTCATCAGAGCCTCTATTTCTTCAGGATTTTGTGAAGGTTTGGTATGACATCAGAAAGCCTGATAAATTTCTATAGACGTGTGGTGGAAAGTGCGCTGACCACCTGCATCACGGTCTGGTATGGGGACACCAATACCCCTGAGCACAAAGCCCTGCAAAAGATAGTGGACACAGGCCAGGACATCACAGCAAAACCCTCCCCACCATGAAGAACATCTACAGGGTACGCTGCCGACAGAGAGCAGCAACAATCATCAAGGGTCCACATCACCCAAGCACATGCTCTGTTCTCGCTGCTATCATCAGGAAAGAGGTATAGATGCCACAAGACTTGCACCATCAGGTTCAGGAACAGCTGCTACCCCTCCACCATCAGACTCCTCAACAACAAACTCATCAGGGACCCATTTAAGGACTCGTACTTTTGAACTTTATTGATTTTTTTTCTCTCTGTATTGCAGTTCGTTTACATTTCTTTATTTGTTTACATGTACATTTTTTTTGCATTATAGTAAGTGGTAATTTTCCCACAGGAAAAAGAATCTCAGGGTTATGTGATGTTATGTATGTACTCTTGACAATAAATCTGAAATATTTGTTAGTTAACAATACTTACAACATCTACCAAAGGAGTAATACAAAAGAACTGGTTTCCTTGATCTTGAAGAATGTGGTTAACTTTCTAATTGATTAAAACCTCCCATTCACTAAAACAGAGAAGCCCACCTCTAATTATCACATGGATCAGCTTGATTATCAAGTGCTGCATAAACGATCACTTAGAAATCCTGAACTACAAAATGTGACTCGCACAACAACAGTGTGCGTGGAGTAAGCTGACTTTAATCAGAATCTGGAAAGTAACATTGCAAGGAAACCAGATATTTAGTGCAGAAACAAATAGAATTTCATGGTTAAGAAACAAGTTATGACATCAGTGAGGTCTTCCCTTTCAATCTTTCACTTGATGTGCAGTGCTCAAGATGTTATTTATTTCATTCACTGGAATGTAATCTCTGTCCTTTACCATAATTGTTTCTCTTATATGATGGTGTCTGCAGTCTACCTGTTGCCCAATCTTCCTTCTCCAGACTGAAAGGTGAGTCTGTGCAGCAGGTTCTTCGTCAGCCATTTCAATCCAGCTCCATAGTTAATCAAAAGGAAATATGGAGCAGATGATACTCCTCTATTTATCATACTTCTATAGCAAAAGTTTTTTTTTTCTATGCAGCAATGTTCTTGTGATAAATTTTCAATGAGCACATCTGATCATTACATAAGGGTAACTGAAATTGAAACCCTTTTTAAGGGGTTATATTTTCAAACAGTTATTTCAGGACTTTCATTTTAATTGCATATTCTGTTTCTTATGCTCCTTGACAGTTTCCAGGTGTGCACACTGCTGACTGCAGCATGCTTGTTCTGCATTACCGCAGGATGAAGAATCATGAAACATTTACGTATCCCACAGAGAGCATTCTTCTCAAAGTTCTCTGTCTGCAGAAATGCAATTTCATCTTACATCTGCAAGTCATGATTTTAACCAATGGGTTCACAACAAATCCAATCACAGTGAGAGACTGCACGTCACGTCCATCATTACAGTAGAACTAATCTATGGGACCAAAGGAAACTATTCAGCCTACCTTCCCTTCCCTTTCTCTCCCAAGTTCAGGCACTGCCCGGAGATGGCACTTGCACAGGTTCAAACATTGAGTTTCAAAACACTCTTAAGTGATTGCAAGAAGCATACTAAAGAGCCTTGAATGCATTCGGGATGATATGGACATCTTTCAGGCCTTGCGTTGGAAGTCGACACAGCCCTGTGTCAGTGCACCAACCACTAATTAAACTCTCACCTTGCTCATTAGGCACTTCCTATCTATTCTAAGGAGATTCTGACATTGAATTCATCAGTCAGCTGAGAAGCACAGAACAAGCACAGATCAAAACGGCCTTAAACTACAGCAGCCGTTCTCAAGCTTTCTTTGGCTTTATTTCCCCCCCCCCTCCACTGCCCCCCATCCTAAGGTCACAGATCAAAGTTTATGAGCCCCCTTCTCTGTGAGGCAGTCAAGTTTTGGTTTCTTTCGTACTTCTCTCCTGCCGACTGCATAAAAAATTATTTTAATATCAAAAGAAAACAAGGCTTTTACTGTGTTGTGTCGCTCAGGTGGGCTGAAGGGCCCCCGTTGAGAATAGCTGATCGAGAGGAAATTGCATGAGAGAATCAGAAACCTGCGCCATACTTGCATCTTAGAGCTGCTGATACTCTCTAATAAATGGAAAGCTTTATTTTGATACCAGATTCCTTCCAAAATGAGTAACAGACAGTGAATGTCTAGAACAGTTACATTACATTAGAGAGTGCAAATTCTAGATTCCAAAGCAAAGAACAAAGAGCAGGAGGAAGTCAGCAGGTCTGACAGCATCCACAGGATGGTCATTCGACGTTTCGGGCCATAATTCAGATTCCGGATTGAGAAAGGGAAGTCGGGTGATAAAGCGATTGGGAGCAGAGCAGAGCAAACGCGATAGGAGGACCAAGAAGGGGAGAACAGATGGCTTTATTACAATGAATGAGCCAGCAATAAAACAAACAATCTACAAATCAAAACATGACTTTTGAAATGGTCACATCAAAACAGGCGCAAACAACAGTATTGCTGAGGAAATATTTGTTTGTGGGATCTCAGAAACTGGATATTATAACCAGAAGCTCCACCAATTTCCTTTACAGATAAGCCAATCTGTGAAATGTATTCACATTAAAACTTAACAATTTAGCATTGCTGATTTTACCCACATCAACTCTTTGTACTTCATGTCATTTAGTTCGGTTTAGTGTAACCTGTATAATTTATCATGCTTCGACAAATATGAGACATTCATCTTGCCTCTTGTTTTCCCATTGCTTCTGTGCTATATTATGCTCCAATTCCCACACCCCTCCTCTGTTCTACACAGTGTGGTACATTGCAGCTTCTCTAACTTTCCAAGGCCTCCAAACATCACTAACTTTAGTTCATGGAAACTTGGGCAATGTTTAATGTGTTGACTCATCAGTTAATCCAAAAAAAAGGAATTTAAAAATCATGGCTCTGAAGTGCAAATGTGAAATTTACTTTTTAGAAAATTCAGCAGGATTTATTAAACACAATTTTCATGGCTTTCACCTGGAGGCCAAGTATAATGCAGCAAGCCATCGAGGGTTTAGAGCAGATTATGTCAGGAAATCTCAGGTGGTTTGACACTTAACAGAGACTGAGGAATTTTTACCCCCATAATATATCCTGCTCAGTCAGTCTTATGGTCAGTCTTTATGTTAAGCCAGAACCTAGAATTTTAACAGCCTGTTCAACAAGCTGAAAACACGAAGTCAGGCTGAATCTTGCATTTTTCAGATCAGAAGAAAACTGAAGCATGCATTGCTAATTATTCCTATCCCTCACTCATGGAAGCAAAGGATATGATTGAGCTCAATTTGGTCATCACTGATCAGTGACAAGCCCATCTGACTCATCACTATATATCATCCAATAAATACCTTTCACAAAGCAGGTAGAATGATACCAGTGCTTCTACACATGCCTGTAGGAGACCATAGCAGTTTGAGAATAGCGAAATGGACACTAAGTTCAAGGATAAGTATCTTGACTGCATTAAGGCTTTGATTTACATGCTTGAAGCATACCACTGGTATGCATTATTGAGATAGGTGACAACACAATCATTGAAAATTTTACATTATGGCATTGCATTTCACTTCCAATGTCATATGTGGTTTAATTGGTATTATTTACAGCTCTGAATCACACAAGCTTAAGGGTTCATGCCTCACTCCCACAGTAGGGAATGTGACAGCTAATTGGTACACAGCAAACTGCCATAAATAGCAAAGTGATCATAACTAGATAACCTTTTTTATGTTTATTGACGATATTGGTTAGGTTATTCAAGACAACATCCCTCCAAGGTGGTGTCAGATCTTGAAGGTCCATCCAATGTGGAATCTTTGTGTAATGACACATCAGAAGATGACACTTCAGCATTGTCATACCTGTTCAGTACTTCAATGAGGGCTCAGCCTCACATTTTGCACCATAATGATGCTTGAACTTACAACTTTGTGATTCAAAGGGGCAGGAAATATCAGAGGAAGTAGGTGGGGATTGGAATATTACAGCTGATGTTAGAGTGGAGATGCAGCAGGTGAGATGCAGAACTAGAAAGTAAATCTTTCACTGAACACGGTAGTAGCTCTTTCAATAGGATAGTACATATGGTCTGAAAGCAAAGTATGTGACCAACTCCCAGTAGACAGGAACAAAATCTGTTAGTGTATACAAGGCTCGGAGATGACAGCTACAATTTAGTTGTCATAAATTAGTCAAGTTTTATTCTGCACATAATCACAACTAAACTTTTGTCTCTCTCGTTATGTAATAATAAAAAAAATAATGAAAGTGCATATTTTTTCTGCAGTTAATAAAGAGTGCACTGGATCAAAACAGGACAATTTCCATTTCGAGCTACACCACAATATTTGATAATTTTGCTAATCGATGAAACAAATGGTCTGTGGAAATGAATTTGTCCTGTTTGAATAGTAACCTGAGGCTTTACTATTTACCTATGCCTTATGTGTTCTCGCACCAACCCTCTTTTCAATCTTCTTCAGCATGATGCTGAACCAAGCCATGAAAGACCCCAACAATGAAGACGCTGTTTACATCCGGTACCGCACGGATGGCAGTCTCTTCAATCTGAGGCGCCTGCAAGCTCACACCAAGACACAAGAGAAACTTGTCCGTGAACTACTCTTTGCAGATGATGCCGCTTTAGTTGCCCATTCAGAGCCAGCTCTTCAGCGCTTGACGTCCTGCTTTGCGGAAACTGCCAAAATGTTTGGCCTGGAAGTCAGCCTGAAGAAAACTGAGGTCCTCCATCAGCCAGCTCCCCACCATGACTACCAGCCCCCCCACATCTCCATCGGGCACACAAAACTCAAAACGGTCAACCAGTTTACCTATCTCGGCTGCACCATTTCATCAGATGCAAGGATCGACAATGAGATAGACAACAGACTCGCCAAGGCAAATAGCGCCTTTGGAAGACTACACAAAAGAGTCTGGAAAAACAACCAACTGAAAAACCTCACAAAGATATACAGAGCCGTTGTCATACCCACACTCCTGTTCGACTCCGAATCATGGGTCCTCTACCGGCACCACCTACGGCTCCTAGAACGCTTCCACCAGCGTTGTCTCCGCTCCATCCTCAACATCCATTGGAGCGCTTACACCCCTAACGTCGAAGTACTCAAGATGGCAGAGGTCAACAGCATCGAGTCCACGCTGCTGAAGATCCAGCTGCGCTGGATGGGTCACGTCTCCAGAATGGAGGACCATCGCCTTCCCAAGATCGTGTTATATGGCGAGCTCTCCACTGGCCACCGTGACAGAGGTGCACCAAAGAAAAGGTACAAGGACTGCCTAAAGAAATCTCTTGGTGCCTGCCACATTGACCACCGCCAGTGGGCTGATAACGCCTCAAACCGTGCATCTTGGCGCCTCACAGTTTGGCGGGCAGCAACCTCCTTTGAAGAAGACCGCAGAGCCCACCTCACTGACAAAAGGCAAAGGAGGAAAAACCCAACACCCAACCCCAACCAACCAATTTTCCCTTGCAACCGCTGCAATCGTGTCTGCCTGTCCCGCATCGGACTTGTCAGCCACAAACGAGCCTGCAGCTGACGTGGACTTTTTACCCCCTCCATAAATCTTCGTCCGCGAAGCCAAGCCAAAGAAGAAGATGCCTTATGGTATCACAATATTCATAAAATGTATGATATTTACATCAATAACAATATATTTTCTGATGCTATTTCAGTGAGAATCTCCTCTATTTCATGGTCTAGTTTAAAGTGATCTTGAGCCACTCAACTAAATTCATTAACAAGCATGGGTCCAGGACATAAACTGACCTTCACTTTACAATAATATCATTTTATCTAGTTGTTTAAAAAGAGCTACTAGAAAGCTGCAGAGTAGCACAATAAATTAAGGCATGGAGCTAAATTTGCCAGTGATTTCAGCTCTGCATATTTGTGTATTTTCCTCAGTCAAGATTCATTCTGTTCCCAGAAAAGAAATGACAGAGAACTGAACAATTTGTTATCTGTTCAACCAGGCCCCTAGATTGAGCTTTAGTAAGGAACCCCCCCCAGGCCCCCCTGACCTTGACCCACTGAACAAAATAAAGTGAAATTGTTCGATGCCCTCACGTATTTTAAATTTATCTGCCGGGAATACACCATTTGGTGTTTGGTTGCAGAATTGGACATTTTGGTGCTCACAGTTTGCAACTGCATATATTGGCGCTGGACATTTTGGCAAAAAAAAACTTTTGTAGCTGCTTGGACATTTTGGCGTCCACAGTTTGGCACCAGCTCTTGCACTGAGCGACAGACATGGCATGTAATTTATTATAATTTACATTAAATATAGTAAATATTAAGCATTGATTAAAATTGTTTCTTGGTGCTAACTGTGAGGCTGCAACAATTTATTCACATTATACTTATTATGAAGCGAGGAGTGGCGCTTTGGGCTGTCGTGTGGGACTCTACACTCAAGACAGTGACTGTTGCTCCATTGCATCAACCTGACTGACACCGCACTACGGGCGCTGGAGGCTTACCAGCAATGACACCGAGGAACTGAGGGGAACCTCAGTGGAGGAGACCGCAGGCAGGTGGAGGGGACCGGGTGTCAGAGGGGAACCGGGAGCGGAGGGTGATGAGGCCCCGGAACAACCTGCCTCCGTTACCCCAAAAGGGAACAGCAACAGGATCCCTCCTACTGCCCGCTGCTACTACTTACTCACCCCTAAGCACTAGTAAATATCCAGTGCTCGCTGTGCCGGACAACTTCATATGATAGAGCGACTGTTACTGTACCGAATGCAGAGTCCCACATGACAGCCCAAAGCGCCACTCCTTGCTTCATAATAAACAAGTGAATATATTGTTGTGACCTAACTGTTAGCGCCAAAATGTCCAGCGCTAAACTTCATTAAAATCAAACAAAACTTTACCTTACAGAGGCCATCTGCTAACCCCAAATAATTTGAAGCCTGTTAGTTACAAAAGGATAAATAAAATCAGTTCTAAAAAAAGTCTCAATACAAAATAACATGGAAGAGAGAATTTTTTAAAAAAACAGTAAACTTCAGCTCTACAGAAATAGTGATAGTTAAGAATCTTTACTTCCTGTTGGCACAGCTAGACCTGCTGAGTTCCTCCAGCATTTCTGTGTTTTTACTTTGCAAAATAAGCACTGCCCCCTCCCCCTCAGGGTGCCCAGTGCACAGGTAGGAGGGAGCATGATTGACAGTTTTCATCGCCAAATCCGGTAAGGAGAATGGAACACGTGTTTGGCCAAGAGAGTGACAGGTCTCCAAAGTTGAGCAGACGGGGAGCGGGGATGAGTGGGCAGGCACTCTGCATGATAATATAATTTTGGGAGGTCATGTCGTGTTTCTTTTCAAGGTGGGCATGATGGAACAATTTCTGCACCACTTTGCATTGTGGGTAAAACATTGACATCTCTCTTGCTGTGCTCCATGTTAAGAATTCTGCTCCGGCAGCACTGCATAGCATTTGGGCCTATGATGGTTGTGCTGGGCCCCTAGGTTTCAGCCTAATGGTTAATCCGCCACTGTTCATCTGCACACAGGTCAAATAAGAACTGCACACACTTTCAGCACACGGACATGGGCATATTTTTTTCCCCAATAAAGTGCATAAAGAGGGCAGCAAGCAAAGAAAGGGCAAAACGTGTTATTGACAATTTTCAACAGGCTGCTTGGATTTTATTCATTTTATATGCAAGGTGACAGAATAGGGGAAAAAATCCATTACCTCAAAATAGCATCCTTCACCTTGAAGAACAAAGTACTTCCATTAAAAATATTGCAGTTTGTAACGAATTGCCGCAAGCGGATCCATTCTGGATTTATCAGCAGGGTGCAGAGCCAAATGGTAGAGGTCATAATTCAATCGGATTTGCGGTAGGAACATTATTGACAATATTTACTTGTATGTGGCTCTTCATTGATGGATGTTCTTGCATGCTTTGAGTGGAAACAGCAGTGACAATAATTATGAGCACCCAGCGTTTAATTCTCAAACCAATGGGTCATTGGCCTAACTGTCTTTTTCCTGAGGCAGATGCACATTTCTGAATGTAATTGCGGCCTCTATCAATTGCATAACTTATAGTCTGTGCATCCTGTCCCTGCAGGAGAGCTTGCTTGAGCCATTTGGCATCTTTGCAGCATCATTTCGAACATTCAGAACCTCTGTATGGGGTTTCACAAAGTTGAAGTTGCCTGGAAGCATCAAACACAGAAATTGTATGAAGCAAAGGGTGAACTTGGCAATTATACCTGACCAACATTTTATGCATATGGAGATTTTAGCTTCACTAATATTGCTCAGATGACCTCTTATAATTTAGCAAAGAACTTCTCCAGGATAAAACTGGTTTCAGCCATTTCACTCCTTCTGAGATTTAATCCAAGTGGTCATTGGGGAACAGTCATGAGTTGGCCTCCAGCATGACAATGAACTCTGCAGTCTTATAGCACCCAAGGTCAAGGCATCATAATATGTACAGATGCTGTCATTTGTACCAGTGATAAAGAATTGACCTCTTGGGTTAACTGATAAATGTTGAGGTAGATAAATAAAGCATCAGCGTGGTACTTGCTTCCAGCACCATTCAAAACCTGACAGATTGTAACAAATGAGGGACATGTGTGTTACACATGTTGCACTGGGATTTATGGTCATGAGTTGAAGGGGAGATAGGAGTGCAAATCTGACATGTGATGGTTTCTGCAAATATGTTTATGGAGCCTGCTTGTGGTGATAATATCAAACTATAGAGTTTAATCCATAAACAAAAAAAACTTTTGAGTTAACAATTGCCATGTAAATTATGGCACTTTCGAAGACAAATATTTTTTCAAGATTATTCCAGTCTTGCAAAAAAGATTTATTATGATAGCCTTAGCTGTAGCAAAAATATATATATAATGTCAACTTGGAAATCAGAAGAGAGCCTGAGAGTACAGCAATGGTACATAGAAATGAATAAATGTATTCCATTGGAATAAATAACATATAATTTAAAAAATAAAGTCACATTATTTGAACAAATTTGGGAACCGTACATGGAACACAAAAGAGAGGGCTTACTGCGGACCTCCACCCCCTAAAATGATAGAATGAGAAGATGACGAAATGAACTGACCCAGTGTGTAAAAGTAGATGACACAATTTTCTTGTTTATTTTCATTGTGTGATGACATTGTTTAATGGGTTCATTGTATTGTATATGTTGAACGTTTAATGGGTTTGGAGGGGGGTGGGAAGGAGGGAGGGGGGAAAAAAGGGGAGAAAGTGACACTGTGTATTTTGATTAATATGGTACATAGTGTGAAAAATTAAAAAACTTTTAAAAAATTATTCCAGTCTTTTGCCAAACACAAATTTCAAGGTCTATTTTCATAAAGAAGTTGCTACCAATTATGAATGTCAATAAATACTCATTTCAAAAATTAGCCTCAGGTACCAAGCCAATAATTTGAAAAAAATATCACCTGGAAGATATTCAGCTGAAGTAATGCTGAAAGCATAGCTGCATTGCAACATTTGTGTATTTACAGAAGGTGGTTGATAGGAAAAATGGATGGTGAATCAAAGAAAGTGCCAAGGCCATGAATTTGGATATAGCATGTTCAGGAAGATTCTTAAATTAGGTAATTGAGCTGAAAAGTGAGAGAAACAAAAGGAAGAACTCACAGTCTGTAGAGCTAGGTGACCAACACGAATGCAGTGTGCAATGAAGGCAAAAATAGAGGATATACAGGCTCAACAAAGATAAAAATCCAGAGGGATGTACATTGTAGCAAGTGGTGAGACTGGAAGAAGGTAGAACTGTGGCGGCATTCCATTAGGCAGATGAACCGGCCCCGCTTGTAATCCACGCAGAGGGGCAGCCACCTAAAATGGCGTTGTTGGGGGTTTCCCCTTCTTCTAAGCACCAGGTTCAGAAGCCCGCACTGGGGGACCATGTGATGCCTGAGTGACATCGGCACCCCCCCCCCCCCACGCGGTTCTCAGCCAGGTCCGGGCTGGGAGTATAAGTCCAGCCCGGCAGCCATCAATAAATCAGTTTTTCTGCTCACTGAGCTCAACCCGTCTGGTTGTGTGTTCTTTCAGTAGCAGTATAGCTGCCGCTACAATTGGTGACCCCGACTGGTTCAAATGTCCTTGAACCCAACATGAGCGAACCTAGGATCAGTGCTATAGCCGTTAAGCTGCCTGACTTCTGGGTTCAGGAGCCGGAGACCTGGTTCGGCCATGGGGAGGCTCAGTTTCACCTCCGCCAGATTTTGTCCAACACGACCAAATTCTACCATGTGGTCACCACACTGGACCAGGCCACTGCCAAACGTGTGCTGCACTTCGTTCAGCATCTGCCTGCCGAAGACAAATATGGGACCATCAAGCGAGTGCTCACCGGATCCCTCGGACTCTCCAGGCATTAGCATGCCACTCAGATGCTGCATCTCGACACCTTGGGGGACAGGTCCCCGGTGGAGCTGATGGATGAGATGCTCACGTTCATGGGTGATCACACCAACTGCCCGCTCTTTGAGCAAATTTTCCTCGACCATCAGCCCGACGACATCTGGCTGCTACTGGCCAAAGAGAGCTTTACCGACCTGAGGAAGATTGCTCAGAAGGCCCAAGTGCTATGGCTCAAGCAATTACCGGAGGGCTCGGCGGTCCAGCAGGTCATGAGGCATGGACATGACCACGCCAAGCCTGCCCCTAGCACAGTGGCAGAACACCCGGCCCCTGCAGGGGCCACCAAGAGCATAACCAGGGGCACGGCATCCACTCTGGGCCTCTGCTTCTACCACCAGCACTGGGGAACCAAGGCTCGGAAGTGTGATCAGCCCTGCTCGTTCCAGGGAAATGAGCAGGCCAGCCGCTGTTATTGACTGCGGCGGCTGGCCAAGGACACAGCCTACTCTACCTGCGGGACTCAAGTCAGCGGCTGGCGCTTCCTCGTCGACACTGGGGCCAAGATCAGTGTCATCCTGGCCACAGCCATTGAGTCCAGGAACCGAACTCGAGGACCTCCCCTCCATGTGGCCAATGCAACAGAAATTCAGACATATGGGAACAAGATAGTCCACTTCCAGATTGGCCGGCGAAAGTTCTCGTGGAGATTCACCGTCTCGTCCCTTCCAACCGCCTTCCTGGGTGCTGACTTCCTCCTTGCCCATAGCCTCCTGGTGGACATTCGAGGTAGGCTCCTGGCAGATGCCCAGACTTTATAGGCCGCTCACCTCGATGCCTCCTGCACAGAGCAACCGTAGATGGCCATGATCAGCACGCCCAGGGATGAGTTCCAGGAAATCCTGGGCAAGTTCCCGGCCCTCCTCAGGCCACAGTACTCCGCTGCCTCATCACGTCACGGGATGTTCCACCACATTCCCACCCAAGGTCTACTAGTTCACGCCAAGCCACGCCGGCTCCCGCCTGACAAGCTCCAGGTGGCAAAGGAAGAGTTTTTGCAATAGCTGCAGCTGGGGATCATTCGGTGCTCTGACAGCCCGTGGGCCTCGCCGCTCTACCTGGTCCCAAAAGCCTCTGGGGGCTAGCGCCCCTGTGGAGATTATTGACAGCTCAACGAAGCGACAGTTCCTGACAGTTACCCCATCCCTCACATCCAGGACTTTACAGCCAACCTGCATGGTGTGAGAGTTTTATCCAAGGTTGACCTGGTGCGCGGGTATCACCAAATCCCGGTGCACCCTGAGGACATACCCAAGACAGCCATCATCAATCACCCCCTTCGGCTTGTTCAAATTCCTTTGCATGCCATTTAAGCTAAAGAATTCCACTCAGATCTTCCAGCACCTCATGGACTCAGTGGGCAAGGACCTGGATTTCGTCTTCATTTACTTGGACGACATCCTCGTTGCCATAAAGGATCAGGCACAACACAAGGCCCACCTGTGCGCCCTCTTCTCCCGGGTGGCCGACTTTGGCCTCACCATCAACCCAGCCAAGTGCCAGTCAGGAAAGAGTCCATGCTTACACCCGGCCTCAACTTTGACCAGCTTACCCGGGACCAGAAGTCCAACGAGGAGCTGTGAACCTTCAGGACTGCCATCATGGGCCTGCAGTTCCGAGACCTCCTGACTCCTGGCGGCGAAGGCACCGTCCTGTGTGATGTCTCCATGGGCACCCCGCAGCCAATGGTTCCCCAGCAATGGTGCAGGCAAGTCTTCCACAACCTTTCACACCCATCCATCAGGTCCACGGTCCGTATGGTGGCAGAGCGGTTCATCTGGCATGGGCTGCGGAAGCAGATTGTGGGCTGGGCCAGAACATGCACCCATTGCCAGATGTCCAAGGTCCACAGGCACACCAGGACACCCATGCAAGAGTTCAAGCACATCCAGGAACAGTTCAGCCAAATTCACGTGGACATAGTCTGGCCCTTACCAGTTTCCCAGGGCAACCATTACCTGTTCATGGTGGTAGACCACACCACTTGTTGGCCCAAGGCGATCCTGATGCCGGACGCCTCCACGGACTCCTGCCCCCGAGCGCTGTTACATGGTTGGGTTGCCTGGTTCAGCATTCCGAATCACCTCACCAGCGATCAGGGTGCCCAGTTCACCTCTGCGCTCTGGGCACAGCTCACCAACAGGTTGGGGATAGAACTACACCGCACCATGGCCTATCACCCACAGGCCAATAGGCTGGCCAAGCGTCTGCACTGCCACCTTAAGTCGGCAATAATGGCGCGATTTACCGGTCCCAACTGGGTGGACGAACTGCCTTGGGTGCTCCTGGGAGTCCACTCCACGCCCAAGGAGGATCTGCAGGCGTCATCAGCTGAGCTGGTCTATGGCACACCGCTGGCACTGCCCGGTGAGTTCATCAATGCGCCTCACAACCCCCAGCGGTCACTGCATGAGCTACTTCCCCACCTCCGGGCCCACTTGGACTCCTTCGCACCCCTGCCACCACCCAGACATGGCACACGGCCCTCTTACGTCCCCAGCGAGCTGCACTCCGCAGAGTACATTTTTATTCAACAGGGCCCATCCGCAGCACCTCTGCAGAGACATTACGAGCAGCCGTACAGGGTTGTCCAGCGTTCAGGGTCTACGTTCACGCTGGACATTGGAGGGAGCTGTTTACTGTGGACAGGCTGAAGCCAGCTCACCTCAACCCCACCGAACCAGTGATTGTGGCCCAACCCAAGAAGCAAGGCCGCCCAGCTAAAAAGGACATTGGCGCCGGTTCTGGTGGGGAGGGGGGACTGTGTGGCGGCATGCCACTAGGCAGGTGAACCGGCCCCGCTTGTAATCCACGCAGTGGGGCAGCCGGCCAAAATGGCATTGTCGGGGGTTTCCCCTTCTTTTCAGCACTGGGCTCAGAAGCCCGCGCTGGGGGACCACATGACGCCCAAGTGACATCAGCACCCCCCAGCGCGGTTCTCAGCCAGGTCCGTCCGGGCTGGGAGTATAAGTCCAGCCCGGCAGCCAGCAATAAACCAGTTTTTCAGTTGCTCACTGAGCTCAACCCGTCTGGTTGTGTGTTCTTTCAGTAGTAGTGTAGCTGCCGCTACAGAACGATAATTTAGATTTGACCCAAAGACAAAAGGTTAGGGGAAGCATGATGAATGGAAAAAAAAGTGTGACATAAAGGCTCTGTTGCCAGAATATATTAAGTAGGCCACACATTTTTTTTTAAAAAGTGAGTTAAATGAGTTAAAGAATTCTGAAGATGGAAAAGGCTTTGTGGTTGACCCATCCAGCCTCCCAGAGAAATTGCTATCCCTAAATCTGCAAATCAGGTTGATTGGAGACTTCTCCACCATTTGGGTTGTCACTGTTCCACAAGTGAAAACATATCAGCATGCATCCTGTTGTGCCTCTTTGGATTTTATATAGTTGAATAACACTTCTGAATTTCAGGGAAATAGGTCCAAATGGTCTAGTTTCTCTTGATGGGTGTTATATGTGGATTATGGAGAAACAGGTGGCCTCCCTGCCTGACTGAAATATTGTGGATTGCGGGTGATTTCGTGTCCTCCCTGTCTGAAATTTATTCAGGAGTCACTTCACCTGTCAATCAAGAATGGACTCTGGCCACCCATTAATGCACACCTTGCCACTAGCTTGTTTAAATTATCTTGGGTCAGTATTGGCTAGGCGCCAAGATCAGAACTATATATAACATCAATGCATAAAACATATTTCTCTCTGCCTTGTGGTCTGAGCCCCAGATATCGCTCCACGCCAGGTAGCTACTGTGGACATCGCTGGAAGTGTCGCAGGTAAGGTTTGCACTACACTTAAGCTGAGCTGTAAAACTGCGATACATCAGGACTTGCAGAGAGCCACACCCCTGTTGGTTCAGGAAACAGGGAGTGTGTGAAAGTCCCTGTCTATAGAGTGTGTATACATGTGTGAGTGTGTAGAGTACAAGTATCCATTGGCATTAGAGTCCAACCTGGGCCCAATGTGAATGTCTATATCGTTGTTTAGTAATGTAGTAATTGAGTATCATTTTATGTTCTCCCATTTGTCTCCTGTGTGTTTATTAAATGTACCTGAAATTGTAACACTTATGTCCAGACTTGTCTCTCCATGAACCCACCAAATCTGATAGCTTACAAACACAACAGTAGGCCAACCCAGGAAGTAGACTGTTGAATATGCTTTGGAGAAATCAAAGCTGGGTTCTTTATATAAATGAAGAGAGGCTTCAAATGAGTGAAGCTCAGAAGGATCTTAGTATTCTTGAGCACCGTCCATAAATTGTTAGCAGGTCAAACAAGTAGTTAAGGCAAATATTGTGCTGGCCTTGTTACAAAGAGGTTGGAATTTAAGAAAAGTTTTTCTACAATTATACAAGGTGTTGGTGTGGCCACACCTGGAATTATTTTTTGGTTCCCAAAAAGACATAGCAGCACTTACAAGTTCCAAATTCAATGTGAACATTGGTTTCCTTCAAGTTACCTCTGCCTCTTTCTTATTTTTTATTTTTTAAATTTTTTATTTTTCACACCATAAACCACATTGACCATGATACATACATTTTCCTTTTCAAATATATACAGTGCCATTTTCTCCCCCCCCCTCCCTCCTCCCATCCCACCCTCCCTACCTCCCCCCCATCCATTTAAAGTACAAAATCTAATATACATTAAACCAGTCAAACAATGTTGTCATTCAATATAAATAAACAAGAAATTCCACTGAGTCAATTCTTTTCATTTCCTTCTCCTTTCGTTAATTTAGGTAGTGAATGTCCCCGGTAGGTTTTCTCTATTGTGTTTCATGTAAGGCTCCCATATTTGTTCAAATATTTCAGTATTATTTCTTAAACTATATGTTATTTTTTCTAATGGAATACATTTATTCATTTCTATATACCATTGTTGTATTTTCAAATTATCTTCCAATTTCCAGGTTGACATAATACATTTTTTTGCTACGGCTAGAGCTATCTTAACAAATCTTTTTTGTGCACCATCCAAATCAATTCCAAATTCTTTGTTTTTTATGTTACTTAGGAGGAAGATCTCTGGATTTTCTGGTATATTGTTTTCTGTAATTTTATTTAATATTTGGTTTAGATCTTCCCAAAATTTTTCTACTTTCTCACATGTCCAGATTGCATGAATTGTTGTTCCCATTTCTTTTTTACATCGAAAACATCTGTCAGATACTGTTGGGTCCCATTTATTTAACTTTTGAGGTGTAATGTATAGCCTGTGTATCCAGTTATATTGTATCATACGTAACCTCGTATTTATTGTATTTCTCATCGTTCCAGAGCATAACTTCTCCCATGTTTCCTTTTTTATCTTTATATTTAAATCTTGTTCCCATTTTTGTTTAGTTTTACCATTTGTTTCCTCATTCTCCTTTTCTTGCAGTTTAATATACATATTTGTTATAAATCTTTTGATTATCATTGTATCTGTAATCACATATTCAAAGTTACTTCCCTCTGGTAAACTCAGACTGCTTCCTAATTTGTCCTTCAAGTAGGATCTCAATTGGTAATATGCCAGCACTGTATCTTGAGTTATATTGTATTTATCTTTCATTTGTTCAAAGGATAATAATCTATTTCCTGAAAAACAATTTTCTATTCTTTTAATCCCTTTTTTCTCCCATTCTCGAAAGGAAAGGTTATCTATTGTAAAAGGGAGTAACTTATTTTGCGTCAATATTAGTTTTAGTAATTGGTAATTTGTTTTATTCCTTTCTACATGAATCTTTTTCCAAATATTGAGTAGATGATGTAATACTGGAGAACTCCTACATTGTACTAATTTTTCATCCCATTTATATAATATGTGTTCAGGTATCTTTTCCCCTATTTTATCTAATTCTAATCTAGTCCAATCTGGCTTTTCCCTTGTTTGATAAAAATCTGATAGGTATCTTAATTTTGCAGCTCTATAATAATTTTTAAAGTTTGGCAGTTGTAAGCCTCCTTGTTTATACCATTCTGTTAATTTATCTAGTGCTATCCTCGGTTTCCCCCCTTTCCATAAAAATTTCCTTATTATTTTCTTTAACTCCTTGAAGAATTTCTCTGTCAAATGTATTGGCAATGCCTGAAATAGGTATAATATCCTTGGGAAAATGTTCATTTTAATACAGTTTATCCTTCCTATTAGTGTTAATGGTAAATCTTTCCAATGCTCTAAATCGTCCTGTAATTTTTTCATTAGTGGTTAATACTTGAGTTTATATAGATGGCCGAGATTTTTATTTATTTGTATACCTAGGTATCTTATTGCTTGCATTTGCCGTCTGAATGGTGATTCCTTCTTAAATTTTGAGAAATCCGCATTATTCATTGGCATTGCTTCACTTTTATTTACGTTAATCTTGTAACCCGACACTTCTCCATATTCCTTCAATTTCTTATATAATTCTTTTATTGATAGTTCTGGTTCTGTTAAGTATACTATAACATCATCCGCAAATAAACTGATTTTATATTCCTTGTCTTTTATTTTTATCCCTTTTATATTATTTTCTGTTCTTATCAATTCTGCTAGTGGTTCTACAGCTAACGCGAACAATAAGGGTGATAGTGGGCATCCCTGTCGGGTTGACCTGCTTAAGTTAAATTGCTTTGATATATATCCATTTACTGTCACTTTCGCCAATGGCCCCTTATATAATGCTTTAATCCAATTAATATACTTCTCTGGTAAACTGAATTTTTGCAATACTTTGAATAAATAATTCCATTCTACTCTGTCAAAGGCCTTCTCTGCGTCTAAAGCAACTGCTACTGTTGGCGCTTTACTCCCTTCTACTGCATGAATTAAGTTAATAAATTTACAAATATTGTCTGTTGTGCATCTTTTTTTAATAAATCCAGTTTGGTCTAGATTTACCATTTTAGGTAGATACTCTGCTAATCTGTTTGCTAATAGTTTAGCTATTATCTTATAATCTGTGTTAAGTAATGATATTGGTCTATATGATGCTGGTGCGAGTGGATCTTTCCCTTGTTTTAGTATTACTGTAATTATTGCTGTTTTACATGAATCTGGTAAGCTTTGTGTTTTATCAATCTGGTTGATTACTTCCAGGAGGGGAGGAATTAATAAATCTTTAAATGTTTTATAGAATTCTATTGGGAATCCATCCTCTCCTGGTGTTTTATTATTTGGTAATTTTTTTATTATCTCTTGTATTTCTACTATTTCAAATGGTTCTGTTAATTTATTCTGTTCCTCTATTTGTAATTTTGGTAGTTCAATTTTAATTAAAAATTCATCTATTTTCCCTTCTTTCCCTTCATTTTCAGTTTGGTATAATTGTTCATAGAATTCTCTGAAGTTTTCCTTGATCTCCGTTGGATTATACGTGATTTGTTTGTCTTTTTTCCTTGATGCCAATACCATTTTCTTAGCTTGTTCTGTCTTAAGCTGCCGTGCTAGAATTTTGTGCGTTTTTTCTCCTAGTCCATAATATTTCTGTTTTGTCTTCATTATGTTGTTCTCCTCCTTATATGTTTGTAGTGTTTCATATTTTATTTTTTTTATCTGCCAATTCTCTTCTTTTAGTTGCATCTTCCTTCATTGCTAATTCTTTTTCTATATTTACTATTTCCCTTTCCAACTGCTCTGTTTCCTGATTATAGTCCTTCTTCATCTTGGTTACATAACTTATTATTTGCCCTCTAATGAACGCTTTCATTGCATCCCATAGTATAAACTTACCTTTCACTGATTCCGTATTTATTTCAAAATACATTTTAATTTGTCTTTCAATTAATTCTCTAAAATCCTGTCTTTTAAGTAGCATGGAGTTTAATCTCCATCTATACATTCTTGGAGGGATGTCCTCTAACTCTATTGTCAATATCAAGGGTGACTGGTCCGATAATATTCTAGCTTTATATTCTGTTTTTCTTACTCTATCTTGCATACGAGCTGATAACAAAAATAGGTCTATTCTTGAGTATGTTTTATGTCTACCCGAGTAATATGAACATTCCTTTTCATTTGGGTGTTGTTTCCTCCATATATCCAAAAGTTGCATTTCTTCCATCGATTTAATTATAAATTTGGTTACTTTGTTCTTTCTGTTAATTTTTTTCCCAGTTTTGTCCATATTTGAATCCAAATTCAGGTTGAAATCCCCTCCTATTAATATGTTCCCTTGCGTATCTGCTATCTTCAAAAAATATCTTGCATAAACTTTTGATCTTCTTCGTTAGGTGAATATACATTGAGTAGATTCCAAAACTCCGAATATATCTGACATTTTATCATTACATATCTCCCTGCTGGATCTATTATTTCCTCTTCTATTTTAATTGGCACATTGTTACTAATTAATATAGCTACTCCTCTTGCTTTTGAATTATATGACGCTGCTGTTTCATGTCCTACCCAATCTCTCTTTAATTTCTTGTGCTCCAATTCAGTTAAATGTGTTTCTTGCACAAATGCTATATCAATTTTTTCTTTTTTCAGTAAATTTAGCAGTTTCTTCCTTTTAATTTGGTTATGTATTCCATTAATATTTAAAGTCATATAGTTCAGCGTAGCCATTTCATACTTTGTTTATCTTCCCTTTCTGTTTCTCCATCATCACCTTTCCTTCTTATCCATTTCTGCTTTCTTGTTTTGAACACTTTATAAGACAACATTTCTAAAACATCAAACATTTTCCTTATTCTCCTATTTAAAACTTCTTTAACCCCATTCTCCCCTCCCCCTCCTGAGTTGGCTTTTTCCCTTGTCGGGCAACCACATCTCCCCTCTCCATTTGGATTTGCGAATTCACTCGCAAACGTCAACTGATTTTGTAGTGACCGTAACTCCTCCCCACCCAGCCCCCCCAGAAAAGATTTCAATTTTCATATGTAACAAAGGTCACTCTTTTAATTCCCTCCTTATTCCCTCTATTCCCTTTCCCTCCCTTATTAATTCTTGTCTATACTCTATATATATTCCTCTAAATACAGATACATTCATGTATTTTTTTTCTTCTTTGGCTTGGCTTCGCGGACGAAGATTTATGGAGGGGGTAAAAGTCCACGTCAGCTGCAGGCTAGTTTGTGGCTGACAAGTCCGATGCAGGACAGGCAGACACGGTTGCAGCGGCTGCAGGGGAAAATTGGTTGGTTGGGGTTGGGTGTTGGGTTTTTCCTCCTTTGCCTTTTGTCAGCGAGGTGGGCTCTGCGGTCTTCTTCAAAGGAGGTTGCTGCCCGCCAAACTGTGAGGTGCAAAGATGCACGGTTTGAGGCGATATCAGCCCACTGGCGGTGGTCAATGTGGCAGGCACCAAGAGATTTCTTTAGGCAGTCCTTGTACCTTTTCTTTGGTGCACCTCTGTCACGGTGGCCAGTGGAGAACTCGCCATATAACACGATCTTGGGAAGGCGATGGTCCTCCATTCTGGAGACGTGACCCATCCAGCGCAGCTGGATCTTCAGCAGCGTGGACTCGATGCTGTCAACCTCTGCCATCTCGAATACTTCGACGTTAGGGATGAAAGCGCTCCAATGGATGTTGAGGATGGAGCGGAGACAACGCTGTTGGAAGCGTTCTAGGAGCCGTAGGTGATGCCGGTAGAGGACCCATGATTCGGAGCCGAACAGGAGTGTGGGTATGACAACAGCTCTGCATACGCTTATCTTTGTGAGGTTTTTCAGTTGGTTGTTTTTCCAGACTCTTTTGTGTAGTCTTCCAAAGGCGCTATTTGCCTTGGCGAGTCTGTTGTCTATCTCATTGTCGATCCTTGCATCTGATGAAATGGTGCAGCCGAGATAGGTAAACTGGTTGACCGTTTTGAGTTTTGTGTGCCCGATGGAGATGTGGGGGGACTGGTAGTCATGGTGGGGAGCTGGCTGATGGAGGACCTCAGTTTTCTTCAGGCTGACTTCCAGGCCAAACCTTTTGGCAGTTTCCGCAAAGCAGGACGTCAAGCGCTGAAGAGCTGGCTCTGAATGGGCAACTAAAGCGGCATCGTCTGCAAAGAGTAGTTCACGGACAAGTTTCTCTTGTGTCTTGGTGTGAGCTTGCAGGCGCCTCAGATTGAAGAGACTGCCATCTGTGCGGTACCGGATGTAAACAGCGTCTTCATTGTTGGGGTCTTTCATGGCTTGGTTCAGCATCATGCTGAAGAAGATTGAAAAGAGGGTTGGTGCGAGAACACAGCCTTACTTCACGCCATTGTTAATGGAGAAGGGTTCAGAGAGCTCATTGCTGTATCTGACCCGACCTTGTTGGTTTTCGTGCAGTTGGATAATCATGTTGAGGAACTTTGGGGGACATCCGATGCGCTCTAGTATTTGCCAAAGCCCTTTCCTGCTCACGGTGTCGAAGGCTTTGGTGAGGTCAACAAAGGTGATGTAGAGTCCTTTGTTTTGTTCTCTGCACTTTTCTTGGAGCTGTCTGAGGGCAAAGACCATGTCAGTCGTTCCTCTATTTGCGCGAAAGCCGCACTGTGATTCTGGGAGAATATTCTCGGCGACACTAGGTATTATTCTATTTAGTAGAATCCTAGCGAAGATTTTGCCTGAAATGGAGAGCAACGTGATTCCCCTGTAGTTTGAGCAGTCTGATTTCTCACCTTTGTTTTTGTACAGGGTGATGATGGTGGCATCATGAAGATCCTGAGGCAGTTTTCCTTGGTCCCAACAAAGCTTGAAAAACTCATGCAGTTTGGCATGCAGAGTTTTGCCGCTAGCCTTCCAGACCTCTGGGGGGATTCCATCCATACCTGCTGCTTTGCCACTTTTCAGTTGTTCGATTGCCTTATATGTCTCATCCAGGGTGAGGACCTCATCCAGCTCTAGCCTTAGGGGCTGTTGAGGGAGCTGGAGCAGGGCGGAATCTTGGACTGAGCGGTTGGCACTGAAAAGAGATTGGAAGTGTTCTGACCATCGGTTGAGGATGGAGATCTTGTCGCTGAGGAGGACTTTGCCGTCTGAGCTGCGCAGCGGGCTTTGGACTTGGGGTGAGGGGCCGTACACAGCTTTTAGAGCCTCGTAGAAACCCCTGAAGTTGCCAATGTCCGCGCTAAGCTGGGTTCGTTTGGCGAGGCTAGTCCACCACTCATTTTGGATCTCCCGGAGTTTGCGCTGAAGATGGCTGCATACGCGACGGAAGGCTTGTTTCTTCTCTGGACAGGACGGCTTTGTAAGGTGAGCCTGGTGGGCAGCTCGCTTCTTTGCCAGCAGCTCCTGGATTTCCTGGCTGTTTTCGTCAAACCAGTCCTTGTTTTTCCTGGAGGAGAAGCCCAGTACCTCTTCAGTGGATTGCAGTATGATAGTCTTCAACTGATCCCAGAGGGTTTCAGGGGACGGGTCCATGAGGCGGGTTGCATCGTCGAGCTTTGCTTTGAGGTTTGCCTGGAAGTTTCCTCTCACTTCGTCTGACTGCAGGTTTCCAACACTGAACCTCTTTCTGGGGGCTTTACTGTTCCTGGGCTTTGGCTTGAAGTGAAGTATTCCTCTAAATACAGATATATTCATGTATACACACTATATATATATACACACATATACCCCTTTACACACATACATATAGTTCGTGGTCAGTTTTACTCTCATTACATGTCTTCATCTCTCTGCTTGTTTTGTAGTTGTTCTGCAAATTTCCTTGCTTCCTCTGGATCCGAGAATAGTCTGTTTTATTGCCCTGGAATAACTATTTTAAGTACCGCTGGGTATTTTAACATAAATTTATATCCTTTTTTCCATAAGATCGTTTTTGCTGCATTGAACTCCTTCCTCTTCTTCAGGAGTTCAAAACTTATGTCTGGATAGAAAAAAATTTTTTGACCTTTGTATTCCAGTGGCTTTTTGTCTTCTCTTACTTTCTTCATTGCTTTCTCCAATATATTTTCTCTTGTATATCTTAAGAATTTTACTAAAATGGATCTTGGTTTTTGCTGCGGTTGTGGTTTCGGGGCTAATGTTCTATGTGCCCTCTCTATTTCCATTTCTTCCTGTAATTCTGGTCTTCCTAGGACCCTGGGGATCCAATCTTTTATAAATTCTCTCATATTCTTTCCTTCTTCATCTTCCTTAAGGCCCACTATCTTTATATCATTTCTTCTATTATAGTTTTCTATTATATCTATCTTCTGAGCTAACAGCTCATGTGCCTCTTTAACTTTTTTATTAGATTCTTCTAATTTCTCTTTTAAGTCCTCTACTTCCATTTCTACAATTGTTTCTCGTTCTTCCATATTTTCCACTCTTTTTCCTATCTCTGACATGGCCATTTCTATTTTATTCATTTTTTCTTCTGCATTCTTAATTCTTCTTTTTATCTCATTAAATTCTTGTAATTGCCATTCTTTCACTGATTCCATATATTCTTTAAAAAAGATACATCCATTGTCTTGCCTTTCTCTTCTTCTTCCATTTCTTTCTGTTCTTCTTCTTCTGGGTTGACCATCTGTTGTTTCCTTGTTTTCTTTTTACCCTCTTCTTTCTTGTTGTCGTTATTGTCTGTGTTCTGCACCTGCTGCTGTGCTGCAGGTGTCTCTCTCAGCTGTGGAGATCGACTCCGCAGCTGTTCCCCCCTCCCGTCAGTGTGCTTTTTTTCATGCGCGGTTGCGCACTTTTACTCGGCTCTGCGAGCCATTTTTGTAGTCCCGAGCCCGGGACTTCCACTGACCTGAGGGAGCGGGCTTCTCTCTCCGCGGCAGGCCTCTTGGGACAGGTAAGGCCTTCACCTTCTTCTTCCGACATTCTTTCTTCCTCTTTTCTTCCCGTTGTTTTCGACTTTTCTCTCTTCGCTGCCATTTTCTTCTCACCTTTATTTTTACTTTATTATAAATTTTAATCTTGTACCTTTGTGCTTTGTGTGTTTTTTTAAAACTTTTCGGGAGAGGGCTGGAATTCCCTGACCGGCCACTACTCCATCACGTGACTCCTTCCCCTCTGCCTCTTTCAACAATATCCTCAAATCAAAATTCTCTATTTCTTCATCTTTACTTCAGTTCAAATTTATTGTCAGAGCACATACATGACAACACATACAACCAAATTTCTGTGGGCCAGGCTGCATTTCTACTTATTGGTAACTGTAAACTCTACTCAAATAGAAAGATATGTATACAAAGGAGAGAAACAGAAACAAAGAAAGAAACATAAACTGCCTGTGCAAAAAGTATTCAGACATAAATAATGTGCAGAGACTCATGTTTCTCTGATTGAGTCTCGTTAAATTCTTCATTTTTTTCTGTTCTATGGTGAAGCAGCAAATTTCACCAATGTTTTCACACAACTCATCCTTCACCCTTGCTAATATTTTAATAAATCACTGCTACATTTCTTCTAAGATGGTAATACCCTTCCTAAAGTGAGTGTCTCCAGTTGGACATGATACTCCAGTTGATTTTATAAAGATGTAGCACTTCTTCCTTTTATTTACGTTCTAATGCATCCTTGGCTGCCGGTGTTCAATGTGCAAATATTGTTGAGGCTGAACTGCTTCTGAAATTCAATGGTGCCAAATTTCATAAGTAGACTGCAGTCACAACCAAAAACGCCTGTTTAACAGAAGATTCTGCTTTAATGCTTCTTACAATAAAGTCAGAATAAGAATGATTAAGTATGCTCTTTAACTTATCCTGTCACCAAAATAAAATATGTATAGAGTGCATAGTTCCAGGCTCTATTTTTCTAATTTTCATCTTACCATTTAGATACTGATTTAGTTGCTGTTGGTTTAATTGGCCCTTCATTTCAAACCCTTTCAAAGTAAATACTTTCCCAGCAGTCTGTTCAAAGCAGGAATTCGTCACCGTGGGGAAAAACAGGCAAGGGGATACAATCAAACTGTCTTATAATCAAACTGTTAAACAGGTGGCAACAATTCTCCAATGCGTTAATTATGCTGTTGCTTTGAATTAGCCTAGTTACTAAATTGGGCTGAATTCTGATCTTAAAAAGAGTATATGATCCTGTTTTCCACTGGCACCCTGTCCCAGGAGATAACTGGGAATTTACTGGGACCAGTAGAAAAGGAACCTTGTCCGAATGCAGACATCAAATGACATAATTTCATGCTGTGGATTAACTGCCTCTACCCCTACTCATATCCCCGGCGTTTAGTGACGAAGGTATGCTGATAAAACTAATGGAAAAGGGACAGCAGAAACCACCCATTTCCAGCTGAAGGCAGAACATTCTGATCACCAGGGATGAGTTGTGTTCAGTGGAAAAGCAATTATTTGTCCCAGGTAAGGGCGGCCCCATGGAAACGGCTCCCTCTCCCAGGACATTGCACTTACAACAACTTTTTTTTCAGTCCTAGGATAAATTTGTAACAGTATGTTAACAATATACAGCTGTAAATTCTGCAAAGTCTCACAATCAACGAAGTGAATAGCAATGCAGGGTCAGCAATTCAAACTCTTTTCTTGGTGTGGCATAACTAGTTTCTTAAATGATTGGGCCATTGTTATGGCCAGAGCTTGTATTCACACCAGGATTTGCACGTATTCATGATATCTTGACAAGTTGTTTCATAGCAAGTAAACTACCCTGTTGTAGTAAATATTCTTTCTTTGGCTTGGCTTCGCGGATGAAGATTTATGGAGGGTTACGTCCACGTCTGCTGCAGGCTCGTTGGTAACTGACAAGTCCAATGCGGGACAGTAAATATACTATGATGAAAAATTACCAAAAGCCATCTAGGCTACATTCTACCATTTTCACAGAATACATGATAAAATTTTTCCTTACACCCTGGCCAAAGTTTAGCCCTCAACCACTTTCTGCTGTGTGTTGTTGGCTGAGAAATAAACTTTGTGAAGGTTGCAAGGAGAAGCTTCTTAGATTTCACTGATGAGGCTCTTGGGGTTTTTACATCCAAATGAAGGGGTAGATCAGACTCTCAAAATCATACAGAACACAACTTTTTCAGTAGCTTCCAATGTTTCCTTCATTGTTTGAGTATAATTACTGGCTTAGAGGCAAAAATAACTATAACTGAGGCTCATCATTTCCTTCCATGAGTCTTAAAAGATCCAAGGAAGATTTGCTACAAAACGTGCGGCTTTTGAACCCTTTCTCAAACACGAGTAGGGCCATCAATTACCATCAGTAATACATTTCTGCTTATTCCTTGAAGAAGGGCTCAGGCCTGAAACGTCTGCAATATATCTTGGTCTTTTATGGATGGTGAAAGACTGGTTGAGTTTCTCCAGCACTTCGGTGTGCTTTTATTCTTAACCTCCTGGCCAGATTCAAATTTCAGCACTTTTGCAGTCCTAATTGTAAAAAAAATGGCGTTGTGACCAGAGGAGACAGTGTTTCCCAGATTCTCTCATGGCAGCACAGTGATAAATCCAGCTCTCAAAGGGAAAACCTGCTCCGAGTCATCCATCTCTCATTAACAACGTGGTGCTATATTATGAATGCAACATTAGAAATTACTTCTAACCTTTAACTTGTAACAGTTGGCTTCAAATAGAAACCCTAACATGTTAATCCAATTCATTAACGAGCATATTTACAAGTTTGCATGTGAAAAGAGGTGAAGCAGGTATAGCATCTGGGAATATGAGACATTTGTGTAGAATTACAATTGGATTCCAAACTAATTAAATAAATTCAGGTTGAAGATTTGATTGTGTGAATATAGGAAGATATATGGAGAATGTATTTCCTGCCACATAGAAAATGCCTTTCTCAGAAATGGTTTTGTAGTTAAGCTATATTCAGGGTAATTAATTTTAATTATGCAGGGTCTAAAATATGCTAATATTATACTGTGAGACTGTTGTGTAAAGATCAACTTCCAACATCAAAGACACAAATCACAACTTGGGAATTTGAAACATTTTAAATAGTCCTAGAATACATTAGGAAGACATTTGCATGGAGTGATTTTTGTGAAAAACTGCCCTTGATGGCTTAAAAATTCTGAAGACAATATTTTGAAGGTCACTGAATTTGTTTAATGAAAAGTTTGTAATTAATTGTTGTAGGTATTTTTGCATATAGACAATTTATGGGAGAGGGTAAAAACTTTAACCTGCCCTATTCTGTTCACTAAGAAATAACTTGTTAATGCTTTATTTTATTAATCCAAAATCTGTCCTGTCCTGTATTATTCATGTATTAACTTTACCATAGTACATTAACGAGTTGTTTTGCAGAACTTGTGTGCATATTATTTACCAAAGGAGCAAATTATATTTGCATTTTGACACAAAGTGCTCATCAAACACCCAACAAACCATGCTAAATAATTCCACTGTAACCCAGATGTTTCCAGATCCACAATATTTTCATTCAAAAATATACAGGGGTTATAGGTCAATTGGGTGGCATGGGCTCGTGGGCCAAAAGGGCTTGTTACCGTGCTGTATGTCTAAAAACTTTCAACAACCAGAAAGAAAATCTCTCAAATGCCAGAAGGAAACATTTTCAAACAATGTTTCAGCACAAATTACTAATTGCCTTTTAACATTATAGAAGAAATACAGGTAGTTCTTGCACAGTTCAATAATATTTCTCCTCAAAGTGAGAACCTGCTTAGATTTAATCAGAATGTCACGGAAATGGTCTCACTGGCTTTCATTCTATGGGTGTGAATCACATTAGATTTGTGTGGCAAGCATCAAGATGTTGAATATTTAACAGAGTTTCTGCCAACTCCCTCTATAGTCAGCACACTTCAGTTTCCAATTATAACTGCAATGGTTGATAATAACACTACAAACATCTGCTATATTTCCAGTATATTTCTGCTCTCATGCTGCTCCATGACTTTGAGAAATTTTCATTGTTCTTGAGTTCAAAGAGAGAACTTTGCAACAAAGAAACCACAACATACTGGACTATACCAGTTTCTGAATGGTGACTTTTTATTTTCATTTCTGAATGTTGAATAGGCCCAGTTCATCACCATAAGATTTTAATCTTAAAAAAAAACGAGTGCAGAGAAGAATTTACTAGGTTGTTGCCGGACTTCAGGAACTGAGTTACAGAGAAAGGTTAAACAGATTAGGACCTTATTCCCAGGAGTGTAGAAGAATGAGGGGAAATTTGATAGAGTTATTTAAAATTATGAGGGGGATGGACAAAATAAATATAGGATGATTATCCACTTTATTGTCATTCTGTTGATAGACTGACCAATGAAACACAATCAGTGTTGACTGGAAATTAAAATAGTTACTTACATTACGATAAAAACATACAATCAAAACATATGCAATTAAAACTACACTATTCTAAAATAAATTGCTAAAAACTACTGATTATAAAATACAAGCACAGCACCTCTCAGTGCCACGAGTTAGTGTTTAACATTGTCACGGCTTCATTAAAAAAAACCTCTTTTTAAGCTGAGTGGTGTGCGAGCGAAGGCTCCTAGAGCGTCTGCCAGGTGGTAGGAGAGTAAATAGTTCTTGGTTAGGGTGTGTTGCGTCTTTGATAATATTTCTCACATTGCCCAAACATCGTTCCCTATAAATAGATTAGATGGTAGGCATGCCAACAATGTGTTGGGCATTTTTCACTATCCACTGAGTGCCTTACGATCTTGTACAGTACAATTCCCATCCCACACCAAAATACCTTATGTCTGCATGCTCTCAGTTGTGCATCTGTAGCAATCCAAAAGTATTCTTGGGCAGAGTTAGATCGTCCTCATACATTTCAAAAAAATAAAGATGCTGTTGTGGCTTTTTAATCAAAGTTGATGAATTCAAGGACCAAAATCAGCAGAGATATGAACCCTAGGAACTTAAAGCTCTGTAAATGCTCCACCATCACTCCATTGATGTAAATCAGGACACGAGTGTGGCTTCCTGCATGTCTAAAATCCACTATGATCTCCTTGGTCTTTTGGGTATTTAGTAACAGATTGTTCTTGGCACATCACAGGGTTAAGTGCTTATAGGCCATTTCATTGTCCCCTGTAATCAGGTGTGGTGTCATCTGCAAACTTAACTATTAAGTTTTTATTATATATAGGAACACAGTCAGAGGTAAAGATGAAATACAAAAGGGAGTCAGCACACAACCCTGGGGCATTGGTTACAAATGTCTCAAAGTGAGACAGGAGTAAAAAAATATTGCCCAGACTAACAGATTGAGATCTGTTTGTAAGGAAATCCAAAATCCAGTTACAAAGGGATGGGCTGATACCACAAATGAAGTTTGATTATCAGCTTGGATGGTGATCGATGAATAGCACTCTAACATAAGAGCAAGGGCTATCAAGATGAGTCAAGGCAGAGTGTTTCTTTCTTTGGCTTGGCTTCGCGGACGAAGATTTATGGAGGGGGTAAAAAGTCCACGTCAGCTGCAGGCTCGTTTGTGGCTGACAAGTCCGATGCGGGACAGGCAGACACGATTGCAGCGGTTGCAGGGGAAAATTGGTTGGTTGGGGTTGGGTGTTGGGTTTTTCCTCCTTTGCCTTTTGTCAGTGAGGTGGGCTCTGCGGTCTTCTTCAAAGGAGGTTGCTGCCCGCCAAACTGTGAGGCGCCAAGATGCACGGTTTGAGGCGTTATCAGCCCACTGGCGGTGGTCAATGTGGCAGGCACCAAGAGATTTCTTTAGGCAGTCCTTGTACCTTTTCTTTGGTGCACCTCTGTCACGGTGGCCAGTGGAGAGCTCGCCATATAACACGATCTTGGGAAGGCGATGGTCCTCCATTCTGGAGACGTGACCCATCCAGCGCAGCTGGATCTTCAGCAGCGTGGACTCGATGCTGTCGACCTCTGCCATCTCGAGTACTTCGACGTTAGGGATGTAAGCGCTCCAATGGATGTTGAGGATGGAGCGGAGACAACGCTGGTGGAAGCGTTCTAGGAGCCGTAGGTGGTGCCGGTAGAGGACCCATGATTCGGAGCCGAACAGGAGTGTGGGTATGACAACGGCTCTGTATACGCTTATCTTTGTGAGGTTTTTCAGTTGGTTGTTTTTCCAGACTCTTTTGTGTAGTCTTCCAAAGGCAGAGTGTAGCACTGTTGAAATGGCATCCTCTGTCGACCTGTTAGTGCGATAGGTGAATTGACGTTGATCCATAGTGGCAGGCAAACAAGATTTCAAATGAGATAGAACCAACCTCTCAAAACACTTTGTGATGAAGGGAGAAAGTGCAACTGGACTGTAGTCATTTAGACTCAGAGGTAGAGCGCTTCGGCACAGGCACAATTGTAGCAGCTTTAAAGCTTGTTCAAACAACAGCCTTGACCAGGGACAGATTGAAAATGTCTGCAGAAACCCCAGCCAATTTATCTGCACAGGCTCTAAGCACATGACCAGGTATGCCATCCAGTCCAGCTGCTTCTGTACATTCACCCTATCAAGGATGACCCATACATCTGTGATGGAAATTGAGAGAGGTAATTCATTCAGTAAACGATCCATCTTGAAAGAGACTTCCCTATTCTCTTGATCAAAACAGCATAAAAATAATTAAGCTCCTTAGAGAATTTTAGGGGGTTGCAGTGAGAAACAGGCGCTATACCAGACAATTTATAATCCGTGATCATTTGTATTCCCTGCCACATGCGTTGTGAGTCCAAGGATACGAAGTGCTCTTCAATCTTCTGTTTGTACATATGCTTAGCCTGAGAGAGTCCCTTCTTTAAGTTGGTCCTGGCTAATCCATATAACTTGTGGTCTCCAGATCTGAAGGCTGAATCTTTATCTTTGATCAAGCGGTGAAAGTCATTCTTCGTCCACAGTTTCTGGTTCGTGACCATTTTAATTTTCTTCTGTAATGTTACTCTGTCCACACACCTATTTATATACTCAATAACTGAGTTGGTGTATAGGTCAACATTGACCTGAAAGTCTCCTGTGGCACAAGTGGCAAACATACTCCGATCCGTATTTTGAAAATGTGGCTGAAAAACGGAGTCAGACCCCTCCAGCCAGATCTTGTTTTAGTTATGGGTTTAACCTGTTTGATGACTGGGCTGTACTTGGAAACCATAAACAGTGAAAGATAGTCAGACTGACCCAAGTGAGGGAGGGTAGTGGTCCCTTACGCGTCAGCCATATTTGTGTAAACCTGATCCAAGGTTTTATTCCCTCTCGTATTACGTTACATTTAGATTAAAAACTTGGAAGCCCAGTGCATAAATTACAGTGATTAAAGTTTCCAAACACAATAGAGGCACCGTCTGGATGTAACGTCTGCAACTTGCCAATAGCAGCACTAAGGACTTTCATGGCTGTTTTAGCATTCGCATCTAGGAGGTATATAAACTGCTATAGTATGATTCAAGTAAATTCGCTTGGTAGATAAAAAGGTCTGCACTTGATAATCAGATACTCCAGATCAGTAGAGCAATAGTTGATCCACATAGATGTACAACCCACCTCCCCTACTTTTTCCCGTTACGGCCACTATTCTGTCAGCCCTGAAAATCGTTCAACCTTCCAATTCCACCACCTTATCTGGTATTCCGCTACTGAGCTATGTCTCTGTAAAAACCATTGCATTACAGTTTGTCAGCCTTCTCCATGTGAGGGCCCAGGTCTTCATTTCATCGATTTTGTTCACCAGAGTCTGAGGATTAACAAGGAAAATACTCTGTAGCGCTCGGCTAAGTGGTTTTAGCCGTAGGCCCACTTTCCCCATCATTATTTAGTCTCGCCTTTGATGTTGAACCCCTCCGTTTGGGGTGAGTTGAACACAAGTCCACGGTGTCTGTTCCAGCTCTGGGGGTATTCAATCAAATTTAAATGAGCTTGGTGAATGAATCAAACCTGCAGCAACCAAAAGCATCTGTCTACTGTAGCTCTAATACGCACTGTTAAATCTGACAAACACACAGAGTACAAACAAGTACTTCAATGTCATTTTACAAATTCCTGTCAGACACTGAGCCTTGCTATGTGAATGCACTGCCATCAATTTGGACATTGTGGACAGCTTTTTCCACTGAGGTAAGATACAAACCAAAAGATATGGGTTAAGGGTGAAAAGGGAAAAGTTTAAGGGGAACATAAGGGGGAATCTTCTTCACACAGAGAGTGGTGGGAGTGTGGAATGAGCTGCGAGATGGTGGTGAAGGTGGGCTCAATTTTAACATTTAAAAAGAATTTGGATAGTTTCATGGATGGGAGAGGTATGGAGGGCTGTGGACTGGGTGCAGATCAGTGGACTAGGCAGAAAAATGGTTCGGCACACACTAGAAGAGCTGAAGGGGCCTGTTTCTGTGCTGCAACATTCTATGATTCTAATGTGCTTAACACAAATTCAAATGTGCATCTGGCACATTGCCTTTGTACTGTAAACTTTAACATAGTTTTGTTCGAAGTAACATGTACTATTGATAAAGGAAATTTAGATTTCCTGAAGGAATTTAATCAGGTGTTGCATCAAAGATTGTGATGGAAAATTACAAGTTGTGGTATAAGAGGTAACATAATAACCTGGATAGATATATGGTGAGCTGACATAAAACACAAAGTGGGGATAAATGGATATTTTTCCAGTCAGCAAGATGTGATAAAACATATGGCTAGAGAAGCATTTGAAAGGTTTGCAAGAGGGAGAAGATGTCCAAAGCTTTCCCTGGAGACTTTTGTAATGTACAGTAAAAGTCCTAAAATCTGGACCGATCGGGGATTGGGTCGGTCATGAATTTCAGATTTTCTAGATTCTCAGGCAGTACTTTTAAAATTTAAATTTAAGCAGAATAAACAGTTAAATTTTGATTATTCTTGAACATTTTTTCCATATAAAATACAAACTAAATACAAAAAAATCTTACATTTCCGTGACTTCCGCATGGAGACTTTTTGCCACTGAGCATATGTGGCGCTTGCACACGCACACAAAAGCTGAGAGTTTGAGAAGTCCAGATTCTCACATGGTCCAGATTTCTGGCATACGGATATTTGGACTTGTATAGATTTAGCAATTGTTAACTGTTGACGAGAAATACAAATGGGCTGGCTAATTTAATTTGTGTAGAGTTTTGACAATGATGACTTTGCAACTGTATAAAAACAAGTGGAGTCAATCTTCACCAATTCTGGTCACTAGGCACTGATTTAATCCCTCTTGGCTATTGTCTGAAACAAACTCAGCATATCTCGGCACAGCACCACAGCCATAAGTACAACCTTTGGATCTATGATTCCTATCCTTGACAACAAATGTCTGTTGATTATTTCTGTGATGTGAAACAACCTATGATAGGTTGTCTTTTTGAGTAACTTTCATCCAGTAGCTAGGAGGGGACAGAATTAGTGGCATGTAAACAGAATTAATGATTATTAACTCCACTAATACACACTATGTCTAAAACAAATTTTAGTTATTGTACGACCACATTTGGTACTAGGGTGGCCATTTTCAAATGTCCATACAGGAGGACATCGGTGATAGGTTACCATATGTACAGAGTGTTCCAAAAAATATATATTTTAAATAAAATTTAAACCGTATTGCAAAATCAACAAATGCAAACAGATGATCACATTAGTTTTTTTATTAAATAAAAATTCTAACATGAATTTTTTTTGCAAAAACCTAGCTATTTCAACATAAATCAGTGATTTTCTGCTCGTTCCCCTTTTCTATTCAATGGTTTGTCATTCTGTATATTATATACAATTCAGTTTATTTACATTGTATGAATGCATGTAAGAAATAAATATGGAGCCTCACTTGCCCTCCTTCAAAGCCTGCCACCACTCCACTTGACGTCGACAGGCTCACCTGCACTAAACTTTCTCCCATCTGCAGGCCCACCAGGCACGTACTAACTGGCCCCAGTAAACTAGCCCACCGTGCCTGGCCAGCTGGCCCCAATATTCCAATCCATCGCACATGCACCAGCTGGCACTCATAAATGCGTGCAAGAAACAACATGGCCACGCATGGCCTATGGACCCCAGAATGCCACATTTAACCCCCTCCCTTGCCCTTTATGCCCCTACACCACCAAATGGAGGAAAAATTAACATCCAACTTAAGCTGGTGTTGGACAGAAGAGAGTGCTCAAAAGACAGACTATCCAGCCTAAAACCAGATGTCTGGCCACCCCTGCACAATGGTGCAGTGAGTTGAGTCCACAGCTCAAGAGACCCAGGTTAAATATGGATCTTGGATGGTATCTGTGTCAAGTATGTGCATTCGCCCTAACTGTTTGAGTTTTCTCCAGGTGTTTTGATATCCTTCCGCATCTCACAGTGCAGGTTCATTGATTCTTCTTTGGCTTGGCTTCGCGGTCAAAGATTTATGGAGGGGGTAAATGTCCACGTCAGCTGCAGGCTTGTTTGTGGCTGACAAGTCCGATGCGGGACAGGCAGACACGGTTGCAGGGGAAAATTGGTGGGTTGGGTTTTTCCTCCTTTGCCTTTTGTCAGTGAGGTGGGCTCTGCGGTCTTCTTCAAAGGAGGTTGCTGCCCGCCAAACTGTGAGGCGCCAAGATGCACAGTTGGAGGCGATTTCAGCCCACTGGCGGTGGTCAATGGGGCAGGCACCAAGAGATTTCTTTAGGCAGTCCTTGTACCTTTTCTTTGGTGCACCTCTGTCACGGTGGCCAGTGGAGAGCTCGCCATAGAACACGATCTTGTGTCACTGTAAATCCCCCCAGTGTATAGTGCATGGTGAAATCTGCAGAGGGGAGTTGATGAGAATATGGGATGAATGAAGAATCGGGGTAAATAAGTGGTTGATGTGCACTTGGTGAGCTGAAGGCCTTGTTTCTTTATTTCCCTATGATTTAAGTCCTTTGCACCTCAATGCACATCATCATTTTCTTAAATCTTTCAGGTATCACCTGAAAATTTATTAAATTCCCAACATCATTTTCTAGCTCAAAGATTAACATTATCGCTGGAATTGTGGTTCCTAATGAACCTCATGTATTAAGTGCAACTTTTGCTTTGGGATTCCCATCTCAGGGTTTGAAATTGCTGCTATTACAAGATTTTGGCACATTAAGTGAAGTGTAAGCATTTTCTGAAAGCCTTTCTGAAAGTTCAGGTAGATTATCGAGTCCACCAGCCTCTATCCAAGTTATTGTCTCAATAGACTCTGATTAGATTTGCACATCAACGTCTATTTTCTTGAAAGTAGAGTTGTAAAGAAAATTTAGATCTAGTTGCTCTTGTGACAGGGTGATTAAAGACTCATGACATATATTGGTCCTGCAATTAAGCTTTCCAGTGGTATACCAAAACCCCATTCCATGCATGTATTAAAGGACACTGTTTGTTCTAACCACATATATGTCCAATCTAATATGCCTGATGAATTGTGTAACTGATCCAGATGAGAAGCAGAAAAACGTTTCATCAATTATTCTGAAAGGCTCTAAAATGTCAATCTTACAAGACCTACAGAGGCTCCCTACAGTAGAAGTGACCAGATTTACTTCAATCCACTTTAAAAGTGTGCGAGAGAATTTGCATAAATATTTTTCAAGATAGCAAATAATATTTTTCATGGTAATCATTAATGACTGTATTTTGTAAGCATTTTCTTACTCTAATCATAGGTAGTGTTCAGGCAACCATTCAATTATGTGAAATTATAGCAAATGTATGTACCATCTGGATATCCATAGAAAACAGGCAGTTCTGATATTGAAAAATCAGCTTGTGTCCAGTTCTCAGGAACAGAACCTTTGTGTAACCCAATGACTGCCTGTACATGTTTAAAATTTTCTTGATTAAGGTCTTGTTCATCTCATCTAATAATTCCCTCTGTTGTACAGTATCAATTATCTTGTGCTTTTAGTGCTCTGTTGAGCCACCTGGGAGTTATGCTAAAAGTACTTACAGGCAGAGGTGCAATGCTGCCAGAGCTCACTGGAGCATCATTTCAGCATCTCATGGGGCCACTCCAGGCACCTCAATGTCGACGTTTTTGGTGAGGTCCAGTACCTAAAATTTTGGGGTGCACCCCTGCTTACAGGTTCCTCCTACATCACAGTTAATCAGGTAACATAAATTCACCTCTATAGAATTCACAAATCGTTATCCAAAAATTTGAGATACAGAATAAAAATTTTCTCTTAATGAATTCATGTAAAAAAAAAAACTAAACAAATGATATTTTCAACTCTGACATGCACTGGTGTGGCTTTGCACTACGGAATATTCATGATATACAATTTTCTAGGAACTCAACCCTCACTCCTTCCCCCAGCCCTGCATAACATCAGGCCACCAAAACACAAATGGAAGTTGTTGCTGTTGACAATCTTTAGATTGAGCCCTTTATAATGTGAGAGATGGCAGTTAAGTTTCTGTGGTTCATCAAAATAAAGACTTTTAATTTCAAAGAGAAAATCTAAGATATGATCTGAAATGCACTTAAGAGGTCATGAAACCAGACAATAACAAAAACCCAGAAATGCTCGAGCAATGGTTCTCAACTTTTTTCTTTCCAATCACGTACTACTTTAAGTAATCTCTATGTCATCAATGCTCGGTGATTAGTAAGGGATGGCTTAAGATGGTACGTGAGTGGGAAGGGAAGGTTGAGAATCACTGCTCGAGACCCAATTGTTACTTTGCTTGAGAAAAACTGTCATTGGTCCATTTCCTTTGGAGTTATGAAACCGTGCACAAAACGAATCAATTAGGTTTGAATAAACAGATGTTTTCAAATGTTTTCTTTCCACCCACATACCACCTTAAGCCATTCCTTACTAATCACAGAGCACCTATGGCATAGGGATTACTTAACGTGGTATGTGAGTGGAAAGAAAAAGGCTGAGAACTACTGTGCTAGAGAAACTCATCAGGTCTTGCAGCATCCATCAGAGGTAAAGATCTATTACTGATGTTACAGGCCTGAGTCCTTCCTCAAGGAATGAGATAAAAAAAGGCTGGGGAAAAGGGAAGAATGGGAGGGGGAGGAGTACAGACCAACAGACAAAAGGTGTTAATTGAATATAAGATGACAGGAGAGTGAAGGTGAAAATCGATTGGAGCAGGGAGGTTCATTTTTGGCTCTGTGAAAGGAGTCGAGGGAAAAGGGTAGGTAGATAGAGCTAGAAGAAAGCAGATTTAGATGAAGATGAGTGGGGTAGAGGTGAGAGGGGGGTTAATGGAAATCGGAGGTCAATGATAACGAAATCCGGTTGAAGGGTGCCCAGTTGGAATAGAAAATGTTGTTCCTCCAATTTGTGGTGCTCTTAGTCTGGAAATGCATGAGACCATGGACAGAAATGTCAGCAAGGGAATCGAGTGGGGAATTAAAATGGGTGGCTACTGGGAGATCTATGCTATTGCAGCTGACAGAGCCGAGGTGCTCAACCAACTGATTTCCCAGTCTGCGCCCAGTCTCCAATGAAGAAGGCACCACACATGAAGTGCCAGATACAGTAGAAGACCCCTGATGATTCACAAGTGAAGTGTTGCTTCATTTGGAAGGACTGTTTGGGGACTAAAATGGTGATGAGGGAGGAGGTGTGGGTGCAAATGGAGCATCTCCTGTGGTTACAGGAGATTGGTGGGAAGGGAGAAGGCGGTGAGGGAGTCAGGGAGGGAGCATTCCTTGATAAAGGCACAGAAAGGAGGAGAAGGAAATATGTGTCTGGAGATGGATCACACTGTAGGTAGTGGAAATGGTAGAGGAGAATGTTGGATGCAGAAGCTGGCATGGTGGTAGGTGAGGACAAAGAGAATCCTGTCTCTGTTGCGTGCCAGAGCGGAGGGTGCCAGGGCAGATGTGCAGGTAATGGAGGATATGAGGGTGAGGGCCAAGTTGATGTTAGCAGAGGGAAAGCCACATTGTTTGAAGAAGGAGGACATCTCTGATGATCTAGCATGGAAGGCCTCATCCCAGGAGGAAATGCGATGGAGGCAGAAGAATGAAATGGAATCCTTGCAAGGGACAGGGTGTGAAGAGATGTAATCGAGGTAGCTCTGGGAGTTGGGGGGTTTGTAGATGTCGGCTGAGAATTTGCCTCTCCAGATGGAGGCAGAAAGATTGAGAAAAGAGAGACTGTTGCTAGAGAAGGACGATGAATTTGTGGTCAGAGTGGAAGATGGCAACAAAGTGGATGAAGTCAACAACCTCATCATGGGTGCATATGCCAGCACCAAAGTAGTTGTTGATGTAGCGGAAGAAGAGTTGTGAGGTCTAGTCTGTGTAGGCTTGTAGCATGGATTGCTCCAAATAGCCAACAAAGAGGCAGACATAGCTGGGGTCCATGTAGGTACCCATGGCTACCCCTTGGAGAAAGTGGGATGTCAAAGGAGGTTATTGAGGGTGAGGACCAGTTTTGCCAGCTGGAGGAGGGTGGTGGTGGAGGGGAACAGGTTAGGTCTGTTGTTGAGAAAGAAACAAAAGGCTTTTTGGCCTTTGGTATGGGAAATGGAGGTAATGTGGTGAAGTTTTCTAGTTCAAGGAACTGGAAATTGTTGAAGTGATGGAGGGTATGTGAAGTATCATGAATGTAGGTGGGGAGGTACTGGACAGGGCTGACAAAATAAATTTGAGGTAAGCAGATATCAGTTTAGTGGGGCAGAAGCATTCAAACACGATGGGTCTGCAGGACAATTGGATTTCTGGATCTTGGGAAGGAGATAGAAATGGGGTTGAGAAACAATGAGGACATTGGCTGTGCTAAGGAAAAGACTAGAAGTGAGGAGTTCAGAGATAGTGCATGAGATAGTGGTTAGATACCTTCTGGTGAGGTCCTGTTGGAGAGGCAAGTTAGAGGAGGTGTCTGAGAGTTGTTGACTGGCTGCAGACTGACAGAGGTCAGTGCGCCAGACCACAAGAGCACCACTCTTGTTTGCAGGATTGATGGTGAGGTTGGGATTATTCAGTGGAGGGCCAGGTATTCTGAAGGGATGAGATTGGAAAGAATGAGGGAAGTAGTGAAGTTGATACAGGTGATGTCTTGGCAGCAGTTGGAGGTCCAGAGCAGGGAGAAGAGCAGAATGAGGTGTCCAGGAGGAGAAGGAAAGTTTAAAGCAGTAGAAGGGGTCTGTAGTAGGGTATATAGAATCCCAGTTGTGGAAGTGGGCACGGAGATGGAGATGATGAAATAAGAATTCAGCAACATGGTTTGCGCAGAACTCATTGAAGTGTGGGTGAAGGGGAATGAGGGAAAGGTCTCTACTGAGGTTGGAGCATTCCATTTCCATGAGGGGAAGGTTGGAGGCGACGGTGAAGACCAGGCAGGGGTTGGGGGGGGGGGGGGGGGGTGTTCCTTAGTAATGTGAGGAATTGAAAAAGTACACCATAAAGGAAAACCAATGAAGAGCTCTGCAGATAGGATAAGACTAATTTAAATGAGGCTAATTAATGTAAAAGTGCCCCCCCACCCTTATTTTGACCCAAATATCTTGTATTTTAGTCTCTCACCTTGGCCCCAGCCGTCAACAGGCTGGATCTCCTGATGCTTCAGTCGCAAACTCTTGCCTCGGCTTTGACCACCCACCTCAAATGCGGACTCTCGCCCTAGCCCTGGCCACCCACCCATCGGAGCTCCTGACCCCTCAAAAGACGTGGCTACTTAGTCAAAAGTAGCGTCCAGGAAAATAGTCGACCCCATAAATTTAAAATGAATTAATGGTCCACAAAACTCAAAATTTACATGAGTATATATGGTAAATCATTGCTAAAAGAAGCACAGATGCATTCAAATATTTATCGTGCAGTGTCTGCAGAACAAAGTGTTCACCCAGATCTTGGAGCCTGAAGATTACCACTTCATGATAAAAAAAATTCTGAATGGCTCAGAATAGAGAAACAAAATGAAAAGCAGGGTGGGAATGCATAAACATACAAAGAGCACGAAAAGCCATAAATTGATCAACGAAGGAAAACATATCCGTTGAAGCAGACTTTGAAAGATCTTTTGCTTGGTTTCCACTGGGCAACTTCAAGACAACTGAGACCACAAATATTGAAATCTATCTTTCTTCTTTTTCAGGATGCAAATACTGGTGAGAAGACTAACATACATTGCCCTTTTCTCATGAATGCAATGGCCCACTGGAACATCCCTGAATGAAGTTCTGATTCCACAGTCTGGGTCTATTTGCAAAAAAGCCAAGTTAAAGAAGGAAGCAAAGTGTCCTTCTTGAAAGGATATTTGTGAACCAAATGGAATTTTACATTTGTACAGCTTGATGATCACCTTTACTAACACCGACTTTTTTTTTTAACTGCAGATTGATTGTGCTGACCTACTTTTCATGGATATCTCCTAACATCTCACTCCGACAGAGCATGATACTCACCGCCTCAATCATACCGGTACCCAAGAAGAGTGTGGTGAGCTGCCTAAATAACTATTTGGCATCAATCGTACCGGTACCCAAGAAGAGTGTGGTGAGCTGCCTAAATAACTATTTGGCATCAATCGTACCGGTACCCAAGAAGAGTGTGGTGAGCTGCCTAAATAACTATGTGGCATCACATCCAGTGATGAAGTGTTTTGAGAGGTTGGTGTTGAACCATATCAGCTGTGTCTGAACAGTGATATGGATCCATTCCAATTTGCCTAATACAGCAATAGGTCTACAGCGAATACCATCTCATTGACTGTACACATAAACCTGGAACACTTGGACAATAAAGATGCATACACCAGGAGGTGCTTTATTGATTAAAGTTCAGTATTCAACACTTTTATCCCCTGAAAAATTATCAGCAAACTCCATGACCTGTGTCTCAATACCCCGCAGATCAATTGGATTCTGGATTTCCTCACCTCCAGATCGCAATCAGTTTGGATTGTCAAGAACATCTCCTCCACAATATGTATCAGCACCAAAGCTCCACAGGGCTGCATTCTTCACCCCTTGTTCTTGACATGACAATGCCATTTACAATTTTTCTGATGATACCACGGTAGGGTGATGAGTCCGCATACAGGAGGAAGATTGGAAACTTGGCTAAATGGTGTACTAACAACAACCTCTCAATATCACCAAAAGCAAGGGGCTGATTGCAGACTTTAGGAAGGAAAAACCAGACTTGTATGAACCAGTGATCATTGGAGAGGTTGAGCATATTTAAATTCCTTGGAGGACCTTTCTTGGACACAACATACCAATGTCATCATGAGGAACATACCATATGTCAGCACCTCTACTTCATCAGGAGTTTGTGGACATTTGTTATGCCATCAGAAACCCAGGCAAACATCTACAGATGTAGAGTGGAAAATGTGCCGACTGGCTACATCACACCTGGTATGGGGACACCAATACCTCTGAGACAAAACCCCGGCCAAATGTAATGGGCACAACCCAGTACATCACATCCCCTCCATCAAGAAAATCTATATGGAACACTGTCGTCAGAGAGCAGCAGTGATCATTAAGGACCCACTGCACCCAGGCATGCTTTGTTCCTGCTACTGCCACTGGGAAAGAGGTATAGGCGTCACAAGACTTGTACCAGCAGGTTCAGGAACAAATGCTACCCCTCTACCATCAGACACCAAAATAGACTCAATCAGAGACATATTTAAGGACTCTTACTTTGCACATTATTTATTAAAGATTTTTTTTTTCTTGTATTTGCAGTTTGTTTACTTTTTTTGTCTTTTCCCTTTTGAAGACATCTTTTCTTGAGTATAGTTTAATTTTAATTTAAACATTTAGCACGGCCCTTCTGGCCCACAAATCCATACCAACTGAAACCCCAATTAATCTACAACCCCTGTACATTTTGAAGAGTGGGAGGAAACTGGAACATCCAGAGGACACACACGCAGACACAGGGAGAATGTACCAACTCCTTACAGACAGCGCCAGATTTAAATCCTGATATCTGGTGCTGTTATAGCATTTGACTAACCGTGCCATCATTACACGAGTGATTAGTCAAAATTCTGTCTGGTTTGTTGGAAGAGGAATCTCAGGGTTGTACGTGATGTCATGTATGCAACTCAGACAATAAATATGAACTCTGTACTTTTGAACTTTGTTTCAGAAATCAGCAATTCTTGATTCTGCAACGCATGCTCTGTTTATTGCAAAATTTATGACATTGCTGTGAAACATCTAAACAAATGTGAATTTAAAGTGTGTTAGTGTAGTAAAAGGTATAAATTCCAATAGTCTGGAAAACCTGATAGTTCAGCATCACCAAAGGCCTGAAGGTGCCTGATGATAGAAGCTTTACTATAAACACCTATGTTGAGATTATGGCCAGCAGCAGTGGTAAAGTCATCTCATTCAGAGAGGTTACAGACAATTCTCAATGGCAGGTGGATAAATTAAGTTTCCACGGTTGTGGGTTGCATTGCATTGAAGACTATCCATTTTCTGAATGTTGTTTCGCCCAATAAACTATCTGCAATCCATACCTTGCTGGAGGCAAGACGTTAAGATCCAAAACCCATCAATCACTCATCAGTATTTTGCATCAAATGCACAACTTATGATGTGCGACATGAGAAAATATAAATAGGGTCTCTGATGAAGGCATTGGGAATTAGATTCCAGATAAGCAAAGATTACCAGGCACGCAAAGGACAGAAGCAGCATGAAATATGAACCTAAAGTAAGATCCTGTGATCATTGGGATTTCCCCATGTGCAATATATGATTATTTTGTGAATTAATATGGCGTAGTATACCCACAATGCCCTAAAATTAAATAAATAAATTGCAATCTCTTGTTGAAAATACTGCTCAATTATGGTTCTGTTTTCAACAAGTATGCCCCCTAAAAACTGCTGTCTAATAAAGGATGAGAAATTAAAGTGGTCAAGAAGCAACAAAGATACAACAGAAGCACTGTGGAAGAACTAGAGGTATGCTAGAAAGGAATAAATAAGAAAATTAAAAACAAATTCAACAGTAATGGGCAAGGCAGAAAAAAACAATGAGAAAATGAGGTTTTTAGAATCAGAATTTATTGTCATGAACAAATTATGAAATACAGTGTTTTGCAACAGCGTTCAAAGTGCAAATGTTCACATTATAACCATCTTACAAAATCTTTACACATTAAGAATCAAAAAGCTCAGAACGTTTGAACAGAGTTTAAAACAAAATAATGAATGCTAACCCTGGTGGTCTATTCTGAATCACACTTCTCATTTCTTTCTTTTAATCTTTCTCTCTTAGAGACTACATCCAGGACCTCACAGGATAATGTTCCTGCATAGGCTCTTTGTAGAGCTTTACTTTATTTGCTGAGAAATGCCTCATTCTGGAACCTAATTAGCTGCAGCAGTTTGAAAAATGTTGCTGATTAAAGAGATTCCACAAAGCTGCCTCTCTCCAGGAACAAGAGTGCAGGTCATTGGGGAGAGAATGAATCCAACAAAGAAACAAGAACAGACAGCTGCACAATTGCCAGGAGAGGCCCAGTTTCGACAAGTCAGCAAAACTATAGATTTGTTCAGATTCAATTCGAAGGTATTTCACAGTCAAGTATATTTGTAGACAATCTTTTAATCGGTTTTTAAAGCTCCAGAGTAATGGGATTGGGGTTTGGAATACTTTCTTGAATATTCCCAACAATTAACAGGTTTTCATTGCAAGTGCATAGCTTTAGGTTTTAAACTTGCTCATTACAAAACAAACTATTAATATGGAAACACAAAATTGTCAAAAATCTAACATCCCCTTTCAAAAAAATCTACCAGTGATTTAAAAACACATCAAAACACAAAAAAGCAATACTTGTACTGCAATATATTTAGACAATATAAAATTACCGAGTTATATTTAAGATTAAATTCTTTCATCGCCTTGATGAAGTTACAAGTTAATTTCTTTGTGGTTGTGAGAGTTAAGATATAAAATTCAATTTACAAACATGACGAGAAAATAGCAGACCTCGAAATAGCAGAATCTCTTAAATATCTTTCCTAATAATGATCTTATCTTTATTATTCTGCTCCAGTGGCATTTATCGAAAAGAATCATATCATAACTTGTTCTAACAGAACTTGAAGTCTATTCCACTACAAGTAGAACAAAAAGTGGCTGCCAAACCAGTGCTGAATGAAGATGCAAAGGTTACAATTTAATACAGCAGCAGACACATTATTACTATCACCAGTTTAGTTCAATACACAAACAAAACATAGTAATGTGCTATAAAGTCCTCTTACTGTGTATTCAAATCAGATTTTAAATTAATGTATTCACTATTAAAACAAGATTTCTGGCACAGGATGCCATTAACCCTCCCTGAATTGCAGGCTTCTTTTATTTTGATCTGTCAACAGGATTTTACACCATTGCTTATTATTTCACTGAGAACAAGACCAATACTTGTTTTCCTTTTAGCACACTAATAAAATAGTAGTCATTAATTAAAGGTTAAAAACATTTGCTATCAGTTAGGATTCAAGTGATGTTTCGTGACAAAACCACAAGATTCATTATTTGATTCCAAGGTAATTAGGAACATGCAGTCTAAGTTACAAAAACAATACTTCATTTATCATTAACAGCTTCCTCCCAAACAACAACGTGAAAGAAAAATTATTTACTCAACTGTTTACAAATGCTTCATCGATTATTCTTCCAGTGTTTCAAAGTGAAGTTGATGCCCTATCAATAATATTCCACAATCCAATCACATCAGGAACTATTCTTTAGATGGGAATTTTTTCATGCCATTCTGTGATTTAAGAGATAAGAGATGGAGACCAGGTGATAAAAGATTGGTTTGACTAACATCTTTTGTGGGGAACTTACTGGTGTTTATTATTAACAATGCAGTAACAAAACACCATGAAAATTTTCAGCTGATCAGTCAGGGTCAGCATTGATTTTGAAAAGTTAGGTTATGACACATAAATGATTAAACATTTGAAGATGTTATTAAATTAGTTGACAGTGAAAAGTCTTCAAATAACTATACATTTTATTTGTGTCATTCCAATAGTCAAATGCAACAAGGGTTACAATCTAGATACTGAACTGGTTTGAACAGCATGAAACAAAAAAAAAGGATAATGGGCAGGGTCTCAGACTTGCCAGAGACATTCTGCCAGATCTGTGTTGGAATTCACTATCTTTTTAAACAATTTAGGTAATGGGACAGAATATCACACATTTGCCACAGATTGAAATAAGTAGTATAGGTTGATGTGTAACCTAACTAAAAGTGCTGGCAATTGAGTTCGGCTTGGTAAATGAATTTCAATACAAACAAATGTGATATCTCCCTTTTGACTTACAAAAATACATCAGTAATTTTGTCTAGAAGCGTGACTTCGAAATGAATATCAGGTAAAGCAAATGTCAACTAGACATTGCATATAATGCTTCATAAATTTGTTTTGCTTGGTATTCAATCATGTTTCTAATCAAAAATACCAATGTAATTCTTAAATACCTGTGCACAGATATTGGGGAATATAATCAAAGTCGAGTAAATGAATTAGTTGAGAGGTTAACCCTGTAAATAATGAAATAGGTTTGATGAGCTAAATGAGGTACTCCCATTCCTATGATCCTCCCTTATCATTAAGTTAAGAGTGGCATTGTATACCGATAACATTGGATAACATTTTTTTGAAAGGTTTGATTCATTAAAACATAGGGATTATGATAGACAACTTCAAGCTGAACACAAATATAATTTCAGATTTGCTGCATCATGTAGGAAGTTGGAGAAACATTAAATTAACTTTTATTGAATTTGGTATGTTTAATCATCTAATTTTGCTGACACAATTGTGTTAGTTCAACTGACCTAAAAATGTTTTGCTACTCATTTTTATTTGTACTCAGCATCTGAGGCCTCTCGTGATCATGTCAAATAATAGTCGGCTGCATTGATGGATTCCAATTCCCCTCATACCTCTTTTCTATGGTCGCAATGTCCTGGTGAAACCTTTCACCGTGTTCGTCACTGACTGCATCAAGATCAGCAGGGAAGTCCAAGTGCAAATGTAGACAATGAATTTTCAATGGCATATTGCATCACAATTTTGTTAGTTTGAAATAGACAAAATATATCAGGAAATCATAAAATAGGCTATATCTAAAAAAAGGTACATGATGAGAAAATTTTTAAGGCGATTTTCTTGATCAGCAGTGCAAAATTCAAAAAATACACTCAAATGTATTCAGGAAGTAAAATCGTTGTTGCCCAGAGTAATTTAATCTCTCTAATAATGAAGCAGCCCATGTGAGCTTCCAAGCAGGACCAGCGCGTCACCTGCTCTGGAGCTCATTATTTTTCAGGTAATTTACTCACCACATAACTGAAAAGTATTAAGCAACCATTCATACCATTCATGTATCTAGTATCAACAGGACCTCATCATTAACATCTCAGGGAGAGCCATTACTAATCATAGTCTGAACTCAAATAACAAAATTACCTAGTGCACTTGGCTTACAATTAATGGCTTATCATTTGAGTCTTCAAAAGTCTGATGACATATACAACACTCACAAAAATAAGGGCAACCACTACATTGAAAAAGTTCAAACTGAATTTAGGTATGAGCACTCGATATATCACGACATTTTGAAAACTTCAATTTGACACTCTCCATGACAGAAATGCTGTGGTTGCAATGTGTACAATCAAAAGCTTGTTTTGAAGCAACTTAGAATTACTAAAAAAGCATGTCCTTCTCTTCAAATGGCAGAAAAGCAACACTGTGAGGTTATCATTAGCTCCATGCCACAAGTCATCCTTACTGAAATATTACATAAAGCATTTCTTCACCTTCGTTGGGTCAGATTCCTTGCATTTCCTGCACAAAAACCTTCAGAGAGCAATAACTCAACAATGACTACAGCAATTACGGAAAGGGTTTTGTTGAATAATTCCAAGGATGAGAGATTTTAAGTATGAGGTCAGGTTGGAGATGATAGTATGGTTTCTTTATAATAAAGACTGAGAGGAGATTTGAAAGATGTGCATAAACCCACTGCTGATTTAGAAAACACAATAGGGAGAACCAGTTGTCACTCTGATGGTTTGAACTATATGACAAATATTTCAAATTTTGTGCAAAACACTCAACTGAGATGTGAGAAAATAAACCGATTTTTAATATATAGAGTAACTATAACTTGCCTACGGGATACCAAAAATAAAACCATGGCCTTAAAAAGGAAATTAAATTTGAATTGAATTGCTTATCTGTTACATGTGCAGAAATACAGTAAGAAGCTTTGTTTTGCGTACTCTCCAGGCAATCTAACTCACATAGCCAGGCAAAACAATAAAACCAAATAGATAGATAGATAAATAAATACATACATACACACATAGATAAATAAATAAATAGAGAAAGTTATGTAACAGCAATCAAAAGTGCAAGATATTGAGAAAGTATTAAACAGTGCAGGGAATAAAGAAAATTATAATTATAAAAAAACAATGTACGAGCATTGCCTTTGCCAGCATGAGATTAATTCAAGAGTCTGATAACATTAGGATAGAAACTGTCCTTGAACCTGGAAGTATCTGTTCTCAAGTACATGTCTTCTGCCCAACAGAAGGGAGAAGAGAAGAACATGAGTGGGCTGAGATAAAACCTTTCATATTTTCACAGCATTCCTGAGACAGGAGGTGCTATAGACAGAGTTGATGGAGGAGAGGTTGTTTTTTTAAAAAAAAATTTATGTACATTACAATAAATGAAATATCGAGTTAAACAAGGAAGTTTGCAGATGCTGTGATTGTAGTTCAATACACAAAAGTGCTGGAGACATTTAGCAGGTCACGCAGCGCTCCACATGTAGCTTAGAGATGTAACCAACGTCTTGACAAAGGGCTCAGGCCTGAAACTTTCATTACATCTCTTTGCTACATAAAGACCTGCTGAGTGTCTCCAGCACTTTAGTGTATTAAAATGAAATATTGAATTTTGAACACTTCAATAATTTTATTTCAAGAATATGTCCGATCATCACCATCTTCAACTAATATAAAAAGATCAATGTTTGATATTGCCTTTATCCTTCACTTTTCAAGAAATTTTTTTGTTAAAATCATTTTGTTAAATATAATGTATGAGAGAGTGCATTGAAAACAAAAACTTGATATCAGCTATATATGATTTATTATTAAAATCTAGGGACAATTCCTCGACAAGATTTAAAAAAATATGGGAGCTTTTATTTTCAGATATTACATGGGATTCTATTTTAAAATTAGTAAACTCTTCTTTTTGTGCCTGTCACTCACTTCTACAATTTAAGGTAGTACATTGAGCCTACTTTTCTAAAGTTCAATTAGCTAAATTTTACTCCAGCGCTTCTTTGTAACATAACCATATAACCACTTACAGCACAGAACAGGCATGGGCTGAAGAGGGCATGCTACTATACGTTCTGGTCTTGTACTTCTCTTTCTCTTTTTTGGAAGTTATTTTTCATACTTTTTCGTCCTTAATGTAAATTTAAGACCAAATCCCTTCATTGTCCTATTTGGATTAATGAAAAATAACTGACTTGAATTTAACAGTCTCTCAATCCCATGTAATCTCCTTTGCTTCCCTGATTGCTAGATGTTCAATACTGCTGAAATGGAAAGATGCTGTCCCCCCCCCCACTCATACTCAGTGGCGGTCCAATATTTAACTTTGGGAAAAAAAAATCAGATGCTTTACCAATATGACAGGTTTGAATTTTTTTTAATTTATGGGGCCCCTTTTTAAAATTATTTTCATAATTTATAAGATTACTGAGATACTGTTTTGTGATTTTAGTCTTATCTATATGGTAGCAAATTATATGCATCTACCATCAACTTCAGAAGGGAATGGGGTAGATTTTGTAGAATTGCAATTTTTTTTGTCTTTTTCAATTAGCCATTTTATATTTATTCAAGTGCGTAATATACTTTGTTAAAGTACTTTGTTTTTTTTAATGTACAATTACTACACCTGCATATTCCTCTTTACATGCTTTCTTTAATGATTTTACTTGTTTATTATTATTGAAAAAGAATAAAAATATTGAAAAAGAAAGAGTGCATTGAGAGAAAAATCAAAAGCTACATTTTTATTTCAACATACAGCGCAGTAACAGACACTTTCGGCCCATGAGCCCATGTCGCCGAATTACACCCAATTAACGTACAGCCCTGTACACTTTGAAAGGTGGGAGGAAACCAGAGCACCTGAGGAAAACCCACACAGACAAGGGGAGAAAGTACAAACTCCTTACAGACAGCACCAGATTCGAACACATGTCGCATTTCAGAGTACGTGCATGACATCACATACACAGTCCTGAGATATTTTTTCTGTAGGTGAGGCAGAATTACCACTTATTGCAATGCAAAAAAAAACCTGATTCACCATTCACATATAAACAAATAAATAAATGTAGTAAACAAACTGACTGTGCAATACAGAGAAAAATAATCAATTAAGTACAAAAGTCCTTAAATAAGTCCCTGCTTGATTTTGTTGTTGAGGAGTCTGATGGTGGAGGGGTAGCAGCTGTTCCTAGACCTTGTGGTGTGAGTCTTGTGGCATCTATTCCTCTTTCTTGATGGCAGTAGCGAGAACAGACCATGTGCTGGGTGGTGTGAATCTTTGATGATTGCTGCTGCTCTCTGTTGGCAGCATTCCCTGTAGATGTTCTTGATGGTGGGGAGGGGCTTTACCCGTGAAGTCCTGGGCTGTGTCCACTCCCTTCTGCAGGGCTTTTGGTGTCCCCATACCAGACTGTGACCATACCAAACACCTTGGTTTTCCCATCCTGAAATTAACAACCTGGTTTAGGTGACATTAAGTGTGAGATTGTTGTTAGAGCGCCATTCAGTCAAGTTTTAAATCTCCCTCTTGTATGTTGTATGTTGTATGTTAATACAATCCACCACTGTAGTATCGTCAGCAAACTTGTAGCTGGTGTTGCTGTCATTCTGAGCCACACAGATGTGGGTGTAAAGTGAGTAGAGCAGGGGGCTAAAAACACAGCCCTGTTGCTCACCGGTGCTGATGGACGTTATGGAGATGTACTTACCACTGCTCACTGATTGTGGTCTGTAGGTGAGGAAATCCAAGATTCAATTACTCAGTGAGTCTAGCATTTCATATTGAAACATCTTTTGCAGGCTTTATACGGTAAACATTCACTGGTGTCACAGGTGACAAGAACCCAAATACAATTCAGGCTTGTTAAATAAGGAAGTCTGAAGATGCTGGGTTTGAGTGCAAAACATAAACTTGCTGGAGAAACACAGCAGGTCATGCAGCATTCATAGGAAGTAAAGGGTAATTATCGTTTTGGGCATGGGCTCTTTGTCAGGTATTCATAATTACTCGCTCTTGACACACCAAAACAATGCCAATCTCTCTGAAAAATTCTTGTTTTTTAAAAAAAATTTGGGGCTTACAGTTCTTTGTTCATCTAAACTAGAATTTACAAACAAATACTAGTTTCAGTTTCCTAGCTATTTTCTTTTTGTTCCTTGTGGTGCATAAATTACATAAAATCACTATGATTAATTTACAGAACACCCAAGGTAACCGAACCAGTTAAGACAGCAAACAGGATTACGGGCTTTGCAAATAGAGCCAGAGTTTACAAGATCAAGGAAGTCATGATCAACCTCAAAAAAAAACATAAGCTTTGCCACAACAGAGTACTGCTTTCAGTTGTGTAGAGTACACTTGAGGAAGGATGTGAAGGCTTTTGAGAAGGTAAAGATCTGCTGGAATATTACCAGGGATGAAGAATTGTAGTTACAATGTTAGATGGACAAGGCATTGTTCTCCTCGGATCAATAAAGGTTCAGAGAGGAACTAACAACAAATGTTTAAAATTAGGCAGCCTAGGTAGAGTGAAAATGCCCTCATTCGTGAAAGAGCGAGGAACAAGAAGGCATAATATGATTAACAGAACGACCAAAGGTGTGATAAGGAAAAACTTCTTCCTCACAGCAAACGGCTAGGGTCTGGAATGCAGTCAAAGTGGTGATTCAATTCAATGGAAGTGGGATAGGAAACCAAAAGGAAAATATTGTGCTGTTATGGGGAAAGAGCAGGGAGATGCAACTAATTTTACTGCCCTTGCAAAGGACTAAGATGAACTCAATAGGCTTCATGGAATTCTTGTATAAGGCCTTTAAGAGGTTATAAATTGATTCATTTACAGAGCATAAAACCAATAGGTATTTGATATTTAGTGGGCATACTCTGGCTAGACATCTCCATAAATATTTTAGATGTTAGTTGCTTTTCACTCAGGAATATGTTGGTAACCTGTGCTATGCATTGTCTAAAATACAGCACAAGATGAGATAAATAGAGTGAAAGTATAGAAAGCATGTACCACCATCTGCTACTATTTAGTTTCCTGTAATGATAATAATGCTACTTAAGGAAAAAAAAACATTCTCTCAATTAAAATTTATGGAGCGGAACAATAACACAACATTTTGTCTCTTCAGGGATAAGTCCTAAAGCTGAGAAAATGAGCAAGGAAAACACAGTTCACTCTTCCCCATTTAGCTCATAACATTTCCCCAGGAAAGAAAACTTATTTTGTTAATTTTATGCCAATACAAAAGACAAATAGATCACCGTCTGGAGTGCATTTGTATGAGAAACAGTCCATCATGTCACTATTTCATTTCATGCATCTGTTCCCACATTTTCAAATTAAATTTTCCAGACAGCAACAATAGCATGCTGCTCTAAATTTGGCAGTTATGCGGATTGATGTAAAATTCATGTCTGCCAGATGTAGGTGAAATATATCTGTAGGGATCTCAAAGCTCATCAACACATGTCCAAGTCCTCGACCTACTTAGAATTCTCTGAAAGTTGGGTGAGAACGTCACACCTTGAAATGAACAGCAGAGCTTGAGCACAGCATTAGTTAGGATTCAACTTTCGTACAACTAAATAAACAATGAAGAGCAGATAATCCTATCATGTCACACACTAGTGAGAGTAAGGTCACCAATGTGTTGCATAAAGATTGATGGGGGTTGGGAAGGTTAAATAATAATCTATGAAAGAAAGAAATGATAGTTGAGAACTTAAACAGTTGAGACAACATACCTGGTCAGGTACTGAAGGTGTGTGCTGACCAATTGACAGAGGTCTTCGCTGACATCTTCAACACCTCACTACAGCAGTCCATTATTCCCACAGGATTCGAGACAGCCACCATCATCCAGGTACCCAAGAGGATGACTGAAACAGGCTTCAATGACTACTGCCCTGTGGCATGGACCTTCATCATTATGAAATGTTTTGAGCATCTGGTGATGGAACGGATCAAAGCACACCTCCCAGAGACGCTGGGCATTTTTTATTTGTCTGTAGAAGAAACTGTTCCACAGACAATGCTATTGCCTTATCGCTTTACTTTGTGCTGGTCAACCTAGAGAACGATGCCTCATACTCCAGGCTGCTGTTCATTGACTTCAATTCAGAGTTTAACATGATTATTCCTCAGAGGCTGGTAGAGCAGCTGTCCTTGCTTGAACTCAACACACCTCTCGGTAACTGGATCCTAGATTTCCAAACAGAAAGACCACAGTCTGTCTGGGTCGATAGCAGAATGTCGAGCACCATCACACGATACACTGGCACACCTCAAGGCTGTGTGCTCAGCCTGCTCCTATCATGCTACTGACCCATGACTGCATCACCAGATCTCGCTCCAACAGTGTCAAGTTTGCAGATGACATAACAGTAGTTGACCTCATCAACAATAATGAAGAACTGCATTACAGAGGTGGAAAATCTCAGGAAATGGTGTGAGAGTAACACTCGAGTCCCAACGTGGACAAGACGAACAAATGATTGTGGACTTCAGGAAGACCAGGAATGAGTTACGTGATGGAGTAGTGGCCGGTAGGAGAATACCAGCCCTCTCCAAAAAAGAAGAAATAAAGTGAAGAAAATACAAAGTTCAAGAAACACAAAACATAACAAATAAAAAGTTGTGGAGAAAAAGAAAGAAAATGGCACCCAAGAAGGAAAAAGTAAAAACAACGGGGAAAAAAAGAAGAAAAGACACCGGAAGAGAAAGGAGAAGGCCCTACCTGCATTAAGAAACAGGGAGCTGTCGTGGAGAGAAGAGCCTGCTCCCCAAGGTTGGTGACGACCCCGCAGAGTCGCGACCTCCCGACCACTCTGAGCCAAACAGAAGCGCACAACTGCACATGCACAAGGAGTCACGCATGCGCAATGCGCACACTAAGGTAAAAGAAAACACAGATGGGAGGGGGGGGAGGAGGAGCTGAGGTGCGAACTAACACAGCGCGACCAGCTGAGGGATGCCCGACATCAGGGCTCTCAGCTGGAAGAAGAGGAAAGCGACAGGAAAGGGAGTGATAAGAAAGAAGAACAGCAACAGGAGACCCAACAGATGACTAACCCAGAAGAAGAGGACCAACAGCAAGAAGCCGTGCAAGAAGACGCCCAGCAAAGTGAGGCAAGTAACTCAACAAGAAAGTTAGAAGAGACACAGATACAAGGAAGAGAAGTAGACACAAACACAGGTGCAGACACAGAAGAGGAAGAAGAAGACCAAGCTATGCACAGAGCAAGATTACATGTCCTACCCAGTCTCTCCTTAATTTCTTGTGTTCCACTTCAGTTAGATGTGTTTCCTGCACAAATGCTATGTCTATTTTTTTTATTTTTTTCAGTAAATTTAATAGCCTCTTCCTTTTGATTTGGTTATGTATTCCGTTAATATTTATAGTCATATTTCAACACGGCCATTTCATACTTTGTTTACATCTCATTTCCGCTTCCTCACCACCACCTTTCCCCTTTTCCTCATTTCCATTTCTCAGTTTTCTTTTTTTGAACGCACTGTATGACAACACTTCTAAATAATAAAATATTTCCACCATTCCCACATCTAAAATTCCCTTAACCCCAAATTTCCCCCCCCCCCTTGTCTCTTGCCGGGCAACTACAAGTCCCCTCTCTATTTGGATTGCAAACCCACTCGCAAGCGTCAACTGATTCTGCAGTGACTGTATTCTCTTCCACCCAAACCCCTCCAGAAGAGACTTTTATCTTCACATTACAACAAAGCTCACCCTCTTTTTTCCCCCTTACTTTCTTTCTTCCCTTTTCTTTCCCTCCTTTAGTTCTTACTTATACATTATTTTTTCTTCTTAATATGTAGTTTGTTGTCATTCTTTGTTCTTGTTTCATCTCTTCATCTCTCTTTCTATCTTGCAGGTGTTCTGCAAATTCTCGTGCTTTCTCCGGATCCGAGAACAGTCTGTTTTGCTGCCCCGGGATAACTATTTTTAGCACCGTTGGATACCTTAACATAAATTTATAGCCTTTCTTCTATAGGATCGATTTTGCTTCGTTAAACTCCTTCCTCTTCTTCAGGAGCTCAAAATTTATGTCTGGGTAGAAAAAATGTTTTTGACCTTTGTATTCCAGTGGTTTTTTGTCTTCTCTCATTTTATTCATTGCCTTCTTCAATATATTTTCTCTTGTCGTATATCTCAGGAATTTTACTAAAACGGATCTTGGTTTATGTTGTGACTGTGGTTTCGGGGCTAATGTTCTGTGTGCCCTTTCTATTTCCATTCCTTCCTGCATTTCTGGCATTCCCAGGACTTTTGGGATCCATTCTTTTATATCTTTGCCTTCTTCATCTTCCTTAAGGCCCACTATCTTTATATTGTTTCTCCTACTATAGTTTTCCATTATATCCATCTTCTGAGCAAACAACTCCTGTGTTTCTTTAACTTTATCAGTTTCTTCCAAATTTATTTTTAAGTAGTTCACTTCCATATCTACTGCCATTACACGTTCTTCCACATTTTCTAATCTTTTCCCTACATCTGTTATGTTCAGCTCTATTCTACTCACTTTTTCTTCTGTACTTTTCTTTTCATTTCACTAAATTCTAGTGTCAGCCATTCTTTTAATGCTTTCATATGTTCTTGAAAATATTTTTATCTATGTACTGTCCATTCATTTTACCTCCTATTCCTCTGTGCAGAGTTTGGTGTTCTCCTTCTTCTTCTGTGTCTGCTCTTGGGTTTGTGTCTTCTATTTCTCTTCCTTGTATCTGTGTCTCTTCTGACTTTCTTGTTGAACTGCTTGTCTCAGTTTACTGGGTATTTTTTTTTTCCATGGTGTCTTGATGTTGGTCCTCTTCTTCTGGGTTGGTTATCTGTTGTGTCTCTAGTTTCCTTTTTTCATTTTCACCCCTCCTGGTCCCATTGTTTTCTTTATCTTCCAGCTGGGAGCCCTGCTGTCAGGTCTATCTCAGCTGTTTATGCTGTGGAGTTTCACTCCACAGCTGGTCCCCCCTCCCGTCGGTGTTGTCTTTGTCGTGCGCGGTTGTGCACCCGTTTGGCTTCGTGAACCAACTTTGCAGACCTACAGTCGGTGGGTCGCGACTCTGCGGGGTCTCCACTAACATCGGGGAGTTGGCTCCTCTTTCCACGGTGGGTTCCTGCTTTTTCGTGCAGGTAAGGCCTTCACCTTTCTCTTTCAGCATCTCTCTTTCTTCAGGTTGTGTTTGGCTTTTCTTTCTTAGGTGTCATTTTCTCCACACCTTATTTTTTATTTGTTGTGATTTGTGTGTCTGGGGCTTTGTTTTTTCTTCACTTTTTTCCTTCTTTTCTGGAGAGGGCTGGTATGCTCCTACCGGCCACTACTCCATCACGTGACTCCTCCAGCCTGACAACTTAAAACAGAACAAGCTAAAAGAATTGTATTGGCATCAAGGAAAGGACAAAAAAATTACATATAATCCAATGGAGATTAATGAGAACTTTAAGGAATTTTATGAACAATTATACCAAACTGAGAACAAGGGGAAAGAAGACGGGCGTGGCAAGATGGCGTAAGGAACAGACGTGCCTTCCAGTCCTCTCCTGACTCTGATTTATTGTTTTGTTTCTAAGTGTCCGTTAAAATTCTTTAAAAAGTTTAAAAATAGTAAGAGAAGTTGAATTAATGCCTAATGATACATTTGTTTAAAAAAAAGTAAAAGAAAACACCAACAGATTGTTAAAAAATTACATTTCCCGAAATTATCTGAGCCTACTGTTTACAAGAAGCCAGGACTCAGCGTGGAATGGATCCAGGAGAAGTGCAGGATTCGGCATTGGAGCTCCGCTCTGTACCGGTAGGGCTCTCTAAAGAAGGCACTCGGCAGCCTTTAGAACAAAGGGCTGGCCGGGTGCGTGTATTTCAAACAACAACCACTGTGAGCACTGTCACCGAGACTTTGACAGCTGAATCAGCTGGGGCGCCGCCAACTGGAGAGTTAAAGAGCCAACCTCCGATTGATATAGCGGTGGCGCTGCAAAATGCACCACCAGTCATGACATTTTCCCCAGGTATGGATATAATGGAAGCTTTTGATGACATATGGCTTAAGGATAAGGATAACCCTGACTATCAGCCTCCTGATGTTGCTGAGGGGGCTGTGGCAGGAGTTTCTACACGTTTCAACGACGTGAATTTAATTCTGTGAAAGAGTTTTGTGGGAAAAAAGGATACAAGGCAACTTTTAGGTACCCTGCGGTATTGAAGATTTTTCAGGATGGATATCAGTCAAAGTTTTTTGATAATCCTAAAGAAGCTATGGACGTTGCTCAATCTTTACCGATCACGCAATTTCAAGAACGACGTAGTCCTCCTCGGTCTCCAAAGAAAGTGGAGATACAAGATGGGAATCGGATTCCAAAAAGAAATGGAAACAATGGTGGTCGAAGTGATAAAATTGATTTAAAAAAATAATATATTTTTTTAAATTTTTTTTGGAATATCTTAGTTATTGATGATAGTTTAATATGAAATGGGAGTTGGGAGAGGGAACTGGGTGGGTACTATTTTCCAGAAGTCATCAGCTACGTGTGAGTTATCTCACACCCAGTATTTTGTGGGAGTTACCGCATTGTGCGGTTTAAACAGGAGGAGGTAGTAGTAACCTCCTGCCTGTTTTTTTTTTCTTAATTTTTGGGATTTTTGGGTTAAGGAGTGAAGTTTTTTTTAATTACTTTTTTTTAATAATTTTTTTCCTCTTTTTTTTATTTGTTTTTGATTGTAGTTTTAAGAGGGAATAAGAGGAAGTTTTTTTTTCTTTTGGGGGGTTTCTTTTCTTTTTTTTCTTTTTTTTTTCTTTTTCTTGTGTTGAGTTGTTGTAAGGAATGTCTAAATTGAAGTTTGCTTCTTTTAATGTCCAGGGTTTAAATAATCCCATTAAGCGTAAGAAAGTACTTGCTTACTTAAAAAAATTAAAAGTTGATGTGGCTTTTTTACAGGAAACTCATTTGACAGATAAGGAACATTTGAAACTCAAACGTGAATGGGTTGGACAAGTTTTTTATTCTTCATTTAATTCAAAAGCAAAAGGAGTAGCAATTTTGGTGGACAAGAATTTACCATTTCAGTTACAAAATGAAGAGAAAAATGGTGGAAGATTACTAAAATTGAACTGTACAATTTTTAATGAAGCTTGGACTTTGCTTGATGTTTATGCTCCGAATGTTGAGGATACAGCTTTTGTTGTCGATATGTCTTTATTACTTGGACAATCAAATTCTAATGTGATGATTGGGGGAGATTTGAATGTGGTATTGGAGCCTTTATTGGACAAGTATCCAAGAGCAATTAAGAAATCGAAGACGGCAGTTCAAGTAACTAATATGATGTCAGATTTGAATTTAATTGATATTTGGCGAAGATTTAATCCTACAGATAAAGATTTTTCTTTTTATTCATCACGACATAATTCTTTTTCTAGAATTGATTATTTTTTAATTTCAACACATTTGCAGGATAGGGTTACATCTATGGATTATAAGGCAAACTGGTTTCGGACCATTCATTATTATTATTAGAATATCAGAGTTCACAGGATGTTCAGAGAGCTCCAAGATAGAGATTCAATACTATGTTACTGCAAAAACCGGAATTTATTAGTTATTTAAAACAACAAATCGAGGTTTTTATTAGTAATAATAGTAATTCTGTTTCTAGTCATTTTGTTTTATAGGATGCAATGAATGCTTTTTTACGAGGTCAAATTATTAGTTATGCTTCTAAAGTAAAGAAAGAGAGAATTAAAGAGATTGAAGATTTAGAGAAAAAGATAACTGTTATTGAAAAAGAATTTCAAAAAAATGCTACTGAAATGCAAAAGAATCAATTAACTAATTTAAAATTTAAATATAATGAATTACAAACTTATCGGTTTGAATGTTTAATGAACCGAACTACACATAAATTTTATGAATGGGGTGAGAAAGCTCATAAAGTTCTGTCATGGCAGTTAAAAAAGGAACAATTATCTAGAATTATACCAGTAATTGGAAAGAAATTGGGTATTACTTTTAGTCAAAAGGAAATTAATGAGGAATTTTGTAATTTTTATTAAAAAAATTATATACTTCAGAATGTAAAGATGTAACTGAGGATGCTATAGATTCTTTTTGAAAAATATTAAATTGCCACAATTGAATCAAGAAGATAGACAGGAGTTAGATAAATCCTTTACAGAAAAGGAAATAGAAATGGCGATAAGAGATATGCCAAATGGAAAGGCACCTGGTGAAGATGGATTTTCTATAGAGTTTTATAAAACCTTTTATCCTGATATATTTCCTATATATAAGGATGTTTTACAACAAATTTATGACACTTTTCGATTACCCGAGTCTTGATGCAATAATTACAGTTATACCAAAAAAAGATAAAGATCCTTTACAGATTTCTTCTTATAGACCAATATCGCTGTTAAATGTAGATTATAAAATTGTAGCAAAAGCTATGGCTAATCGATTAGCTCAATATTTGCCTAAAATAATACAGTGATCAAACGGGATTTGTAAAAAATAGATATGCGTGAGATAATATTTTGCGTTAAATAACTTTGATAAATAAATCTAAATCTCAGACGAATTATCCAATAGTGGTTTCGCTGGATGCAGAAAAGGCTTTTGATAGAGTGGAATGGAAGTTTTTATTTAAAGTACTTGAGAAATTTTGTTTTGGTTCTTCATTTATTGGATTGATAAAGGCTTTATATAATAGTCTGAAGGCCAGAATTGCAGTCAATGGGCAGATTTCAGAATCTTTTAATTTAACAAGGTCTACTAGACAAGGATGCCCATTGTCACCTGCTTTATTTGCTATAGTTATTGAGACTTTGGCACAATTAATATGTCAAAATGAAAATGTTAAAGGCATGAGAGTTTTGAATGAGGAATATAAGATTAATCTATTTGCTGATGATGTTTTATTATATTTGGTGGATCTGGGTATTTCTTTACCAGCAATTCAAGAATGTTTAGAAATTTATGGTCAATTATCTGGTTATAAAGTAAATTGGACCAAAAGTGAAATTTTAACAATTTGTAAAAATGATTGTTCAATGTATAAAAGTATTACAAATTTGAAGTGGACCACACAAATTAAATATTTAGGAATTAATGTTAATACGGAATTTCAAGATTTATATACAATTAATTATCTTCCTTTAATAAAAAGGATTCAATTAGATTTGATTAGGTGGAAGGATTTGCCTTTGGGTCTATTAGGGAGGATTAATACTATAAAAATGAATATTTTTCCCCGAATACAATATTTGTTTCAATCAATTCCTTATTTTTTAAATAAAAGTTTTTTTTAAGGATCTATATAAAGCAATTAGAGACTTTTTATGGAAGGGAAAATTTCCGAGGGTAGCGATGAGAAAGCTGATGTGGGATTTTCAATTTGGAAGTTTAAGATTACCGAATTTTCAACATTATTATGAAGCAGCTCAATTTAAATTTCTTAGTGCATTAATGAATATGGATGATCCGCCCAGTTGGGCAAAGATAGAAATGGCGGTTATTTCAGAAAAATTTTCTCATGAGTTTTTGTTTCAATGGAATAAAAATTTATTACAAACTTATGATGTCCCAATATTGAAGCATTTATTAAATTTATGGACAAGTAAACTTAATAAATTGGGACTCAAAAATAAATGGTCTGGACGATTGCCATTATATAATAATCAACTTGTTCCTTTTACAGTCTCCAATATTACTTTGAAACAGTGGGAAAGGAAGGGAATAAAAAATTTATCCGATTGTTTTTCTGAGGGATGTTTTTGTTCTTTTGATGAATTACAAAGGAAATTTGGTATAAGTGGAAACTCTGTATTTGTGTATTATCAATTAAGATCTTTTGTAAAACAGATATGTGGTCGACATATGATTTTATTGCCTGATTCTAATTTTGAGGAATATGTACTTTCAATACCACAAAAGGGATATATATCTGATTTGTATTGTATTTTACAAGAAATTGATAGTAAAAAAAAGATTGGGATAAGGATAAGTTGAAATGGGAAAAAGATTTAGGTTTTATATTAGCTGAAGAAGCTTGGATGGAAATTTGTCAGAATAGTATTAGGAAATTGGTTAATTAATTAGCAATGATTAATTACAATTTTATACATCAGTTATATTTAACACCGGAGAAACTAAAAAAGTTTGGTCTTAGTAAGTCGGATTGCTGTTTTCGTTGTGACCAGACGGCTAATACTTTTTTGCATACTGTTTGGTTTTGTGATCGATTGCAACAGTTTTGGAAGGGTATTCAATCTATATTTAATAGTTTATATAATATTTGTCTTGTATTAGATCCTGGTATATTTTTATTAGGGAATATGCAATCATTAATTGATTTGGGCCTACAAGATTATCAGATTTCTTTTATCTATTTAGCTTTAGCTATGGCCAAGAAATGTATAGCTCTTACTTGGAAAGATAGAAATATATTAACTTTAGATAGGTGGTATTTGGAGATGAAGTTCTGTTTGACTATGGAAAGGATATCTTTTTCAATTCAGGATAGGATGTCTTTTTATAGGTTGAAGTGAACTCCGTTTGCTAAATATATGCATTTAAGTTTGATTTAAATATGTTTTTAAGTTTGATATTTTAGTATTGATAATTTTTTTTGATGCTAGTATCTTTATTTGTTATGTTTTATCTTTTTTTGTGTAAGGGTTTTTTTTTATATAATTATTGTTCATTTTATTAACTCTTCACTCTTTCACTCTTTATTGGGGGGGCTAGACTAACTTTAAGTTAGGTCATTAATGTTGTGTACTAATTTGGGGGGGTTTTATTATCTTATGTTTAATCTTTTTACTGTAACTTTCTATTTTATTCATGTTATAAAATTTTAAATAAAGTTTAAAAAAAAGGGGAAAGAAGACAAAATAGAAGAGTTTTTAGCTAAAATTGAACTACCGAAATTGCAAGAGGAGCAAAACAAGCTGATAAAACCATTTGAAATAGAGGAAATACAGGATATATTAAAAAAAGCTGCCGAACAATAAAACGCCTGGAGAGGATGGATTCCCAATAGAATTCTATAAAACATTTAAAGAGTTATTAATTCCTCCTCTCCTGGAAGTAATGAACCAGATAGAAGAAACACAAAACTTGCCAGATTCATGTAAGACAGCAATAATTACAGTAATACCAAAGACAGGAAAGGATCCACTAACACCAGCATCATATAGACCAATATCGCTACTTAATTCAGATTATAAGATAATAGCAAAATTATTAGCAAACAGATTGGCCGACTGTGTACCAAAAATAGTAAAACAAGATCAAACTGGATAATGTCTATAAATTTATTAATTTAATTCATGCAGTTCAAGGAAATAAGATGACAACAGTGGCTGTTGCTTTAGATGCAGAAAAAGCCTTTGATAGGGTAGAATGGAATTATTTATTCAAAGTATTACAGAGGTTCAATCTACCAGAAAGATATATTATTGGTTAAAGCATTATATAATGGACCATTGGCGAAGGTGACAGTAAATGGATACGTATCAAACCAATTTAAATTAAGTATTTCAACTAGGCAGGGATGTCCACTATCTCCCTTACTGTTTGCTTTAGCAATAGAACCATTGGCAGAACTGATAAGAACAGAAAATAAAATAAAAGGGATAAAAATAAAGGAGAAGTAGTATAAAATCAGTTTATTTGGAGACGACATTATAATATATTTAACAGAACCAGAAATATCAATGAAAGAACTACATTAGAAATTGAAGGAATATGGAGAAATATCGGGGTACAAGATCAACGCAAATAAAAGTGAAGCGATCCCAATGAGCAATGCAGATTATACAGAATTTTAAAAAAGATCACCATTTAAATGGCAAACACAAGCAATCCGATACCTTGGTATTAGATTAGATAATAATTTAAGCCACCTGTACAAATTAAATTATCAGCAATTAATGAAGAAATTACAGGAAAACTTAGAACATTGGAAAGAATTACCATTAATGTTGATAGGGAGGGTAAATTGCATTAAAATGAATGTCTTCCCAAGGATACAATACTTATTTAAATCGTTACCAATTCCCTTAACAGAGAAATTCTTCAATGAACTAAGGAGAATAATAAGGAAATTCTTATGGAAGGTGGGGGGGGGGGGGGGGCGGGGTGGAAACCGAGGATAGGGTTAGATAAATTAACAGAATGGTACAAACAAGATGGTTTGCAGTTACCAAATTTTAAAAATTTATATTATAGAGCAGCACAATTAAGGTATTTATCAGAGTTTTATCAGACAAGGGAAAAACCAGATTGGACTAAGATAGAGCTAGATAAAATAGGGGAAAAGGTACCAGAACATATACATTATAAGTGGGATGAAAAGCTGGTGCAATATAAAAGCTCACCAGTACTGCATCATTTACTCAATATATGGAAGAAGATTCACTTAGAAAGAAAAAAAACATATTACCAACTACCAAAATTATTATTGACGCAAAATCAGCTAATCCCTTTTACAATATATAACCTTTCCTTTAGAGAATGGGTGAGAAAAGGAATTAAAAGAATAGAAAATTGTTTTTTGGGAAATAATTTATTAACATTTGAACAAATGAAGTACAAATATGGAATAACTCATGGTACAATGTTTGCATACCATCAACTGTAAACCTACTTAAAGGATAAATTGGGAAAGAGACTGAGATTACCAGAATGAAGCAGCTTTGAATATGTGATTACAGACACAATGATAATTAAAAGATTTATAATGAACATGTACATCAAGCTGCAAGAGAAGGAAAATGATGAAATAATCTATAAACCCAAACAAAAGTGGGAAAAAGATTTAAACATAAAGATAAAAAATGAAATATGGGAAAAGTTATGTTCTGGAACTATGAAGAATATAATAAACTCAAGGTTATGCATGATACAGTAGAATTGATTACACAGGTTGTATATCACGCCCCAAAAGTTTAAAAAAATGGGATCCAACATTATCAGATACATGTTTTCGCTGTAAGAAGGAAATGGGAACAACAATACATACAATATGGGCATGTGAGAAAGTGAGAAAGTTTTGGGAAGATCTAAATCAGGTATTAAATAAAATCACAAAAAGCAACATACCAAAAGATCCAGAGATCTTTCTTCTAAGTAATATAAGAAGTAAGGAATTAGGCCTCAAACTGGATGAAGCACAAAAAAGATTTATTATGATAGCCTTAGCTATAGCAAAAAAATGTATAATGTCAACTTGGAAATCAGAAGAGAGCCTGAGACTACAGCAGTAGTACATGGAAATGAATAAATGTATTCATTTCAAATAATGAAAACAAGAAACAAAATGAGGCAAACAAAAAATATAGCTACACACAGTTTCATTGGGAGGCAACAAACCCTACTAAATGGAAACTGCAAAATGGAGCACTTTTCATATCCCAGACATTGATCATGAAATTTATCGTCATCTTCAATGCACCAACACCGACTCATTGGAGGTCAATCATCCCAATCCCATGGCATACAGAGCCCAACCAATTTCAGTTCCTTCATCAATGAACTTTGTTCTGTCAGAATGGAAATGTGCACTGATAGTTACTCAATAGTCAATTCCATAAGCAATATGCACGCAGAACCACTTGGACAACATTTAAGCACAGTCTGATCATGAGACATAACTGTTCCATTAATGATTAGGACGAATGAGAAACAAATGCATTTTCCCATATTATGTATCATCTCCCAGTTTCTTACCCATTTGCCTAGCCTAGCCAGATCCTTTGCAGGATTTTTGTATTCTGCTCACAACTTCTAACTGCACTATCTTTGTAAAGCCAGCAAATCTGACAATAGCCATGAACATAGGGACCATGGACTCTAAACCCTGCAGAGGACTTGGTTCACCATGAACAAAACTTTATTTGTAGTCGCAAGGCACAAGCAATCACATAAAAAAGGTCTCAGCAACAGATTAATCTTACACAAACCAAAGGAAAAAGGTGATGGGGCACCCTCTCTGCCTCCTTGGATCTCATCTATTTCTGTCCAGCACAGAGACAGGCCCTTCAGCCCAACAAATTTGCATCAACTTTACACTTATCCCACTTTAATTTGAACGTATTCTCCCCACAATCACTTCAATTACCTCTGGACTATTCATCGCCCAGAGACAATTTAAAGTGACCATTATTTTTTAATTTACAGCATGGTAGAAGCCAATTACAGCCATTTAAACGCGTGCCACCCAAATTAGCCTCCAACCCCCGTACTTTTTGGAAGTTGGGAGGAAGCGGAGCATCCAAAGGAAACCCATGCAGACATGGGGCAAATGTACAAACTTCTTAGACAATGCCGGATTCCAACCCTAGTCGCTACACTAAACATTCCGTCAAAATTGAGAGTAATAGGAGACAGTACGAGTGCTATAAGGGGATCGACATATTTGTCTGGATACAGACCCATTCCGACCCACAAGCCTGCACCGCACAAATACTCCCATGTGACCAATTAACCTACTAACTCCACACATCTTTGAAATGTGGGAGGAAGCTGGAGTACCCAGAGAAAACCCATGCAGACGTGGGGAGAACGTACAAACTTCTTGCAGATTTGAATGTGGATCGCTGATGTAGTAATTGCATTCTGCTAACCACCACACTCCTGAGGATTTTTGTGATAGGGGAGGAAGTTGCAATCTGGAAGGAAACCCAAATGGTCACAGTAAGAGCATGCAAGCACCACAGAGATCATCACTGGAGCTGTGAGGAAGTCGATCTACTAGCTGTGCCACTCACGCTTCAATATCCTTCTGCCTCAAGCACCAGTTTCCATCCTACAGATCTTATTCCTTGGTCTCCTGCTGCAGTTGCTCAACTCTAAAGCCTTCCACAATTTCCACATGATCCTGTGGTTTGGCAGCCTCCTGACGCACAGCCTCCCACGTGGGTTCTAGCCCCCAAGCTAGTGAGTAACAACAATTTCTCTGCCCAGCATCTATTGTCAAGAAAAACTCTTCCTTGTGGGAAGAATGTACATGCATTCCATTCCGGAGATAGAGCTGTTTCACTCCCATAGCTTTTCTTTTTGCTTACACTTGCTGCCTGCTCAGATCAACTTGGGTGCTGTGTTCTACCCTATTTTTAAAGATGTTGCACTGAGGACTTTCTATGATTCACAATTTGCAAGTTCCAATGTTCAAGCTGAAGACTGAAGCAATTATCATAAAGTTTTCTTGGAATTTTCAGAAAGCATCCTCTTTGATTTTTCTACTAATGTCCATTTGTACACTCTTCTTTCTCTCTTTGGCTTGGCTTTGCAGACGAAGATTTATGGAGGGGTAAATGTCCACGTCAGCGGCAGGCTCGTTTGTGGTTGACAAGTCCGATGCGGGACAGGCAGACACGGTTGCAGCGGTTGCAAGGGAAAATTGGTTGGTTGGGTGTTGGGTTTTTCCTCCTTTGTCTTTTGTCAGTGAGGTGGGCTCTGCGGTCTTCTTCAAAGGAGGTTGCTGCCCGCCGAACTGTGAGGCGCCAAGATGCACGGTTCGAGGCGACATCAGCCCACTGGTGGTGGTCAATGTGGCAGTCACCAAGAGATTTCTTTAGGCAGTCCTTGTACCTCTTCTTTGGTGCACCTCTGTCACTCACGGTGGCCAGTGGAGAGCTCGCCATAGAACACGATCTTGGGAAGGCGATGGTCCTCCATTCTGGAGACGTGACCTACCCAGCGCAGTTGGATCTTCAGCAGCGTGGATTCGATGCTGTCGGCCTCTGCCATCTCGAGTACTTCGATGTTAGGGATGAAGTCGCTCCAATGAATGTTGAGGATGGAGCGGAGACAACGCTGCTGGAAGCGTTCTAGGAGCCGTAGGTGATGCCGGTAGAGGACCCATGATTCGGAGCCGAACAGGAGTGTGGGTATGACAACGGCTCTGTATACACTAATCTTTGTGAGGTTTTTCAGTTGGTTGTTTTTCCAGACTCTTTTGTGTAGTCTTCCAAAGGCGCTATTTGTCTTGGCGAGTCTGTTGTCTATCTACACTAATCATGAGCAAAATGCCCACTTGAATGAAACACCTGCTCCATGGGACTAAATTGTTGTGTGGATCAGAAGATGGATGTGGATGACGACTGACCACAGCCCATTCCACGTGACAGAATCGCCATCCCAACACGCAGTGTTGTGTCCACTTTCCACCCAAAAGTAAATCATTTGTTAATGCTCTTTATGCTTGATGAATTTCATGACATTAATTATATTACTTCTTAATCATCTTTAGTGGCACATTCTAAATACAATCTGTTTATTCTACAAAATGATCAGAAATACGAGGGGTGTAATTTTTTTTTTCTGTCGTATTGATTTTTGATTCAAAAGTTACCCTTATGTTTTGTGATACAAGGAGATGCACTGCTTGAAATATGGACTAAAATTTAGTCACTAAACTCAAATTCCTAGTAATCCAATTGCTTGTGGTGATTTCTTAGTTTCAGGTGCCTCAGCCTTCAGCTTCTAGTTAATTTTGAAATGTTTATTTCATTGTTGATTCTTTTTTTTTTTAACCTGTAGCTAATCATCTATAGAGTTCCAACACTTTTTTATTTTCATTTCAGATTTCAATGCCTTACATTTTATGTTCAGCATTAGTAAAGGAACCCATAATGAAATTGATGGCACATGTTCTGAGCCACAAATTGACCGTTCTTTCTCATTTTATGTTTTCATATCTCTGAGAAGCAGCTTTTCTAATTTAATTTGTATAAAAGGAATTTTCACATTAACAAAGTGAAAGGCAAAATACTGCAGATATCGTAAATTTAAAATTAAAGCATAAAAAGGGTGGAAATTAACAGATGTGATGATTGGGGAATCAGTGTCAGAGGGCGGATCAAGCTGAAAGGAATTTGGCGAGGATAGACTGAAGATGGTGAATGGATCTATGTGAAGATAAAAGAAGCCCTGAAGAGGGAAATGAGGCAGACTGGGGCATTCAGTTGTTTAAAGAATCAGAAGAAGCACTGTTTCTAAAGCCCACAAACTGTCCCCAAACATCAAGGTTATGGATGCATTTTATTGCTGGGTTTTCTCAAGCCTTGGAAAGCCAGGCTGTCCAGTATCAAAGTATTAATAGTTTTGGTTGACAAAATATGAGGAACACAAATGGCCTGAAGAAAGATAATTGTGAACTCTCTTTCTGCTCAGACATATTTCAACCAATTTAATACATTCCTCCTACAAACAGATTTCTGCAAATCATGTTATCAGAGTGAAGATTGCAGATAAAATTATCAACCCCACTAGAGTCAGATGGGTTGAGATCTTCATTCTACTTCTGTTTAGATCAGTGGTTTTCAAACTTTTTCTTTCCATTCACATACCACCTTAAGTAATCCCTATGCCACTGGTGCTCTGTGAGTGGGTAAAAAAAAGGTTGAGAACCACTACTCAGGACCCAATTGTTACTGAAATATTTTGCTTGAGAAAAATTGTCATTGGCCCATTTCCATTGGAGTAATGAAACTGTGCACATAACAAGTCAATTAGGTACAATTAAAACGGTGGTTTTCAACCTTTCCTTCCCACTCACATTCTGGTTTAAGGAAAAAGGAAGCAAACTAAAAATGAATGAAATTGGAGATAAACCTCAGATCCCAAAGTGTAAGACTTGCCATTTTAGAAAATTGGAAATTAAAATGTCCTCAATTAATCCTATTGCCTGCATTCTACATGTAGAATGAACGGGAGAATCTGCAGCTTCACAGTTCCAGCAAACTTATTGCAATTCCAATGATCATCACTTCTGTGTTCTTTAGAGCCTCTCATTTTGATGGCATGGTTCCTACCCAGGAATTCCTGTTTCCTTTCAAATGCAAAAGACTCACGAGTTAGTCTTCTTTGGCTTGGCTTCGCGGACGAAGATTTATGGAGGGGGTAAAAAGTCCACGTCAGCTGCAGGCTCGTTTGTGGCTGACCAGTCCGATGCGGGACAGGCAGACACGATTGCAGCGGTTGCAAGGGAAAATTGGTTGGTTGGGGTTAGTAAATTGAATATAAATAGCAAGTTGTCCAATTGCAGAATTGGGCAGGGTTAGGTTCAGAACAGAAAGGGTGGGTGGGGAAGTGAGAGGGAAATTGGGAATCACACAGATGTGTACTTGATAGCAGCAGACATTGTAGGCCCAGTCCTGTTTCCCTACCAAATGATTTTAAAAAATTAAACATCCAAGTTGAAAGGAACCATGAAACATAATGGGTAGAACAGCAATACAAAAAAGGAAAAATATTCTCCTATTGGTGGGGTTACTTACCTAATCTAGCTACTTCATTCCCTGTGCAATGTGCAGGTGGGTTTAGTCTGCACTTTCCTCTCAAGGGCAGTTCATTATTGCAATCAAGTAAGGGACCAAACAGAACCAATTGCCTTCATATAGAAATGGAAAATTCATTTTATAGCATTACAATAAATCAAGCATATATTTTTTTCTTGTATTTGTGAGTTACTCTACTGAATTCAGCGCAAACTCCGGGAGATCCAAAATGAGTGGTGGACTAGCCTCGCCAAACGAACCCAGCTCACCGCAGACATTGGCGACTTCAGGGGTTTTTACGAGGCTCTAAAGGCTGTGTACGGCCCCTCACCCCAAGTCCAAAGCCAGCTGCGCAGCTCAGATGGCAAAGTCCTCCTCAGCGACAAGATCTCCATCCTCAACTGATGGTCAGAACACTTCCAATCTCTTTTCAGTGCCAACCGCTCAGTCCAAGAATCCGCCTTGCTCCAGCTCCCTCAACAGCCCTTAAGGCTAGAGCTGGATGAGGTCCTCACCCGGGAAGAGACATATAAGGCAATTGAACAACTGAAAAGTGGCAAAGCAGCAGGTATGGATGGAATCCCCCCCAGAGGTCTGGAAGGCTGGCAGCAAAACTCTGAATGCCAAACTGCATGAGTTTTTCAAGCTCTGCTGGGACCAAGGAAAGCTGCCTCAGGACCTTCGTGATGCCATCATCATCATCACCCTGTACAAAAACAAAGGCGAGAAATCAGACTGGTCAAACGACAGGGGAATCAGGCTGCTCTCCATTGCAAGCAAAATCTTCGCTAGAATTCTCCTAAATAGAATAATACCTAGTGTCGCCAAAAATGTTCTCCCAGAGTCACAGTGCGGCTTTCGCGCTAACAGAGGAACTACTGACATGGTCTTTGCCCTCAGACAGCTCCAAGTAAAGCGCAGAGAACAAAACAAAGGACTCTACTCACCTTTGTTGACCTCACAAAAGCCTTCGACACCGTGTTTAGGAAAGGGCTTCGGCAAATACTAGAGCACCTCGGATGCCCCCCAAAGTTCCTCAACATGGTTATCCAACTGCACGAAAACCAACAAGGTCGGGTCAGATACAGCAATGAGCTCTATGAACACTTCTCCATTAACAATGGTGTGAAACAAGGCTGCGTTCTCGCACCAACCCTCTTTTCAATCTTCTTCAGCATGATGCTGAAACAAGCCATGAAAGACCTCAACAATGAAGACGCTGTTTACATCCAGTACCACACGGATGGCAGTCTCTTCAATCTAAGGCACCTGCAAGCTCACAACAAGACACAGGAGCAACTTGTCCATGAACTACTCTTTGCAGACGATGCCGCTTTAGTTGCCCATTCAGAGCCAGCTCTTCAGTGCTTGACGTCCTGTTTTGCGGAAACTGCCAAAATGTTTGGCCTGGAAGTCAGCCTGAAGAAAACTGAGGTCCTCCATCAGCCAGCTTCCCACCATGACTACCAGCCCCCCCACATCTCCATTGGGCACACAAAACTCAAAACGGTCAACCAGTTTACCTATCTTGGCTGCACCATTTCATCGGATGCAATAATCGACAATGAGATAGACAACAGACTCGCCAAGGCAAATAGCGCCTTTGGAAGACTACACAAAAGAGTCTGGAAAAACAACCAATTGAAAAACCTCACAAAGATTAGCGTATACAGAGCCGTTGTCATACCCACACTCCTGTTTGGCTCCGAATCATGGGTCCTCTACCGGCATCACCTACGGCTCCTAGAACGCTTCCACCAGCGTTGTCTCCGCTCCATCCTCAACATTCATTGGAGCGACTTCATCTCCAACATCGAAGTACTCGAGATGGCAGAGGCCGACAGCATCAAATCCACGCTGCTGAAGATCAAACTGCGCTGGGTAGGTCACGTCTCCAGAATGGAGGACCATCGCCTTCCCAAGATCGTGTTATATGGCGAGCTCTCCACTGGCCACCGTGACAGAGGTGCACCAAAGAAAAGGTACAAGGACTGCCTAAAGAAATCTCTTGGTGCCTGCCACATTGACCACCACCAGTGGCCTGATATCGCCTCAAACCGTGCATCTTGGCGCCTCACAGTTCGGCGGGCAGCAACCTCCTTTGAAGAAGACCGCAGAGCCCACCTCACTGACAAAAGGCAAAGGAGGAAAAACCCAACACCCAACCCCAACCAACCAATTTTCCCTTGCAACCGCTGCAACCGTGTCTGCCTGTCCCACGTCGGACTTGTCAGCCACAAACGAGCCTGCAGCTAACGTGGACATTTACCCCTCCATAAATCTTCGTCCGCGAAGCCAAGCCAAAGAAAGAAGAGAAGAGAACTGTGAGGGAGCACTGGTGCTATGGTGCTGCACATCTCCATGCAGTTGTCTGTTAGAGTTGAGTAAATACTAGGCAATTAGAGAGGAGAATTCCAGGTCAGCATCAAACTGCTAACACATATAAACGTACTGGCCACTCTTGTGTTAGTTATCATGGTGAAACTATCGGTGATGGCAAAGATTACTTTGCTAGGTGTGGTGATACAACCACTGGACTGTTTGTGGCTGCCTGCGCCTATCTGCATTCCTGACTTCCTACTGCAGGGGGCAACCTACTGGTCCTGCAGGGAAGTAACCCGGGAGTCTGGCTTCACCTATTCCCTGCCAATCACCAGCCCCATATAAAGGCTCACGACAGCCCTTCGGTAGGAGTAGTGTAATGGAATGGATTGTATGTACTTATTGGAGAGTAAAGGCTCAGGCTGGCCCGCCCCCTGATGACACTCAAGCTATAAAGGTCGGGCCACCTCTCCGTTCCCTGCACTTCCCTAGCTTGGATCCGGGCCAGCTCAAGTCTTGTATACAACAAAGCCTATCGTTCCCCTCAGTATTTGTCCTTGCGATTATTGGGGCAACTGGTAATGCCCCACAAGTAAAGCTCACAGAGCCAGAAGGGATACCGAACCTTGTGTGCAAGTTTTAAGCTAATTAAAGCCTGTAGCACAGTCTTTGTAGTTTGAACTTGTTTGTTCACACTGAAGCGCATCACATTAGGCCTGACTGTAACTTAGAGACTTTTAAGCCTGCAGAATTTAACAGAATTCGTACAAAATGCTGTTGGTCATTTTACCCAAATTTGCTCTATTTGCAGCCTTCTTCAAAAGAATCATGATTTGAACATATGAATTTACTCTATTCATTTACTAATCTCACTTCAAGGTATATTGAAAATGCCACACTTTGAACATGATCGAAATGAGTTTTTAATGGTATTCCATGCATAATTAAACAGCAGCCTTGCTCTAAACGAAATTGTCTATTGTAATATTCGCACATAAATATTTCAAAATATAATGGATTTTAGAAAGTGTATTTATGTTATTTGAACTATTCCCAATACGATATGTTCCAACCTTCATTTATCAGGCTGTAAATGTTTAAAAATGTAATTATAAATTGTTTTTTTTCCTTCCCAGTTCATAGTTTGTGAGAATTCTTCAATGTGGCAGCTCAACTATCCTGGATGTCAGGATCTCCTTGAATTGACAACTGACTCCCCACAAAGATCGTTGTGCTGGCTTTCTTTGAGGTCATAGCGAAAAGTGAAACTTTATGACTGACTATAAACCCTGGCCCATGGTCATAACCACATGAAGAAGGTCACGTGGAACTTTGGTGATTTAGATGAAACATCGCTGTTTGTCTCAAATTAGTCAGATCCATTCCAAAATAATTAATTTAATTGGTGGTTAAGTAATAAGTAGTACTATTTCAGTGGTGTTTAATTCATTATGGAAACCATGAATGAACATCCCTTTGAAAATTGGTTTCATCAAAGACACGCGACATGATAAGATTACTGTAGAAAAAATCATTCTGGCCTAACCATTTATCAATCAACAAAGAAATATTTGAACATCAGTGAACAAAATATCCTAAACTAAACCACCAATTTTACCTCAGCTTCACATTTCCAAAATTAAAATCTAGTTTGATTCCAACAAAGCCAACACAGATTCCAAGATAGTGGTGTTTGAAAAATACAGGATTCTGCTCTCCAAGGTATGCCTAACCACTGATTTCTTAAAATAATTATTTCTGTGCCAGAATGTATGTCACCTGTGTAGAAGTATGTGGCATTTTGAGTATGCTTTTGCCATCTTAATCATCTAGCAATGAGGAAGAGTGAGATAGATCATCTAGTTGAGTGGTGCCACAACAACAACCTTGCACTCAAGGTTAGCAAAAATAAGGAATTGATTGTTGTCTTCAGGAAGTGGAAACCAGGAGAACACAAACCAGTCCTCATCGAGGGGTCAGGAGAGGAGAGGGTAAGGAACTTCAAATGCAATATCAGCCAGTATCAACATCTCTGAAGACCCATCCTGGGGTCATCATATCAATGCAAACATGAAGGTGCCTCACCAGCAGCTATATTTTGTTAGGATTTTGAGATTTGTTATGTCACCAAAGACTTGCAAATTTCTACAGATGTATCATGGAAAGCATCCTGACTAGCATGGGAGGTACCAATGCACAGGACAGGAAAAGTCTACAGAGGGTGGTAAACTCGGCCAGTGCCAACATAGGCATTAACCTTCACTCCATTAAGGACATCTTTAAGAGGTGGTGTCTTGAGAAAGCAGCTCTATCATTAAGAACCCTTACAACCGGGCTATGGCCTTTTCTCATTGCTACCATCAGGAAGGAGGTACAGAAGACTAAAAAATTCTTGATAAACATTGGACAAAATATTAGCAAGGCCAAGACTTAACTATTCAAAACTCAACGCCTCGGACCTCAAACTTAGTCTGTGCAACACTGCTGAATGCTGTGAAGCTGAAAATCTCATCAGGCTAATATTAGATCATTTTGTTACAGCAGAACGCATGCATGATGCCAAGCAGACATTCAAAGCCAACAATTTGTTATGGGACATTTTCATCATCGCTCGTAGCGTTCACCCAAATCACATGAACAATAATACAATGTGCAGAATTTGTCTTCACTATGAGTTTCAAATCCAATGCTCTGAATCTTGACTGATGTTGTTTACTTCCCATCGGATCAGCTTTTACTGATGCTGAAGATACAAGGAACTGCAGATGCTGTGATCTGGGGCAAAAAAAAAACAAACTGCTGGAGGAACTCGGTGGGTTGGGCAGCATTTGTGAAGAGCACATTTTTGGATCAAGCCCCTACATCACCGATGAGAGTGTTGAAGGAAGATAGTCAGCATTGAAGAGCATAAAGAAAAATCACAGAGGGGGAGTAGTCAGAGGAAGACTCACAATAGCTCCTCTCCTCTTCAACAGGAGTTCACAGCCATCAGCCTCAATGCCATAGGTCACAGAGTTGTACATCTGGGAAAAAGGCTCTTTGGCTGAATTGGTCCTTGCTGACCAAGTTGTCCATTTGAGCTTAGTCCTGCCAGTACCATTTCCTCTGACAGCTAATTCCAAAAGCATATGTAAATGTTTCTCCTCATGTCCCTTTAAAATATTTTCCCTCTCACCTTAAATGCATGCACTCCAGTTTTAGACTCTCCTACCCTGAGAAGATGACTGTCTATTTACCTTACTGATGACCCTCAAGATTTTATGTACCTCTAGAAGGTCACCCCTCAGCCTCCTACACTTTAACTCAAGCCTTCACGTCTTGGTAACATCCATGCAAATCATTTTTACACTCTTTCCAGTTTAATGACATTTTTCCTATAGCAAGGTGACCATAACTACACAATATGGCCTTACCAATTATTTGTACAGCCATCACACGATGTCCCACTGCCTGTACTTAATACCCTGGCCGATGAAGGCAATAGTGCTAAATGCATTCTTCACTACCTTGTCTACCTACCAGTGTCACCACTTTCAGGGAACCATGTGCCATAATCTATGACACTCTTTTCTGCAACCCTCCCCAGGGCCTAGCCAGCTCAGCACATTGGTGTAGTGGTTAGCCAATGCCTTTACAGTGCCAGCGATTGGGACCGGACCCGAGTTTGAATCCCACATTGTCTGTAAGGAGTTTGTACATTCTCCCCACATCTGCGTGGATTTTCTCTGGGGACACTGGTTTCCTCCCACCCTTCAAAAACGTACCTGGGTGTAGGTTAATAGGATGCAAAGCAGACAGCACAGGCTTGTAGAGCCAAAATGACCTGTATGTCTAAATTTCAAAAAGAAATTTCAAAAATTACTGCCCTGCCCTGGTTTGACTTATAAAATGCTACACTTTACACTTATCCGAATTAAAATCCATCTGCCATTTCTTAGCCCAATCACTCAGTTGATCAATATCAAGATCTCTCAAACCTTCTACTTCCTCCCCAAGATCCATGAGCACGATTAGTATATTGACTGTTTCAAACTGCAACAGAATGTATTTCCTTGCTTTGGGCTTTCCTTAGCAATAGCAAGAAAATGTATTGCCATAACTTGGAAGTCTGAAATAGATTTGAGTATAGAAAGATGACATGCTGAATTTCAGAGTTGTATACTATTTGAGAAAATTACATCATATAAGAGATAAATACTATAAATTTTGGAAGATATTGAGCCCATATTTACAAAATATGGGTATAAATATTTAAATGAAGTTCTGGCATTCCCTTTCTCCTCAAGGACTCCATACAATAAGAAAGTAAATAGGCACCTCTGTTGATGGTCTTATGTCCCTTTTGCTTTTTTCTTTTGTAGGGGGTAAAGGGGAAGGGTGGTAAATGGGGGAGGGGGGTTTCTCATCCTTTTTTTCTCTTTTATAAGCCACATGTATTGGTATTATTTTTAATTATTTTTTTTGTGGTTCTAAATTCATAAATAAAACATCTTAAAAAATTTTTAAAACCCAAATTTTTAGATTTCTATCATAGATTCAGTGGTAGATCATATACTAATGGCCCTAAGGTCCCTATGCCAATGTTAATTAATTGCTTCAGATCATTCCTAATCACTACCCAAGGGCAAGTATAAAAATGGGTCAGAAATAATAATATACGCTGAAAGATAGGCACTTGGGTAAGGAACATGCTGATACTATGATCTAAATTCAAATGTCTTTAGAAGATGAGGGAAGGATTGGAAAGGAGATAAAATGATGTTAATTACAATAGTTGAAAAAAGTTACTGCTTATGTATTATCATGAATTTCAGATCAAAACCCAAGACCAAAACCCAAAGGCATCCCATTGTTTAGTTCTGAAATTTATTAAGTGGATGCCAATATTTTGATACATTTTTCAAAGCATGTTAAAACAAATTAAATATTAATATGACTTATATTTTCTACATGTCATTCAATTATTGACAGATTAACATGTGCAAACTTTTAAAAAGATAAATTATAAACTTACTTGTTTTAAAAGTGTGTGTATGGCAGAGATATTGGGTACTCCGGCTTCTGACTGCATCCCCCTACGAGCTGGTCAGGAGCACAGTCAGGAATATTTCAGGTCTCTTCTCATGAGCATAGATATGTGGTGGGACACTTAGAATTAGATCTGGCACCAAGATTATCAGCAGTCTACTTCAATGCACAAACATGCTGGAGAAACTCAGCAGGTCACGTTTATGTGTTGCACTCGACCCCAACATATGCAGACGTTCTTGTTTAACTCCTAATAGCAGTCTCGTTCAGCCTCAAATTGTTGCCACATGGGAGAATGGAGAGTGAGGCAAGGCAAGGATGAGGCTTGTTTTTCTCAGTTTCTGGTACAGAAATCTCAACTCATTGAACAATTTAGAGGCAGAGAGGAGCTAAGATAACAGGTGAAGCTAGAGTTGTCAGCATAAATTTAGAAATGTACACGTTTGTTTCATATGCTTCAGTCTACAAATGAGTAATTTGCCTGGTGTACTATTTATTCAGTTTTGAACTCATGTGGTACAAAGTCTTCAGTTTCTCTTTGTTCTTCACATAGAAACACAGCAATTGTGTGGATAACTTCAGTGTTGTCAAAAGTTAGTGCAAAAGCTGCAACAGTGAATGACAGTAATTGACATCTGCACATCAAGTCAAAGCCTATTCTTTATAATTTATAGCAGACCGTGATGATGACATGGTTTATCTGCCCAGGGTACCAGAATATCTTTGCACTGCTCTGTGACCTTACCCACTGAGCTAATCATTTCTCTTAATATCTTGGTTGTTACAGACAGGCATGATCAGTTATATTGTGCATGTCAGACACCATAGTTGACACCCTGTCACAACCTCAAAGTCCAGCTATTCATAATGCACTAATGACCAGAAGTGCTGGGTCCAGCTCTCTCTTCATCAGTTCTTTTCCAAGTCCCTGTGGATATTGACACAGCTAACTGTAGTGAGAAGCACAACACCAAAGAAAGGAGCTAGTTAAAAATCAAGCTGCTTCTCTTAATGTGGCTTTGACTAGCAATTGGAAGAATATGCTGCATGGACTAAGATGGTACAAGAGAAAAAAAAACTGACAGATGTAAAAGCAGGTAAATTAATCCTTTCAAACCATAGAATGAGTGACAGGGTTTTTCTCAAAGGAGCCATGGAGCTCCACATCACAGAAATAAATTTTTGCAGAAAAATTATTAAAGTGAATTTGAATTATGCAAATATTTATCAAATAAATCCCATCTGTTACAGTGCCTTAATAAGAGTATTCCAAAATTCAAGGATAATTCAAAAATTAAATAAAACACTTTATCCCATGTTCCTCTAATTTAACTTTAGAACTTTGGACTGGAATTTTTTCAAAACTTCAGACTGAGTATTGTTCAACTCCAACTTTCCTCTGCAATCACCACCCAATTTGCGATTAAAATATTCATCCAGTCTTCTTCAGCTCAGTTGAGACCAATACAATTGTGAATGAAGCAAAAAATTTTAAACAATGAAGGAGCTGTAGTCTATTATTCCCTCAATGCTGCTCAGGCAACAATAAGGTAGAGTGCCATTGCATCAATACTTTTAGAAATAACAATTCATCTGCATGAAGGTAGCAGTGAACATCAGAATTAGGGTTTAAAGTTTACCCACACCATTCTGATGAATGGAACAGTGAGAACAAGACAACATTTGTAACTCTGAAGAGAGATGGCAGCAAAAGCGTCTGCTAAATTCTTTTGTTGTACCTTTGTATCATTTTAACAGGTTTGAGGAAGTATTCTGACATGTACAAGAAAAGAGAAGGAAATGAATTAAAATGAACAAATTAAATGTTAAATCAGGCTCAGAAGAGCAATAAAGAGGGAGAAAGAAAGTGAATGAAGAGTAAAAGAAAAGGTGCTGGAATAAACGAAGAATGTATTAAAAATCAATTTTAATTATCTCTTGAATTAGATTACACAGTTCACTTTCTGGACAACGGTAGATGATTAACAAACATTAACCATCATCATTCTGCTAAAGGAGCATGTACAGAATTGTAAATCAATGACATTATATAATAGTTTTACCTCACCCATGTTTTTTTTATTTTCAACCATTTATCCAATTCCCCATTGATAGCTACTATTGAATATATATCCACCAACTTACAAACCAGTAAATTCTGAATCCTAGCCATGCATGGCATTAAAAATGTTGCTTTGATCCACACTATTCTAAGGAGGATTATCATAGCTTCTCAAACTTTTGCACATGACTGCTAATTCTGGTCCCTGAATCCATGCTTGCAAGTTTCTTCTGCATCCTCTCTAAAACCTTCTGTTCATTCTACAGTGGCACTGAGAAACAGACAAAGCACTCCAATTGGGGCCAAGCACACAGATTTATCATAACATCCACATTTTTGGACCCTATAAACTTTTAAAGACTGAAATTTACAGTAAAATCTCAGTTCAAGCAACTGGCAGCCTCAAGCAACCAGCAAAAAAATCATTGAAAATAAATAGGTAAAATGTCTGAAAGTTTAAAATTGGCACCCCCTAGTGTCCAGTGCCCAATCTGTGTAACACACAATCTCAAGCAACCGGAAAATTAACTTATCCGGCATCCGCCCATCTTCATAGGTGTCGGATTCTGGAGGTTTTACTATAATTTGCTGAAGTAGCGGTTTCATGAACCTGTCTTGAGAAGATGGCCTGCAGGTCTTGCACTCTTTTGAACATTGAGGTATTGTTTCAAAATTCTGAACTGGAAATTATTAGGCTTATCCTTGGGTGATGCATTTAATGGACAATCAATGAACAACTTCAAAACTTTATAAATGTTGAGGGGAAGTAATGTGTAAAATAAAGAGCTGAAAGCATCAATAGCTTTAGAAATTCTTAATTCATCAGTTTTTCTTCCTCTAAGATTTGCTGATCACGTAACATTAAAATACCTCAATCTTTTTTTCAAAATCTCTGGTTCAGCTGTTTCTATGCACAAATTTAGCAAAAAATGTTTTCTTTTTGTCAGAATTCATTCTTTTTGTTCTTTCTCTACCCATTCAGGCTACCAATTTCCAAGGACAGATGTCAACAAATAATCTGTTGCCATTATCTAACATCCTCGATCAAACCGCTGCTCAGACCACTGACAAACGTGTTCCTTTTTTTTTACCTGATCTGAATTCCTCATATTTTATGGTATAGGTACACCTCAGAATAAATTTTAGATGTTCTTTGAGAATAACTGATCCCTTATTATAAAATATACTAAAGATTAACAGTCTTGAATCTGTTCTCAGCAGATCTTTGGAGAAATGCGCAATTCCTTCTTATTGTCTCTCCTGATAAAACAATATAAAAAGAAACATGTAGTTAGACAAGATTAATGACCTTAATAGGGAAAAGTATGAGTAGTGGCCTAATGTAATTGGGAAGAATTACTATAGTCATCCATGATCCCCCATTAGTTATCCAAGACTTCACTGTATGTATTGTTACCAGCTTAATAATTTGAAATTTGTCTGATAGATTTTCAATACCTAGAGCAGGAATGCACACAATCTTGAGCAAAGAGTACATCCAGAACATCTGATACGGAAACATCAGAATTAAGTGAAGGTACGATTCAGTAAGCCAGCTAATGCACAGTGGGTAGTAAACCATCATCCAGGTCTCTTACAGAATGTCCACTGCCTATTTTCTTGCCTGGATTTGTCAAAGTTAGATCTAAACATGCAATTGGTACATAAATAAAATTTTGGTGGTCATTCAGATCAACTAATACAGAAAGGTTATTAATTTGAAGAGCATTGTACCAATCTATTACTGTAAACAGAGTAGGCTTTCCTACAGATGTGTAGTTGGGAAACATTCAATTTAAATGATCCATTACTGTGTGATTAAAAAAATAATTGTGATATCATATCTCTCTTTAATGTACAGGAATTTTCTAGTGTGCAATATTGCAAGATGTCCAGCATGCAAAGCAACTTGGTAATCTTGAAAGGGGGATACGCTTACAGTATATTGCTATCAAGCTGAGGCCATCTGGCATTATACTGACAAAACGTTTTCTGCTGAGTTTCACAGTGAGAAGACCACTCATATTTGATTAGGTTTAGGGCAAAATTTCCGTAATGAAACTGCTAATAACAGACACTGTGATTAATAAAATCCACAGGAATAAAACGGCTCTGCTTGTCAATAAAATTTCAAATTTCCTAGGGTATGATGGTTGCAGTTTTCTTTAAAAGGGCACTTCAGTCAAGGAATTATTTCCATAAAAATACCAGAGTTACAAGTCATTGCTCAAACTTGGAATTTTTCAAAAGCTATTTTCAATTACAGTTCCCTTCTCCTCAAAAGAGCTATTCTTGCAGCCAATTTACCTTGAGCAGCGTGGGACATAATTATCCACAACCTGTAACACCAAATCAATGCGTTGAGTTTACCAAAAGGATTTTACACTGCAAAGCAAATATTCCCCAAAGCACAGAAGATTGTGTGGGTGAGGATTAATATCTGATTACTAAGAACTAAAGTGGAATAATCAATGAAATGGCTACACCGACATGACTGAAATTCATTTGATATCCAGGAACATATGGTACTCAGAAAGTAAAGGAAAAGAGTTAATGCAGCCATATATCTAAATGATATCTAGAAGGTAAATTAAATTAAAGTGGAGAATAAACCAAAGGAAGAAAACATTTCAATACCTGAACAAATTTTCCATAAGTTTTTCTACAAAATACAGGCCAATACAACATACTATGAGGCTATTTGGCTCATCAAAGTGTGGGACCTGTTCTTTCAAAAAGCAATTTAGTTCATTCCATTCTGTGTTCCAACCCACATAGTTATTTTTTAAGTTCCAGTACCATTTTTAGTTCCAGTACTTTTTCAATTTTCATTTGAATTCTACTGCTGAATCTATATCACAATTCCATGAAATATTGAACATTGAACTTTACAGTTGTTCAGTTCACACTGTTGGGCCAACCTATATATAACTAGCAAACAAAGCTAAACACTCCCTTTCTCATAACCCTCTATTTTTTCTTTCATCCATGTGCTTGTCTAAAAGTCTCTTAAATGTTTTTATTGTTCCAGCCTCCACTACCATCCCTGGCAACCACAATTCTCTGTGTAAAAACTTACCCCTGATGTCTCCCCTAAACTTTCCTCCCTTCACTTTGTATAGTTATCCTTTGATGTTTGCTACTCCCGCCCTGGGTAAAAAAAAAACTGCCGACTGTCTACCTTATCTATGCCTCTCATAAGCTTGTGGACCTCTATTAAGTCACCTCTCATCTTTTTTCACTCCAAAAAGAAAAGCTGTAGCTCTGCTAACCCACCTCATAAGACATACTTTACAATCCAGGCAAAATCTTGATAAATCTCCTCTGCACCATCTCATTAGCTCCACATCTTTCCTGTAATGAGGTGGCTAGAACAGAATATAATATTCTAAATGTGATCTCACCAGAGATTTATAGAGCTGAAACATTACCTCATGACTCTTGAACTTAATCCTCTGATTAATGAAGAAGCCCAGCATCCCATAGGCCTTCTTAACTGTCCCATCAACCTTAGGAGATCTCTGGATTGGAACCCCCAAGGTCCCTCTGCTCATCCACACTGTTAAGTATCCAACCATTAACCATGTACTCTGCCTTCAAGTTTGACATACTAAAATGTAGCACCTCACACTTATCCAGATTGAACTCAATTTGCCACTTTTCTATTTACTCTCATTCTTTTTCTAATTAGTTCAAATTCAGATCTGTAAAAAAAATATACCAAAGCTAAAAGTCTGGAATAAAACAGAAAATACAACACTTAGCTCGTCAGATAAAATCTGTGGAAAGAAACCAATGTTTCAAGTCATAGACCCTCTAATAAGGCTATCATATCTGCTCTGCTGAATATTTGTCGTATTTTCTGTTATTATTTCAGATCTAGCATCTGTCCTTAGCATTTTCTGTTTTTAGATTAATGGCTTTGTTTTCTTTTATGTTTTCTCACTCTACCTCATGCTCTATTGAGAGATATTCCTTCATGCTTGTGCATTCAAAACTTTGTACTTTCTGAACAATCAAACACCTAACAGCATTTGTATTTATTCTCTGTTTCAAAATAAAGAAGAAAATGAGGGTATTTTAACATTTGGTCAGGAACTATATTCAGAGGAAAATTTATATTTGCTGCTGAGCAGAAGAAATTGTGCAATAAAAGTTGAGGTTCCCAACTTACAAAGTTTGACTTTCTACTTTCCTACTGACAATAGCAATATGACAGATTTGGAACAGTAATTTATTTGGCAGTTCTATATGCTCAGCATAAAATTAACATCTTTCTCCATTGAATACTCTACCTGCAACCAGATTGTGCCTTATTGAATTTTATAGGATTCTACAGAGGCTACATTACCTTGAAGAGAGCAATGGTTAATGCTAAACAAAAAATGAGGAACCATCAATGATGCCTGCAAGGGTGCAAAATTGGGACAAAATGAGCACCCAATTACTTGCTGGAATGTTTGATGAGGGCATTTTTGAAGAGGCTAAGCTGCACTTCGGATAGGATCTTGACTTCACCAGACTTGAGGTCTGCAAAGCCAATCCAACTCAGCACGGGTTAGAACGCTCAGTTAGAATTTTCAAATAGTTTCATACACCGATTCTGTCAGATTCCAGCAAAAGCATTACAAATTCTCTTCTCCTAAATCACACCCCTTTCCAAGGTGAGACATCACAATTACATTATATAATTATGACAAGAAAATTGAAATGTGTGGCTGTTACATTAAAAAAGTGAAATTTGCACAAAATGGGAAACATATTGCACTGGGAAGGGGAAAATAATTATTGTGAGATGATTAGATTGCTGGCTCATAATGGTCAGTTTACAATAATATTCTTTGAAGCACAGGAAAAGATACGAACATTCCTGTACCCAATCCCCTTAATCTACATCTCTGTTGCACATTTCATTTTAATCATTCTGAAATGTCAAATAACAAAGTGATTCAACTGTGAAGTATTATGCCCTGAAACAGACATTATTGAACATCAAAAGCAGTGCTGCATGCATTAAAATATATATTATAGTGGTTTCCGTGGTTCTTTTATTGAGTGGCACTTTCTACTTACTGTTTCTTTTTCATTATTAACTAAAGCTGAATAAACCCTGACAGAGGTTCAGTCATTAAGCAGGATATGTTTAACTATCGTGTGATTCTCATCAGTAATATTAAAGTACTTCCAGTAATCCATCCAGGCACTGGAAAATTCTAATCATTACATTTTGGAGGGTGAGGAAAGAGGTGTGTGCATGTGCCTATACACACACTTATATTCATACTTACACATACATACAGTATATATACACACACACAGCTGTACAAGTGCAGTTGTGAAACCCAAAAAAAATCTAAAAAAAATGGGAGTTGACTTAGACATCGGATATACTTTTGAGACCTTAAATTCAGCTCAAAATCTGATCCATGCTGATCCAGTGTATAAGTGGACCCTTGAAAAACCAAAAACTGACTGTGACAGATTTTCATTGTGAATTTTATTGAAAACAACAATTCGCACACTTCAAAATTGCTATCATTGTCTGAAAACAACTCATTTAGAACCCTTCAAAATCACTCTCACTACCATCGTCTGAAGCAAAGATGGCTGCAAGCAAATCCATACACTCACTGTTTAAACAGTTATCAAATGGGTCCCAGTTTGTAGCTGATGAGGCAGTTTCAGCTTCATCGTCAGCATCCCTCAATAAATCATCTTCCATGTTATTAATTGCACAAGAAATATTGCATTTTTAAAACGGTTTTATCACAGTCTCCACTTTAACTTTGTCCCATGCCTTGACCACGAAGTTACACAGTATATCAAGTGATGCAGCATGCATTACCCCATCTTTTGTAAACTACTTTTCTGCACTCAACATCCATGTATTCCATTCCTCACACAAATAGTCTTTGAATGGTTTGTTCCAGCAGACATCAAGAGATTGCAATATAGATGTCAAACCACTTGGGATAAACACCATGTAAGTATTATGTACTGCTAATCTACTTTTAGTATTCTTAGTTAAGTGGTTACGAAACATATCCTAGACCAGCAAACTCTGTTCTTTGCTTAAACCACCTGTTCCACTCATTGTCTATCCATAGTTTTACACAATTTTCATGAAAAAGTTAAAAAAAAATGCCTGCAGGGACTTTCATTTTCAGTTTAATTTTGCACTTGAAGATTACCATGGTTTGACCCATTGGCCATGCACAGTAACACCATGGTAAACCAGGCCTTCTCACGACCTGGCCTTCTCACGACCTGGCCTTCTCACGACCTGGCCTTCTCACGACCTGGCCTTCTCACGACCTGGCCTTCTCACGACCTGGCCTTCTCACGACCTGGCCTTCTCACGACCTGGCCTTCTCACGACCTGGCCTTCTCACGACCTGGCCTTCTCACGACCTGGCCTTCTCACGACCTGGCCTTCTCACGACCTGGCCTTCTCACGACCTGGCCTTCTCACGACCTGGCCTTCTCACGACCTGGCCTTCTCACGACCTGGCCTTCTCACGACCTGGCCTTCTCACGACCTGGCCTTCTCACGACCTGGCCTTCTCACGACCTGGCCTTCTCACGACCTGGCCTTCTCACGACCTGGCCTTCTCACGACCTGGCCTTCTCACGACCTGGCCTTCTCACGACCTGGCCTTCTCACGACCTGGCCTTCTCACGACCTGGCCTTCTCACGACCTGGCCTTCTCACGACCTGGCCTTCTCACGACCTGGCCTTCTCACGACCTGGCCTTCTCACGACCTGGCCTTCTCACGACCTGGCCTTCTCACGACCTGGCCTTCTCACGACCTGGCCTTCTCACGACCTGGCCTTCTCACGACCTGGCCTTCTCACGACCTGGCCTTCTCACGACCTGGCCTTCTCACGACCTGGCCTTCTCACGACCTGGCCTTCTGGTTTGCAGAGTTTTAACACCTATCCATTTCATTGTTCTATTGTCTATCATGTCAAAATTCATGAGGTTTTCATCCATGTTTCCAATATTTGCCAATGCAAACTGGCATTTCTGCCAGTTATGTACAACAAACTTGTGAAAACTCAAAATGTTATCATCAGGATCTTTTGGTAGTTTCTGTGCATTTTTTTGTCATAATATCAGATTTTTCCTGTTCATGAAATGGTTGCACCAGCCTACTGTAGCCACAAAATCTTTACTGCTTTCTGGGTCCGACTTGACCCACTTCAGTGCAAATGTTTTTTATTTATTTCAGATGACTAGGTAGCAATCTTGCCTCTGTTCATGTACCCATTCTGCAACATGATTCTCCAACTCTTGCCAATGAATGATTCCTTTTCTCAAAGAACATTGCCTTTTTGATATTTTTCTTAGTCTCTTCTTCCTTCCTCCAGTCTCTTAACAGCTTCTCATGGACATCAAATGTTTTTGCAGTAGCACAGATGTTGGTTTTCTTGGCAATTTCTATCACTTTCAACTCAAAGTTCACTTAATATTGACTGTGTTGCGTCAATAATAGCAATCAGCGTGATATAAGGGGTTTGACATATACGCCGGTCAATGGCCCATCTCAAGCATCGCGAGCTTTTATGCTGCTCAATGGGGCATCTCAGGCAGCCATAAAACCCTTAAAATGAGGCTGAACGGGGGGGGGGTTTGACTTGTATGCTGAAATATAAATATATGGGGGGGGGGGTGTAAAAATCATATATAAACATAGGATTATACAGCAGAAGAGGTGATTTGGCCCATCATTTTTGAACCAGCTCTCTAGCAGAACAACTCTCCTGTTGCTTCTACAAGCTCTTTCTCCATAACCTTTCTTTCAACCACAGTCTTATTCATTCTCTCCCAAAGGCCACAGAAGCACCAGCCTTCATCACATCTGCAGGCATTCCAGAATCCACCACATACTACAAAATACCTCCTTATAACATTCTTAATGCTCCCTTCTTGTGACCTCAATCTCTCCAGCTTTGGGGATAGCCTCCCTCAACCAACAGTCAAGAGTGCTCATTATTTTATATGTAAAACCTCTTTTCAAGCTTCTCTTCATAGGAACTGATTCTCACATCAATCCATCTTGTAAATTATTGATGAAGTTCCCCAAATGCCTTCACATCCCTTAAAGTGACAACCAGAACTGAGCTTGAATCTTGCGTTGAATCTGAGCCAGACTCTTATAAAGGTTCAGCATTCCTTCCTTCTTTTAAACACTTTGCCTCTATTGTTAAAATCCAGAACTGCCTTATTAATTGCTCCGTCACTTTCGTTAATTTGTGCACATATGTTCCAGGTTCATTTCCTTTGACATGTCTTTTAGAACAGTGTCCGTAATTCTCAATTGATTCCCTCTTCTCAGACACCGCAGTGCAGTAACGGATGCTGTTGCCACATATTCCAGTAATCTGGATCTGCTCCTGAGTTGGAAGTTATGCTTTTAGGCCTTTCCAGCTCATCAGCCTGTGCCACCAAATTACACACAAAGAACCAACAACCCCCATATGTTTTGAAGGGCGAGAAGAAACCAGAGGAACCCACTCAAGAAACAGGGAAAACATAAACTTCTGACAGACAGGGCCAGATTCAAATGCAGGTCGTTAGCACTGTAACAGCGTTGTGCTAACCACACTAGCTGTGTCGCTCATCTTTGTATATTCATTCTAGTATATTCACTGTTCTTATTTCAAATGTATAAAAACAGTGAATTCTGCATCTATTTCAGTTTCTCCCTTGGGAACTTCTGCATGAAATATGCCAAACGAAAGAGTTTGCCTGATAATGAGCAGTATTGGGAAAGGTAGATTAATTATTTTTAGCAGCACGGGAGGCAGTTGCAGCTTTACAAACACTAAAGGTAGTTCAGTGGTTGAACAGAGTTGAAGCTCCTAATGTCTTGACAGCATTAGAGCAGGAAATGAAGAGGAAGAGAATTCTGTATCAAAAATCATGACAGTAAGTTCAAAAATTACCAATGAGAAATCACTGTTGATTTATTAAATAAAAGTGTTTGAAAATAAATCAGCAAGGATGAGCCAATGAATCAATACTGGACATGACTTTGAAAAGATGCTGCGATGTGATTAAAAGCTGAGTCAAAGAGATTCAATAGGACAATAGGAGCTGGAGTGGGCCCTTTGGCCTGTCGAGCCAGCACCGCCATTTTACAGATCATGGCTGATCACTACCATCAGTACCCCTTCACGTTAAAAAATGGTCTTAAAGGAGGAAAAAAGGCTCAAGAGGGAATTCCGGATGATGCGGCAATAGCAGATGGCAATAAGAGGGTGAAAGGAATGAAAGAACATGTACTTAATTATTTTTTTACCTTTCCACTGCAGAAATATATCGAACGGATAATTAAAAAAATATATTTTGATGATCTTTTATGCAATTTTCTCATTTTTGCATTGGTAATATTTGTCAAATATAATGGCAAGATAAAAATGTATCAAGCTTCTGGCTTTACGAGTGGAGTCTACCTTTGCTTAAACTCTCAAATACACAAACGGTTAAAGAACTCTGCATTTATATTATGAAAAAGGAAATCAAAGGAATTTTGAATGATACCAAATTTGAAATTTGTGCCCATCGTTCACTTTAGGCACGAGTTACTGAGTTATATCAATAAATTTCACATTCATTGTGCCCCCCAAGTGCGTTACTGACTGTAAGGTTCATCAATGAAGGACTGAGCATTTTCTGATATTAATGTCTGGGAAGTATTTTAAATAAAGTAGCACGAGGACAAAATCGACACATTGCAGAGCTTTATAAAGAAATTTAGCATTCTGTGCATAATTGCCAAAGAAGTCATGAGTGAAATAGATGTAAAACATTAGCACTGTATTAGCTTCATATCCCTGATCATTTCAGCCTTGCACAGATGAAAATGTGCATATCAAGGAGTGATAAGTCACAACAACCATTTTGGAGTCACTTTAAAAGAATCCAGAAATTTAATTATTCACCTCCTGGAAAGAGTTGCAGATGTGTATTTGATGTCATTTTCATGTCAGATGTACAAGCAATGTTCCTGAAGGAGCATCAGAGAGAAAAAAATAAACTACATTGGCCTGGAAGAAACCAATATTAAGTAATTAGCATCAAAAATATAAACTGCTGGAGGAACTCAATGGGTCCGATGCATCAGTGGGAGATAAAGAATGGTCAACGTCTCAGGTTGAAACACTTCATCAACTGAGCTCTTCCAGCAGATTGTTTTTTTTTTAAAAATAAATCAAGATTCCAGCATCTGCAGTCTCCCTTGTATCTTCCATTAAGCTAAGCCCTGTTACATTCTATTTTAATCTTTAATGCTTTTCCAGAAGCGAATCCACAAATCCCTGGCCTTACCTTCAAGATGTGCCAGGCTCCAACAACTGCCTGTCTCCACCAATCTCCCTCATCCTGACAGGGGAATTAACCCAGACCCCAATCTCCCTTCACCCAAGGATTCTCAATCCTTTCCACCTGCGTGACTGTTGCCAATCTTTATCCGTCTTCTACTCACCTACATTTTTCAAACTAGTCTTAACTTATTATGCACCAACCAATTTTGTCCCACAACCTCACCAATTCAGTCCCCAAACCCACCGATTTCACCAAACCACAACCAGTTATCTGCTCTGAAGTCAATCTCAACCTTCATATCCCACTTATCTTTCTCCTTCAATATGCCCAAGCCCTAAACTTCCCTCCTCTCCACCCATCAACACAGGTATGGCCCCATCCACACACTCTTCGTCCAAGATCCTCTAATGAAGACATTGATCTCCACTTCAAATCCATTTATCCTATGTGAATCACTTACCTGATCTCTGAACTTCTCCTCTGCACTAATCAGGCTGATGGCTAATAAATATATAGCTCACCCTTTAACACCGTTTGGAATTTCAAGGCAAATATTCCTTCATTACATCCTTAATTCATACAGCTCATTAATACTTCTTTGGCTTGGCTTCGCGGTCGAAGATTTATGGAGGGGGTAAAAAGTCCACGTCAGCTGCAGGCTCGTTTGTGGCTGACAAGTCCGATGCGGGACAGGCAGACACGATTGCAGCGGTTGCAAGGGAAAATTGGTTGGTTGGGGTTGGGTGTTGGGTTTTTCCTCCTTTGCCTTTTGTCAGTGAGGTGGGCTCTGCGGTCTTCTTCAAAGGAGGTTGCTGCCCGCCAAACTGTGAGGCGCCAAGATGCACGGTTTGAGGCGTTATCAGCCCACTGGCGGTGGTCAATGTGGCAGGCACCAAGAGATTTCTTTAGGCAGTCCTTGTACCTTTTCTTTGGTGCACCTCTGTCACGGTGGCCAGTGGAGAGCTCGCCATATAATACGATCTTGGGAAGGCGATGGTCCTCCATTCTGGAGACGTGACCCCAACAATGAAGACGCTGTTTACATCCGGTACCGCACGGATGGCAGTCTCTTCAATCTGAGGCGCCTGCAAGCTCACACCAAGACACAAGAGAAACTTGTCCGTGAACTACTCTTTGCAGATGATGCCGCTTTAGTTGCCCATTCAGAGCCAGCTCTTCAGCGCTTGACGTCCTGCTTTGCGGAAACTGCCAAAATGTTTGGCCTGGAAGTCAGCCTGAAGAAAACTGAGGTCCTCCATCAGCCAGCTCCCCACCATGACATTAATACAAGTTGATATTAATTGTACAAGTTATTTAAACTTCATTGTGCTTTATTGAAAATTGAACTACAGCTGTTCTACTGCTACCAAAAGGACACGCCATTTTAACTGTATAAAATTGGCAGTAAATTGATAATTAACTGGCCTAAATGTGTGATTTTGAAGCAAGAGCACCGTCAGAATATAAACTTTTGAGTGCCTCCTGGGAAAGGAGGCAGAAAACAAGATTAGGACACAGATCTGCAGTGGGAGAGCTCACACCATCATAGGTGTGATCGGTTAAGTGACTTCCGCTGGCTTCCTTTCCTGAATGTAAAGGGATTTCACGGCAGTATTAGTCACATGGCAACATCCAGGTCAAGTATTATAATAACCAATCAAATGATCCTTCTTCCATCACTGCAATCTATCAAGTACTGTTGGCGAAGCCTAAATGAAATCTCAAACAGTCCCTTTAATGTTCCTGCAGAGTTTCCGTTATTATCTTACGTTCTTGCAGAATTTCTTCTAAAGAGCTTGCCACCTTTCATTTTGCTCTTGCTGTGAAACATGACAAGATAAATTCACTGAAGGTTGGTGGATAGAGCATTCATTCGTCACAAAGCAAGACCAGAACTCTCACAGTGCAGAGATAATGTCTTGTTACTACATATAATATTTGCTCAGCATGGATGGAGGTCCAAAGAGGGCAGTTTAATAAAGGCTTGTGCAGATATTCAGTAGTAAGAGTTCCATTGGCAAAATTTCTTAAACAGTTTATGGTGCAATCGAAACTCACCTGATTTAATTAGATCCTTGGAGTTTCCTCACAACAATCTAACATAAAAGGAATTCTTTCCACTTGGGCTTTAATTTCAAAAGTTTTGTGTCCTCCAATTTATCATTAAAATAATCCTCTCACATGGCTTCTCCTGGCAGTAAATCTATCAACATGCACAAACTGGAAAAGTAATTGAATGTCCCTCAGCTCCTTTCTGCAACTATTTTTCCCTATGTAAATGTCCCAATGTAAGCAGGGAATAGAAAGTAGTGTATTAATAGTAAACAAGATGCCATACATAGAATGTAGTACCAACAAAACTCAAGAGCACTTTGTAGTCAAATATGGTTCAATGCAATTTAAAAGCTGAGTAGAAGTTTATAATGTGCAATTTTTCAACAAGACTAATGCACCATTTGCTTCCATTGTGCCTCACTGATAATTAGTAGTGATTAATATGCAGGTAAAGGATAAGTTATAGCAATAGATTTGTTTAATATAATGAATGGAATCAATTTCATTCATAGTAGCCTGAAAGTGAAGAATTTTATTGAAATCTTCCCAATGGACCATTACCTTCATTAGCACAGACTCACTGAGCTTCTCCCTGTTGACGATCTTTATTGCAACCTTTTGACATGTTACACAGTGGACTCCAAGCTTCACCAATCCTATTGTAAGAAAAATATAAGAAAAAGAACCAATTAAGAACCATTTTAATATCATTTGTTTCTAAATTGATCAGCAATAGATATTTATCATTATGAAATTATTACTACTTAATTTTTAAAAAATCTTTAGCCCAAACATTTCAGAGCGATTGCAATTGCCACTGCAAAGAGGCTTTACAGACGTTTGGGCTTCACTGGGAAGAAGCTGGCATGGAGTTACAGCCTGTGAATGAAAACTTCCAAATGTGAGCACAGAATCTACAGCAGAGATTTCTGCTGAAGTAGATCAGGCTGGTTTGTGAAACAATGTTCATCATTCAGTGATTTCACCAAAACTCCCAAGATCTAAACAGAGGATTTTACCTATGGAACATAATTATTTCATGTTAATTATCTAAATATATGAAAAGGAGTCATCTTCCCTTCCTTTATTTGATTATGTTTCTCCTCTGAGCTGATGTTTATTCTTTATCTCCCATTCAATCATAAATTATCCATTGGAGCACAGGTGCCTAACCTTTTATCCGGGATTCTGAACACAGCAATCTCCAAAAACCGGCACTTTTTTTTGGTAGATGACATTACACTTAAGTAACATTCATTTCCTGTAATAAATTCTCCATTTTTAGAAGAAGACCCACCCCCCACAGTCACCGTCTCTGCCCCTGTAGGCACCTTCTCTTACCTTCAGTGGAAGGATGACTCTCAGCCCCCCAGCACCCTATGGGATACAAGCACGCTGGCTCAATGTGGAAACAATGGTTGGCTTCCTTACCCACAATCCCCCACACAGTTGGAACCACTCTGGCACTGGTTATTGGTAACAAAGATGGCCGTTGCTCCCACATTGAGCCATCACCACGATCCGGTGCTGCGCTCCATAAACTCCAGGCTTGGCAGCACTACACCCCTGCCGCCGCATCGGGAGTTAGTTGGGAGGGGGGGTTATGAATGGCACTGCGGCACTGGGGCTGTGCCTGAAGGCTGGCCCGACGAGCTGGTGAAGTGCCTAAAAGCCACTTGCGCTTGCTCCACCCCCGACAACCCACTCCTCCTGCAGCTCTGCACCTCTTGTCCGGCCTTCTGCCCCACTTGGCCGCTAGCTCTGAGCAGCTGATGCTTGCCACACCATCGGCTCCATCCTCCACTTGACTGACACGCTGATCAAGAGCCTACTGTATGGCACACATCGAACCACTGCTCAGCCCAATCAGCACCGCACCCACCCACCCACCCCCACCCCCCCCAAGCCTGGTCAGCACTCCCCACACCATGCTCAACACAGCCCAAGGCACAAAATAGTCTGGTATAAGCCCTGGTGAGGGGGCTGATGGATGGACGGCCAGGGGGTGGGGACAACGGATTTGCTTAAAGGGACCAAAAATAAAATGATTCCAAACAACGGCAGGTGTCCGGTCCTGACAATCCTGGATAAAAGGTTAGGCACCTATATTCACATTATTAAACAATTGGCAGCTCAAAACTCACCCCTTTTACATTTTTTAATGGGATTATGAATGGCTGAACAATTACTGGCATAGCTGATAAAATAAAAAGGTTTTGTTTTAGGAAAGTTAAGATTGTTGGATTTAAGAAACAGTTGATCTGCAGATTTATTCTGCAGAATAAGTTTAAATTCAGTGGAGTTTAGAAGATTAGTTATCTGGGGTCTGTAATCAAAGCAAAAATTCCCAGTCATTCAGAGAAGCTTAATGTTATCTAATTGCATCAACTGGGTTCTACGAAAGGTAAATCATGTTTGAAATATTGGCACAGTTCTTTGAGAATATAACAAAGAGTTAGTAGAGACAAATGAATGAGTGAAAATTTTTGTTAATAAGAGTTCAATGGGAGAGTGTGTGGTTACACGTTTTGGTAAGAGTAATCTAAAGAAAAACATCTAAATGGGGAAAGATTGCGGATGAGTGAAGTACAGAGGGATCCAGGTGTTTTTGTGCACAAATTGCCCAAAGATAACAGGTAGGTGCAGTAAGTCACTTTGGCTTTCATTGCAAGAGGGTTAGAGTTTAGTAATAAAGAAATACTGTGACCATAATACAGGGCTCTGGTGAGATAAAACCTGGATTACTAAACACAGCTTTGGTTCCTTATTTAAGAAAGGATATACTGGCATTGGAGAGAGTTCAAAAGAATTTCATTGGGCTAATTCCTGTGATAAGAGGTTGTCCTGTCACAAGAAGCTGAAGAAATTAGATCTACATTCTTTGGAGTTCAGAAGATCTCATAGAAAATATAAAGATTTTTGTGGAGCATGACAGGGAAGATGGAGATATTTCTACCAGTGGGAGAATATCAATCAACAAAGCATGAAAATTAGAATGTGGTCATTAACGAGGTCTGAACATACTTCTTGCAGAGAATGGTGAACTGATGGAATTCACGACCACAGGAGATTGTGGAGACGTAAAGAGATCACAGATATATTTTTTGAAAGATCAGGGAATTAAGAATTATGGACAACTGACAAAAGAGAGATAAGGCTTGATGAAGGTCATCCACGATTATACTGAATGGCAGTTTAGTCATGTCAGGCTACCTTTTCATATTCAATTTTCTTATGTTCATAAGTTCTTATAAACATGAGGTGACCTTATTAATTCAAGGTTCTGAAGGGGATCAACGTTCAGACAGTGGAGAGACTACTTTAGTGAGAAAAGTCTGAGAGAAAATGGTCGATTATTTAATAATGAGGTCTTGATGAAGCTTCATCATTTTGAAAACTGATTTTTTTGAATTTTCTATGCACTCTCAGTCATACAATGTACTCGATGCTGAAATCCAGGATTTTTGAATACCAAGGGAATCAAGGAAAATGAGATTACTGGAGTTCAAGAAAGAGATCAGCTATCGCACCGTAAACTTTTATACTCACTGACTCTCACACGAAACATCAAGCATCTAAACATGGCAACATTGCTCTTTTCAGTGTTACATTCTATAGATCGTTTGTCAAGTTGCAGTGTCCGCCCTGTCCAAGTGACAATACATCAGTTTCTTTAGAGCAAATTACTGGATCACTAAGTGTTACGCTTATTATTACATGTGAAATTTCCAGATCATTTCTACAACTACCAAGGTAATTCTGCCAAAAGTATTTGGTCTCATTCCCTTCATTACAAAGAAGTGGGGAAAAAACCACTTCAATGGCAGCAAAATTATTTGCAATAGATTGAAGTCATGAAAAGCACTAGGTCTTTTCACACTGCACTGTTCCCAGGAAATTTTCCCGGGAACCCTCGAGAACCTGTAGCGTGAAAAGGTGGGGCAGGTTTTTTTTTAAATGGGTCCGTGGCCCTATCTCATAGGTAGGGCCATGGACCCAGGTAATTTTCCTGGACCACTCGCTCCCTGCGTTGTGAAAAGGCAAATGGCCAAGCTGGGGAAGCCTCGATACGTGTGCTGTGTCACGTAGGTGATCAAAATAAAAAGATTCATACCTCCTGACAACAGTGGGCCACTTCAGCAGGTCGTAATGGCAGCACAATGCGGAATGAATAGCCGTCCTCGTTAACCATAATCCTCCATGCAGCTGGAACTGCTCTGTATTCCCCAGAGTGGTTCCAGCTACTTGAGGGATTATGGGAAACTAATTCAGCCATTCATCCTGCTTTGTGCTGCCATCACAACATTCTGAAATGGCCCTGAAGCTTTGGGGAGGGGGAGGGGATAGGGCGGGCGGGCGACCAACAGATGGCCACAGGGACTGGGGGGAGGGAGGGAGCAAGCAGGTGGGTGACCATCAAACAGGGGGGATCTTGCTCCTACTCCTGTGAGTGCATAATACATTGTCAGTTGGGGGAGAGACCCAACAAATTGCCAAGAAGGGATAATTCCTGGGAATTTGGACTGCAGTTTGAAGGGCCCGGGAGGTCTTGCATTCCTGGGAATTTTACCGGGACAAAGTAGGGTTTGGCTGGCGGTGTGTAAAGGCCTATTGTAAAAATGCACAGTTCTTTAATTACGCTGAGCAATGAAGATTTTGCTTCCTGAACACTACTGGGTATATTTTATGAATTTTGGGCAGCTGATCATGAAAAGCATCTTAACATTTTCCTATCACTTACTGTTTCTTACATATAACCTATTTTTGTGATTTCCTGTCATATTTTAAGTCTACTATTATATTGCCCATAAAGCAAGTTGTTTTGGTCACTCCAAGAATGCTTGGACAAACACACAATGCAGGTGCTATGCAAATGTTGTCTTAGGCCTGGGTATGCATGGAAGGCATTTAAAGATGTTGAGAATTTTTTTTGACAACTACAGAGACCATGTTTGACAACCTGCTTCAAACATACAAAACCATGAAGTACAATGTGTCATTGAAAATTCATTTTCTGCATTTGCACTTGGACTCCTTCCCTGCTGATCTTGGTGCAGTCAGTGACCAACAAGGTAAAAGGTTTCACCAGGACATTGCAACAATGGAAAAGCAGTATCAGGGCAACTGGAACCCATCAATGTGGCCACCGACATGAGAGGCATCAGATGCTGAGTACAAATGAAAATCAGTGGCAAAATATTTTTAGGTCAGTTAAAATAATGCAGTGGTTCTCAACCTTTTTCAGGAGGCAGAAAATTGTGAAACAAATCTGCTAGTTGAGGAAGTGTGCTCAATTGCCAAAGATGAAGGATTTTACTCAGCAACTCTACCCAGTTCTGAGAATCTGCCTTGGTTCAGCAATACAAGTATTTCTTATTTTTATGCGCTGGTTTGCAGATTGCTCAGAATTAACAAAGTCACTTTTTCACTTTCTATGGTAACACTTTCCCCTGTTTTGCAGAGAGACAGTAGAAGAACTGCTGGGAATAATCTACACCAGTGGCTTCCAACTTTTTTCTTTCCACTCACGTGCCACCTTAAGTAATCCCTATGCCATAGGTGCTGTGATTAGAAAGGGATTACTTAAGGTGGCATGTGAGTGGAAAGAAAAAGTTTGAAAACCACTGATCTACACTCAATTTGCAGGATTAAATTAACAGGAATTCAATGAGAATGGGCTGAATATTTTTCAACATGTTGAGCTTGCAGTGAAGGGCATGCGAGTGAAGCATTGAGTTACATGTCTTATGCACACATTTCCACATAAAATATGATCCATGGTAGAGTCATGCTAAGTTCTCATCTGAACTGTAGTCTCAAAAAAAAGACTGACAGGAAAGCCAGCACAATCCATAGGTCCTCTTTGGAGAAAAACACAATAGCAGAAACAAAGAATTGTAGGATCTAGTGCATTTGCTATGTTGGGGCATCTTGCTGAACACAATCATTTAGGGACTCAAGCTTGAAAACATTTGCTCTCTGAGTAGTCAGTTGTAGGATCAGTGGGCACCTGCAACCTCACTGAACAGCAATCATTTCACCAACTGAGATAGAAAAATCAAGTTGGAAAGTGATAAACAAGACAAATAAAGTGCATTAGCAAATCACGTATGGAGAGAGAAATTAGATGGTAAGGACTAAATTCTGAGAAAGACAGGTACAGGAAGTAAAGGTAAGAGTTTTCTTGTACTGTATATAAGTGTGTAATAGTTGAATTTCGTGGACCAAATTTTAAGGTAAAATTTAGGGAGCCAACATTACACGCATACTACTTTTGACCGCAGTAAGTACTTGTGTCGTTCAAGACGTTGGAAACTTGGATGGCCAGGTGGGTGGGTAAGTCAGTAGTTTGGGCATCAGGTGCTCTGATGGGCGGGTGACTGGGGCCGGTGAGAGTCCGTGGTCGGGGCGGTAAAAGGATGAACTGAGCCTAGATGACAGTCCGTGGTCCGGGGGGAGCTGCTGTTGGGAGCACCGGCAGGTGGGCAGTCGGGGCTTTGGGAGCTCTAGTGTGCAGGTGACCTGGGTCTAGGTGAGATCGGGAGGTCTGGAAGGCAGGTGGCCTGGAGTTAGGTGAGAGTCAACAGTCAGGGCATCAGGTGCTCTGGAGGGTGGGCGTCCTTGGTCAAAATTGGGGGGGGGGGGTCCTGACTTTTACACAGTATTGACTATTACCACTCTGGGGAATACAGACTATTATACGGTAATCTAAAATGGTTAAATATCTAATAAATATTGCCTAAACGAGATAGTTGAATCTCTGAACACTCAGCAAGGGAAAATATTTTAAATTTTCTGTTTATTTACTGACATACATCTAGAGTTGAGCATCAGCTCCAACTTGCTGCTATCACTGAGCAAAGTGCACTCCTCCAACAAAGGCAAAAAGCTGTCTGTGCGAAAGATGAAGGGCCAGCAGTAACTAACCAATGAGAGCATTTTCCTTTCTCTCTGAATTAGCTGTGCTATTATCACATTGATAAAGACATTTATTGTGATCTCTCTCTTATTGTATCTTTATTTCTCTTTAAAGGTCACACCTTAGCTTTCTGTGTTATGGAAGGCTTTTACAGCAGGGGCTAGCAAAGGACTAAAGTGGACTCTACAGATAAATTCAAATTAATTCCAGAGAAGTTTAGCACACAGGCTTATTAATAGCAAAAACCCAGTACCCTTTCTTTGAAATAGGTAAGTGGCAAGAAAGCTACAAGATTGTCTCTCCATTTTGACGAGCAAAATATCAGTCAATTCAAGGTAATAATCAATCAGAGGAAAGGTTTGTTACTCTCCAGCTACAGGTAAGAAATTCAAATAGAGCTATTGTGCATTAACTAGAAGGTATAGAAAAGCAGGATCTTGTTCAGCTGATAGGATAAGAGGGATTCACAAATATCTAGCATAGAGCACAAAAGCTGAATATAGACAACTCTTTCAAAATAGAAATCAATTGCAATTCCATTAACAAAATTAGTGTAATTTCAAGTTCCTCTCCTCCAATTTTACCCAGTAGATCTCTGTGTTGCAAATGCCAACTGTGGGCTTAGTCAGATACCACATGGAACACAGGCTCCCATCAGATAGCAACTAAAGTATTGGGTCCTTTAGATAACGCCAGAAGCATAGGCAGTGCTGCAGCGAGGAGAATTTATGCCTCAAAAGGGTCAGTGGTTCAGATTCAATCTTCATCTCCAATGGCATGTGTAGAGTTTACATGTTCTCCCTGTGACCACATGTCCAAAGATATGCAGGTTGGTAGGTTAATTGACCTTTTAATTTGTCCCTAGTGTGGTAGAATTAGTGGGTGGTGGAGTTGATCAGAATGAGAGGAGGATAAAATGGGATCAGATAAGATTAGTGTGAAAATGGCAACTTGATGATGGGTGCAGAATTGATGGGACAAAGGGCTTGTGTCTCTTTTGTATCTCTATGACAGACACAATAAATATACTCTCATCAGATCACCATCTCGAGAAGTGATTTTTAAACTACCCCCCTAAACTCACATTCCACCTTAAGCAATCCCTATGTCGTCAGTGCTCTGTAAGGGATTGCTTAAGGTGGTATGTGGGTAGAAAGAAAAAGTTTGAAACCCACTGTTTTAATTGTACCTAATTGACTCATGATATGCACGGTTTCATAGGAAAATTAAATGGACCAATGACAATTTTTCTCAAGAAAATATTTCAGAGCAGTGGTTCTCAACCTTCCCTTTCTACTCACATACCACCTTAAACAATCCCTTACTAATCACAGAACATATGGTACAGGAATTGCTTAAGGTGGAATGTAAGTTTAGGGGAGCATTTTGAAAACCACCAATTTCTAGAGCATACCCATGACAGACAGGCTCTTTTCAAACACAGCATAGCATAAGGATTCTTATTAGAAGTGCTGAACAGGTTCCTCTTTTCCATATTTCCTTATGACCTAGATGGAAACTATTCAGTCTTATGAATCTTTGCTGGTTTACACAGTAATAAAAAGAGATGCTGGAGGAACTCAGCCAGTCTTGCACTATCCTTAAGAAGTAAAGATACATTACTGAAAATTCAGGCCTGAGCCCATCCTTAAAGTCTGAGTGAAAAAAATGTGAGCCTTTACCTCCTATGGATGTTGTGAGACCGGCTGAGTTCGTCCAGCATCTTTGTGTTTTTAATGCAATCACAGTGGCTGCAGACTTTTATGTTTCACTGACTTGCATGGTAATTTACTAATTTTTCCTGACACCTGTTCTTCCTACATTTCATAAACTACTCCACATTGGTCACTAATAATTGTCAGTGAACAATTAACCTATCAAACTGCACATCTTTGGGATTAGGTGGAAACTGAAACACCTGGAGAAAATCCACTCAGTCACCAGGAGAAAATGCAAATTCTACACAGCTGGCCCCAGAAATCAGGACTGAACTCGGATCATTAGTTCAATGAGGTAGTCTGCAGTGTGGTGATATGGAATTACATCACTAGGTCACCAGGGGTCATCCCGGTGACCTTGTATATAAAGCAGTCCAGAGCTACTGTCTAGCCTTCCAGGTTCGTCTTGCAGAGAGAGACAAGACCTCTTAGTGTACATATTAGTTTATTAAAGCTGTCTTATACTCGCACTGCTGGTGTGGTTATTGTCAGTACATACAGCACAGGCTCCTTTTGGTCCAGAATGGGGAGAAAGCTCCTGTCGAGACACAGCATGGAGCAGGGCTGTCATACAAACACAACAGAGCCAGAATTCTGTCAGACTGCATGGTTCCTACAGGACGTACATGAGAGAGGGTAATTCTCCTGTCAACTATGAATTGAGACCACAGGAACTTGACACCAAGAGGGAACAGAACACAGACCACCCTCTTCCATACAGCACAGGGTAGAGGCTGGTAACTTGATGTACAGTACAAAGGTGATACTCCTCGTCTAATGTACACTCCTATTAAATGCTGCTGTATGGTCTGAAATACACAGGAGAGACACCAATAGTATTTTATGGTATATGCAGATTAACCAATATATATGCTTCAATTTCAAATTTTCTTTATAGCTCACTTTTCCAAAATGGACTGTCAAATTTCCCACAATACAAATTTGTCTACATTATAAAAGGGAATTAATTGGCAGTAAAGTTTGATGAGATGTTCTAAAATCAAAACTATTAAATAATGGCACGATCTTTCATTTTTCTCCGACTATAACGCCAGCTCCTAGTTATCAGAAATAACTAATTGCCTTAAATTTTGTTCATCTTGCTAACACCAAAAATTTTAAGATTTATTATTCCACACTGAAATAAACATACAATAGGAAAGGGAAAAAAACCCTGCAAATACTTGGGTAAAATGTGCATGCATTATCTATAATTGTGAAATTAACTTAATTGGTGATGCACAATGCAAAGCTCTCATCATCCAGATATCCCTTTCAATTGCATGATTTGAATGACAGTCTAACCACAGTATCAAGACCAGAACCAATATTTTAGTTTAATTACACATTGTTTAAGATTACCAGATGTGTTCCAATCTCTTGAGTTTGTTAATAACCAACGCTCGATTTCAAACTGAGCAAAATAACCTTCTCCACAAATACAAACACAAGTGTGTAATTAATTTGCTTTCTCATAGATCTTGAGTATTGTAAGGATGGGAAAGAAAAACTTAATTTCATCCCATAATATCAAGTGAGTTCATTTCTTGCAGACTGATACAAAGTAATCCATACAAATGCTTTCCATCTAATGGAAGTTTCTATTTCAAAGCAATGGATAAAAACTTTTGATCATTTAGAACCCTAGGGTGGTGTGGCAGCAATTCAGTTCCACTGCACTTAGAAAGGCTAAAGAAGAGTCTTCAGCTAAATTTCAAAGGATTTTCTACCATGATAGTCCATTTATTTATTTTAAAAATATTGATGTACAGCACCATATCAGGCCATTTCAGCCCAAGAGCCAGTGCCGCCCAATTGACCTACAACCCTGTTATGTTTCGAATGGTGGGAGGAAACCCATGCAGTCACAGGAGAACATATCAACTCCTTAAAGATAGCTCGTGATTTGAACCCCAGTCCTGGTCGCTGTCGGTGTATCAGCGCAATGCTAACAACTATGCTAACCGTGTCTCCCTCAAAATTTGCTCCTTGCTGGGACAGTGACATCTGCAGCTTCATAGTACCTTAGACAAGTTGTACTAGATTGCTAAGCTAATGTGTTTGGTAGCAGGAGAGAGGATGGAACTGTGGAAACCAAAACCTACATGCTCTTCAACTAACATTCAAATGCATTTTTGTATGGAAATGACCACAAAAGTAATGAAGAGTAAACTATCCAAATGAAGTAATCTTCTAACATTATAACATTTTTGCACAGTTCGGACAGCTACTGACAACATTTACTCATTACTATCAAGAGAGCTACATATTCCGAAGACATTTCCATGAAAAAAATGAAGGATTTGAGTGAGTTTCTTTTCTGCTGTAGGTCAGAGTGGTGCCAATTTTACCTTGCTGCATGAAACCACTTTAAAAATGTTTCCTTTGAAAATTAAGGCTTTTTCTAATGATGCGATTTAAAAGGTGAAATAAGGACAGACCAATTGGCCCCTCAAGTTTGTTTCATCATCTAATAAGATTGTGGCAGATCTAACTGTGACCTTTGCATTTCAGTATACAGGTACTCCTGACCTACAACCGATGTGAATGACTGTACAGGTAGTATTCTCCCTTGACCCTGCTGGGAGCTTAATGCCCCCACTCCTGCCAGAAGCCTGAGGTGAGGCTGGGTAACTAGGGGCAGCGGTGTCACCCCACAACTTACTTTGTGATTTAGGATGCATGAGCAGATTGCCATTGTGCTCTCTCTCCCTCTTCAGTCTTCCTCCCCAGTGACAGTAATCTCCACATGCATTCCAAATAATCTTTTTTAAAAAATAAACAGTGTGAGGTACGTCAAAGCATGTTTCCTCGACGTCACTATAAGAGGAGCACCGAAATGAAATAAAAAATGTAAAATTTACACAATTACAGTAAAAATCATGCCTGTCTGTGGAAAATAGCACCTCTCGCAAGAACTGGCTGGTGCCAACCTCTTGAGAGGACTGGCCTTGGTGGCTGTCATGTTGTATTTGACAAACTATAAAAGGAATACAGGGCAATTCCAACATATGTCCATTCCGAGATATGACCGGGCGGCCAGAACGGAACATGGATGTATGTTGGGAGTTCCTGTACCAGAAATAACTTTTCACCCCTCGCTTTCAGGAATCTCTTTAAAAGTATTCAAAGATATTAAGACATTGTTTTCATCGATTTTTGAAATAGGAAGTTACAAAAACTCATCTTTTCCTTCAATGACCTTTCTTCTAGACTCTTGAGTTATTTTGTTATATTCTGAGGGTTAAAAAAAAAGACCATGCCGTTATTTGACAATTTTGATCTTGGACATCTCATAAAATGTTATAGTCAATTAACTACTAGACTCTGCCACGAGAGGAAATATCCTCTCCACATCTAACCTGTCAAGACCCTTCAGTATCTTACAATCCAATCATTTTCTATCAGTCTTCTAAACTCCAGCAGACACAAGTTTATCCTCTGCAACCTTTCCTCATAAGACAATCTGCCACTCCAGATTTTAATCTAGTAAACCTTCAATGAACTGCTTCCAATGCATTAATAGTCTCCTTAATTGAAGTGACTAATATTGATTGATGGACTGATCTTGAATTGCAAGAAAACATTTGACAAGGTTCCGTGTCAAATGTTACAGTGGAAAACAAAAGGCCATGATGTAGGAGGTAGTTTATTGGCACAAATAAAGGATTGGCTGGCTTAAACAGGATGTAGCTACAGTATAATGGCAAGGTGTAATGAAACATGTGCACAAGCATCAGTGCTGGGGCATTTACAAATGACTTGGATAAGGACACTGAAGACATTATTGCAAGGTTTGATCATGATCAGAAAAAAAATGCTGAGAGATTGCAAAGCCCCAAGATGCAGAGGAAACTAGACATCCTCGTGCATTGTTTGAAAAAGGAAAATATACTCGCACAGCGATAAATCAGGAAAGCTAACAAAACGTGATTATTTGTTGGAAGGGGAACTGAGTTCAAAAATACAATAGTTAGGATTCAGTAATATAGGGGAATAGTAAGACAACATCTGAAGTAAAAACACACAGAAATGCTGGAGGAACTCATCCAGTCTTGTTGTGTCCTTAAGAGGTAAAGATATATAACCTACATTTTGGGCTTGTGCCCTTCTTCAAGGTATAAGCAAAAAAACAGTAAGGCATCTGATTGAAGAATGGCAGGGGAGGAATTCAGACCAACAGTTAAAAGGTGTTAATTGGATATGATAAGAGGAGAGGTGAGAATTGATTTTGGCTCTGTGAAAGGAGTCAGAGGGAAAAGGGAAGAGAGAGACAGATAGACAGAGCTGGGGGAAAGGCAATAGGGGGAAGAAGTGGGGTGGGGGCGGAATTTAATACTAAACACTACTGTTTTTACGACAATTGCAGCATCTACATATTTTCGTGTTTCATTCCAGACAACATCTGAAGTACAGTGCATTAGTCTCCTTATTTAACAAGGACAGTAATCCAATGACATCATTTCAGAGGTTTACCAGGCTAACACATGGATTGGGCATGTTATCTTAATTGAAAAGGTTTAACAGCCTAGCATTTAGGAGGAACGAAATGTACATGATCCTGAGAGGTCTTGAAGAGTGGATATGAAGGGGATAATTCCTCTTATGTTAAAAATAGGGGTTGCTGTTAAAATAACTAAGTGGTCCCCAATAAAGACAGATGAGAGGTGGCATGTTTTTTTCCTCCGGTGGTCACGGTCCATTGGCACTCGTTGCCTCACAGACGATAAGCAAGGTGTTGAAAGGTTACCATGGGTGACCATGAGGGCAGATCAGCCATGATCTTATTGACTGGTGAAGCAGGCTTCATCCAGACTGAGTAGTTTCTTTCTGCTCTTCCTAATTTGTAGGTTCATTACCTTATGCATCCGCTTGGTATGCAGGCTGAGTCTGATCATTCAACTCTGAAAACTGCCAACCTTAAATGAGAAGCAGGCAAGGAAAGTTAGCAGTCAGGAGTCAAGGTAATGACGAAAACTTGATGCAGAAATTTTCAAACTAAAATCTCAGACGATTAGCAAAAAAAAGGTCAAAATTGTTCTCAAGCAAAAACATAAATTTTCCCTTTGGTTAAATGAAAGAACAAACATATATTTACCACTGCATTCGTTAATTTCTTCTCACTACTTGAAAGTAGAGCTGAATATGTTCGAACACTGAGTTATGAAAATGCAGCGCGGAGAAGACAGCAAAGTCATCAAAAGTTTTCTGATCAGTTTTTATCCCAAAGGAGAAGAAAATATTAGCAAGTTCTTTCTGGGCAATTTTTAAACAAATTCATAGTCCAAATTCAAAAACCATAAGCTTTAGAATCAGAATTAGGATTTATCGTCATGAAATTCGGTGTTTTGCGGCAGCATTATGGAGCAAACATTCATATTATAACCATCTTCCAACATTACTATAAATAAAAAAAAAACAATGCACGAAAAGTAAAGCAGTGCTGATGGCAGTGGGGAAGATGCCGTCCTTGTGCCACTCAGTGCTCGCCTTTAGGATCCTGCAACTTTTTACCCAATGGTAGCAGACTGAAGCGGGCATGGCCTGAGTGGTGGGGATCTTTGAGGATAGAGGCTGCTTTTTTAAGACCCCGCCTCATGTAGATGTTTGGTGCCTGTGATGATGCCGCTGGAGTTTATTCTTTTCCTGAGAGTTGGCACCTTTATATCAGGCAGTGATCAACTAGCCAGGATGCTCGCCATGGTACACATGTAGAAGTTTACAAGAGACTTCGGTGATATACCGAATCTCCTCAGACACCTCAATCAATGGCCTTAAACCTCCTTGTTCTCGCCCTTTGTAGGTTGCGGATTCCCTAATTCATCCAAGGCTTCTGGTTGTGGAACACCAGGTATTTACACGTGGGCACACACTCATCCACGCAGATCTTGATGAAGTTGGTGACACCTTTACGTCTATGGATGAACTCTTAAATATGTTCCAGTCCTACGATTCAAAATAGTCCTGCAGATGCTCTTCGCCTCCCTTGACCATACCTTCACCGTCTTCACCACTGGTGCTGTGGTCTTCAGTCTCTGCTTGAATGCCAGAAGTAGAAGTACAGCCCAGGTGATCAGACATGCCAAAGTGTGGTCGTGGGATGGCTCAGTCAGTGTTCTTCATGGTGGTGTAACAGTGGTTGAGTGTGTTGGTTCCCCTGGTCGTGCATGTGTCTGTGGTAGTTTGTCAAAAACTTCTTGCTCTTTATTTTGGATAAATATGTAATAGCAAGTTTCAAATCAATACTGCCAAACCCTTCCCTCATTTTCTTACTCACTATTGATTGTAATATCTAGTTGCTTCTTTTTTTTAAAAAAACCATGTTGAATTATCATGGAAAATAACCAATAGCTGCAGGACCTCCCAGTATTTCAGGTACTTGGATCCACCATTATGTTATCAGTAATTGCAATACTCCACGTAAATCCTGGAACTTCCCTTTATATGGGATTTCAAATCATCATATTTGGACAGGTTCAATGTTAGCATTTCTGATGATATACAGAAATAAAAGACAATGGTTGGGGTCTGCAGACTTTTCCACATTATTTACAGTTGTTTAAATTTCTTTATTTGTTTACATGTGTACGTTGAATTACCAATAAGTGGTAATTCTGTCTCACCCGCAGGAAAGAGTCTATGGGTTGTATAGGATATCATGTGTGTGCATTGACAATAAATATGAACCTTACTTTAAAATTAAGAGAATTTTTTTTGCATAATTCTCATATCCTTATCTTATCAGCACAGCCTGTGTTGTTTCAATCAGACAGTACAACTACCTCCACACGTGAAATCATAGTTTGGCATTAAATGCTGCCTTTGCACACAAGTTTCATGCCCTGTGGGGAAAAAAAAACAAAGGAATAAGTGGGAAATAAAATCTATGGTCTCTGTAAGAAAGTTGCTAAATATTCTGGAGAAAGAGTTGTATATTCCCAAATACGAATGAGGGTTACATTGTAAATGCTAAGCAAATGGCCTGTCCGTAGTCATTTTATAGATCAGAGTATTTATTGACAATATGTCACCCAGCGAGTTAGCAACAGAATGGGACATTTGACTCAGAGAAAACAATCAAATCACTGAGAGACGGAGTCTACATAAATGGAAGAGTCAACAGAAATGGTCAATAAAATGGGGAGGGGGTCACTGAAAACAATGTGGTTGTTGGAGAATAGTAACATCTCAATTATATGACTAAAGCCAATCAACTTCAGCAGAGCAATGGCTAAAGCTTAGCTGACAAAGGAGTTATCCTGTCATTTCCTCTCAATCTGACTATACAAATTGGTTATACATGTAAAGGGCAAATGACACAGCATTAAGAAGTGTACAAAATGTGAAGCCTATGGGATAGAGTAGGGGAACATAGTTAAGAGGATGAGAGACAATACTACGCAGCTATTGCCTCTTGGGCAAGACACTGAATGAATCTGCTGCTTGCTGTGCACAGCTAAATATGCTATGGACGCACTGGAAATAACAAATGTATGATGGAAGTGACAGCCTTAATATTTGCTTTTAGAATTGCAAGGAGTATATGGTAGCAAGAAATGATTTTTCTTTTGCTTTAACGGCCGAAGAACAGCCATACCAGGTTTCCAATCAAAGACATTTCTCTCAAGTGTGTCGCACCTACATGATTCTGCTTTAAAAATTCACAGATTCATAGAGAGATGCAGCATAGAAACAGGCCCTTGGGCCCATCAAGCTCTTGGTGACCATCAAGTAATTTTTTTCCATCAAAATTTAACCCATTTTATTCTCCCAACATTCCTATCGACCCCTTCCCCTCCCAGAGATTCTGCCACTCACCGACTAATTCAACACAATGTATAGTGGCCAATCAACATACCAGATTTAGAAGGTGTATTGGGGGAGGGAGGAGGAGGGGAGTGGGTTCTTGACACAGTATGTAAATAATAATAACCAGGAAAGGGGCCACACTAGACCTTATACTGTAAAACCCCTGTTATCTGGAATTCAAGCCACCAGCAAAAAAAGTAGAAAATGAATGGGTAGAAAAAATACATGTTTAAAATCGGAGCACTTTGCCATTCGTTCTCCATTCATACAGCAAGCAGTCTCAAGAAACCATAAAATTCACTTATCTGGCATCTAACAATCCCCATAGGTGCAGGATACCACAAAGTTCAGTGGTTTTGTGTTGTTTGTGATTATATACATGATTTAAACAAAGATATAGGTGGGCTAACACTACAACTGAACAGGTAGGTAATTCATAAAATACAATAGTATGCATTAAATTAAATTGAAAAAGAGGCAATAAATACAGAAGATAGATGATAAAAAATATTCATAATAACCAGAGTGTATGAAACTCTGGTGCATTTTCCAAGACGACGCTGGGTAGTTTTTCAAAGCAGATCAGATGGTAAAGAAAGTGAACTGAATACTTGGTTTCAAACGTTATGATGAAGAGTAAAAACGTTGGAAAGTTATATTGCAGCTGTACAAAACCATGGTTGCAGCACATTTGGAGTATTGTGTGCAGTTCTGGTTGCTACATTATAATGTTTGTGTTCCTCTCTTGTATGTATTTGAAATGTGGCAGAAAACCAGAGCACCTGGATGAAATCAACGGTCACAGGAAAAACATGCAAACTCTTTACAGGCAACACCCAAGTTCACGTTTGAATCCGAACCTCTGACACAGTGAGACAGATGTGTCACACCTTGTGGCTTATTTAATCAGTTCCTTGTTTCATTAGAGCATTTACTGGATACAATTATCTGAAAGTGGAATAAAAGTACCCCTTATAATTTGTAAGTCATGAATAATTTCTGATCTGAAATTTACTAATAAATGAATTACTGTATTGCAAAAATACAAGGAATCTATCTAAACTCACTTTAAGGATAAAAATATCAATATAATGAAATATTAAGTTATAGACAGAAACAGCCTTGCAGCCCAACTTGACCGTGCCAACCAAGTTACCTATTTGAGCTCGTCCTTTTTGCCTAGATTCAGCCCACATCTTTCTAAAATTCTAAACCATTCCTATCCATGTACCTACCTTTGAAATACTGTAATTTTCTTTGGCTTTGCTTCGCGGACGAAGATTTATGGAGGGGGTAAAAAGTCCACGTCAGCTGCAGGCTCGTTTGTGGCTGACAAGTCCGATGCGGGACAGGCAGACACGATTGCAGCGGTTGCAAGGGAAAATTGGTTGGTTGGGGTTGGGTGTTGGGTTTTTCCTCCTTTGCCTTTTGTCAGTGAGGTGGGCTCTGCGGTCTTCTTCAAAGGAGGCTGCTGCCCGCCAAACTGTGAGGCGCCAAGATGCACGGTTTGAGGCGTTATCAGCCCACTGGCGGTGGTCAATGTGGCAGGCACCAAGAGATTTCTTTAGGCAGTCCTTGTACCTTTTCTTTGGTGCACCTCTGTCACGGTGGCCAGTGGAGAGCTCGCCATATAATATGATCTTGGGAAGGCGATGGTCCTCCATTCTGGAGACGTGACCCATCCAGCGCAGCTGGATCTTCAGCAGCTGTCTTTATCACTTCCCCTGACACATCCACTACCCTCTGCGTGAAAGAAAATCGCTCCCTAGATTATTTAAGGCTATTCCCTTATCTTAAAATTATGCTCTCTTGTCCAGATTCCCCTACCCTGGGTTAAAGCCTTTGACTGTTCAACTTATCCATGTCCCTCATGATTTCATGTACCTCTTTAGGGTCATTCTCCAGCCTCCTATGCTCCAGGGATAAAAGCCCTCACTTATTTAGTCTCACCTATGACAGATTATGTTATATTGTATATAGATATATTTTAAAGGAGATAAATTGTAGCAGATTTTTTAGTTAGGTAACACAGATACAAATACTTCAAAACAGTTCTCATTTAAAATGCAAGAGCTTGGCTCAAACTAGACAGTCCAGGCTCTGAGTGCCTTCGCAAATATTTGAATAATACCTATAAGGACTTAACAAGTAGGTGTTAAATGGGCATGCTGTGGAGTAATTAATTATTGTTTTGGAAAGCAACAGATGAACGGACTCAAAGATTGGGTCTGGTGCCACAGTCTGTCTGAGTGCATTTGCCTGTTCTAAGAGGGTCGTGTGTGTGTGTGTGTGTGTGTGTGTGTGTGTGTGTGTGTGTGAGAGAGAGAGAGAGAGAATTTAGTTCCACAGTTTAGCAACTGTAACTGGAACAGGACAAGCTTGTGGAAAAAACCCACTTTGAAGACAGGTTGTGAGTTCTTACTTCAGCCTGGTCAAAGCACTTGTGGTCCATACAAGAGGAGAGGACTGGCTGAATAATGTTTCACTTGAAATAAGAGAAACAAAAAGGAACTCTGTGGTGACCTGAAAAAAAGAGGTTATCATCTGGAAAACCCTAATGGGGCAAGTTTCTTCAGCAAGGCACTGAAGTGGCTGATTGGAAGGAATCAGTTTGTGTCCAAAGAGCAATAATCTCTCTCTGAAAACTGACAAGAACCTTCCTGAGCGGTAAACCATTTATCTTTCAAGCACCAAAGCTTGGCGAACTTCATAAATGTTAAATTCTGTTCACAGTATAAGAATTGCCTGCAACCAGTAAACTTGGAGGAGTGAGAAATGAGATTGGACTGTGAATCAAAAACTTACACACACACACACACACACACACACACACACACACACACACACACACACACACACACACACACACACGTGCGCTCAGAATTAGAAGGGCTTAAGTTAGGTTAAGTTAATAGTAATAAGTTAAAGTTTGATCCTTTTTTCATGTTTAAAGATAATTAAAAATAACTTTTGTTTAAGTAACCATTTGTCTTGGTGAATTTCTATTGCTTTTGGGTTTCGGGGTCCTCTGGGCTTGTAACAATGCCCATAACCCAAGCTTTCCAGTGTTAGTTACATCCTTGTGTATCTTTGCTGCACCCTTTCAAGCTGAATGACATCTTTCCAAAAGCCAGGTGAGAGCACACAATACTCTGGAGTGCTCTCATCAATGTCTTGCACAGTTGAAACATGATGTCCCACTTCATGTTTTCAACACCCAGATGCCATGCATCATCTTCACCACCCTCTCTGCCTATTTTGCCACTTTCAGTAAATAATTACTTGCATCTCTACATCTCTTTGTTCTAAGTCACTCTGGGTGTTGAATGCATGAGGTGGGACATCGTGTTTCAACTGTGCAAGACACTGATGAGAGCACTCCGGAGTATTGTGTGCTGTCACCCGGCTTTTGGAAAGATGTCATTCAGCTTGAAAGAGTGCAGCAAAGATTCACAAGGATGGAACTAACACTGGAAAGGGCATCCCTTGCACCGAAGCTTGGTCTGGCCATTCACTTCAACAGAACCTCCCCCAGCCATCTTGGAGCTCACCATGCTGCTGGATCTGGGAGGGGATGTCGAGAGGGTGCAACCCCTACTCACCTAAATCCATTCATGCACATGCTGTCCCTTTCTGACGAGTGGGATATCCTTATATCAAATCTCACAAACTGACTGAAAGGAACCATCATCAACCGATGGGATGGATATCCAGAATTCAATAGTGCAAACTATAATCTATGTAGAACTGTGCACCACATAAATCAGTGATTACAAATATTGTTGCAATCAAAGAAACATTATCAATGGGATGCCAAAAGATGTCATTGTAAGGAACAGAGTAAAACATGGAAGTCTGTGGACTCAGTGATTGAAGTAAATCATTTCATAGAAAAATTTGTTTTTGTCTTTTCTGCCTTTCCCCACCAATGATTTCCATAGGGTCTTCTTTTGTTAAAACAACTGGTAGCCTTTTCATCAGCACATTTTTCTGAATGACCTGACATTGTCCAAACCTCAGCGTTCATATTCAACAAACAGCAATTACTCAAGAAAAAGTGGGTTCAGCATGAGGAACGCACAGAACAGTGAAACCATGAGAGGCCTGTGCAGTGAATTGTTGTGGCCTACTGAGGACACAAAGGCCAGAGAAAACTGGTTAGATAATGCAAAATGAAAGAAAGCAAATCAAAAAATTGAGATGAAACAAAAAGAAGCCTTAAAAATTGGAGAAAAAAAGGCAATTAAATGCCCAACCTTTCAACTCAATTAAAATAATTCTGGTTAGTCTCATCACTGGCTCAATATTGCCCTTCTACATGTAGGTAGGAATACTGGTATTACACTAGTGGACATGTAGATGTTGCTCTCTACAATAGAGATTTTACTCAACAAAAGATTTTTTAAACATTAAATGCTATGTTCACCTCAAATAGGAAAATCAGGCTCATAACTTGACCCAAGGAACAGACATGTATTCAGCATCATTCACCATTGAACTCTGCAAGAATTGAATTGCACAGCTACTAACATTTAAATCACTACTGGGGTCATTTAATTTTGATGAGAGGGTATCTCACTCTTCAGCGAATATGCAATAATATTAAATAGTTTGAACTCAAAGATAACTGGAACTATCCTTTGATGTGTGTTTACGCTATTCACGCAGTAACAGCGTATAAAGCCAAAAGTCAGTAGGTAAATAAAGTCACTGTAAAATTTCTTCTCGCTCTCACAGTTGTAAATTGGCATTGGATGTGATTATTACACATCTGACTACAAACAATACAAAAAAAAATTGGTGGCTGGGATGAGTGGCCCTATCCCATTCTACTTCATAATAGGAGCTCTAAAGTTCAACAAGATTATTTAAGTTATTTTGGCTTAGCAAGAAGGAAGAACCTTCACTAAGCCAAGAAACACAAAACATGAAGGCCTCATTACTGTACCATTTCATATTCCGAGGGAATTTAGGATTTGGAGGCTGTTTCTTATAAAATGCCCCCCCCCCTGCCCCCGAGAATTTAATGTAATACTAATCTGCTGAAGTTGGGTGGCAGGAGAAACTGGCGGCAGATACAGGGTTAAGCTGATACATTAAATATGAGAAAATTGTTTTTACATCGCAAGTAATTTATATCTTGAATGCATTGCTTGATGAAGGGCAAAGGCAGATTCATTCATGGGTTTCACAAAGGAACTTGAATAAGTACTTTATGAGAAAGTGTAGATCCACAGGGAATGGTGATGGTGGAGTTAGTGGTGAGGAAAAATAGCATTACTGCTGTTGCAAAGGCCTCTTTCTGCACTGTGGCAATTCTATGTACGGTACTTACTGTATGCCCAAATTTGCTACGTTTTCTGACTTTTTAAAGTTTGTGACCTATCAGGAATGTGCTGCTCATAATTCCATCAGCTAATTCTGATGCACCCTGAGATAGCCTTTCCAAAAAGAGAATATTGAGCATTGATGCAGCCCTTGGCTAACTGTAACTCTTAACGTGAAAGGTAACTCATAATTGTCAACTGCAGGCAACCAGATATTATCCCCTCACAAAAGCTGAAGGCAGAGATTTAATTGTTGTCCATTGCTCACTGGATCTTTACTCTTGTCTTTATTTATAAACCAGTGACCAGATAGGAAAGTTGGAATATTTACAAATCTTGGGACATTTTTGTCTGAATCTATCACCAAGCTAAAATTTAATTACTTAATGCACTTATTTTAAAAGGAATTCAATTCCTTTGAAAAAAAGTTTGAAAGTACCTGTATCCTCCTAATGGTGAGTCTTCTATCGCTGACAACAGAAGCACTCTTCCTTCGATTTAAGATTTATCTAAGACCTTTAGCCTAGTAAAATTTACCAGCTTTAAAATGCAGTACTCTGGCCTTCATTTGAATAGTTTTCTGCCACTTCACTCTCAAATCCATGCATTCCTGTCCACATCACAGTTTCACTGGAGTGACCCAGCTTTAAAAAACAAAGTAATTTCCTAACACAAATGCACATTAGAATCAGAATCAAGATTTATTGTCATGGACAAGTCACGAAATTTGGTGTTCTGCGACAGCGTCATAGTGCAAAACCGTACATAATACAACCATCTTACGACATTACTATAAAAAGTCAAATAATAATAACCATAGTCGTGCACGAAAAGTCAGGCGGTGTCTTTGGTTCATTGATGATTCAGGAATCTGATGGCAGTGGGGAAGAAGCTGTCCTTGGGCTTGTCTTTAGGCTCCTGTACCTTTTCCCAGATGGTAGCGGAGTGAATAGGGCATGGCCTGGGTGGTGGGGGTCTTTGAGGATAGAGGCTGCATTTTTTAAGACACTGCCTCGTGTAGGTGACCTCGATGGAGTGAAGTCTGGTGCCTATGATGTCGCAGGCCGAGTTAACAACCCTCTTGTCCAGAGAGTTGGTTCTAATTGCACGAATTGACCTGAGGATCAAAATCTGCTTTAGAAGTTGATATCAATTATGCTTCTTATTTATAACTGACTGCATTGTCTTGACTTCTCTATGACTTTTCAGTGCTGAAGTACACCACCAGTCAGGTTCTTTGTGGTTGGAAGTTTTAGTGCATTTTTTCCCCAAATATTCAAGTGGCATTAAGCACCAACATATCCCATGCACTTACATACACAATTTAATCTCCACATAAAGCAGTATTATACAGGTTATACCTCTTTAATCCAGCCGTTGGTGGGCCACAGAAAATAGAAATTGACCCCTAAGGGAATGGTTATCAGCACTAGCAACATCTTCTTCACCTCTTGGTCCCGTGGATGACATCCCGAAGGGCTAAAATTCAGCTGAATATAAGAAATGAACAGGACTGTATCACCAAAACACTCAGCGGCAGTGTAAACAGATTTTGGTGCATTACTGCTGCCAACAGTGGCGCCCTGGTGGCAGATCCACAAACTAATGGCAGCAAATTCAAAACATACCAGATCACGGGAGTTGCCGGACCACAGAGTATCGGATTAGAGAGATACAACCTGTATTACAATAATAATCATAGAGTACTATCCATAAATATTTTCGACAGAAAGGCCCATTTGTGTGCTGTAAAGGTGTATGGTTTTATAGTTCTGTACACAGCGCATACAATGTTATAAACCTATGAAGATCACATTGTTGGTCAATCATGACCGCTACATTGAATATCATCCAACTACCTGCATCTGCAATGACCCACCCTGTCCCCATCCCTTAATTCAGTCTTCATAACCTGCAAAAAGCAAAATAAGGCATGGCTGACATAACGATGAGCTCAACGCCTTTACAGTGCCAGTGATTTAGACCGTACCGGGTTTCGAATCCCACGCTGTCTTTAAGGAATTTATACATTCTCCCCGTGTCTCTGGGTTTTCTCTGGGGACTCTGGTTTCCTCTCACCATTCAAAACATACCGGGGCTGTTGGTTAACGGGTTGGAATTTGGGCAGCATGGACTCATGGGTGAAGTGGTCTGTTTACCATGCTGCATGTCTAAATTTAAAAAAATTAAGAACATCAGGGTCTTGAGTTCAAAATACTTCACTGGATGCTTTGGAATATCATGAGCTTGGGACAGGCATCATGTTTAAACAGGAAAGTCTACAGACCTTGTGATTTTCATCCAAGTGGTGAAAAAACTCAGCAGGTTACATAGCATTGTTCGATGTTTCATGACCTTTTGGATTTCTCCAGCACTTTTGTATTTCATATGTTTATAGAATTAAACATATTTGACCTGGAAAAAGGATTCAACTTTGGAATCTGTAACGGGATCAGTGTCTGTTAAAATTAGCCAATAATGACAAAGCTGCTCTCTCTTAAGTTGATGCCGTTTTTTGTTTCTTTAAGAGAAATAAGTTCTTAAATCTGCGATTCTGTTTATAATTTTGGACTTGGTCTCACTGCCAATTCACGCATACATTTTGAATGGCACTATTCTCACATCAATTCACTTGAATGTGCTGTAATAATTTTGTTGAATGTATTTCTCATACAAGTCAAAATATAATTTTATAAACAGTCCCAGTTAATGAAATTGATAGACTATTGCACTGTGATTATTGCTATGTGCTATGTTAAGCAGATGTTCCCACTCCGGAAGGGCTGCTGTTAATCTTGTGCTTGTTGATTACTGTATTCATGCCACGTAGATTTGTTTTCCCCTTTTGTTGATCTGCTCTGTGTTGAGAGCGAATACATAAAAATTCATGACCAGCAAAGAGAAATCAGTATCTCCAATAATGAGATAACGGAGTCTACCATAGCATGAGAAGCATGGTCATATCTGGACATAGGAACTGACTGCCTAGGTTAATTAAGATGAAAAGAGTATCTACTATGGGGAATCTATAAAACTATTCTCCATCTACCTCCCAATATAATCTCGCCAGCATGATAAAGGCTGATGCTATTACTGGAAACAGCCAGCCACTATGAAATCATTTTATGTATGGTGATTTAGTAATTATTTTGCAGTTGATAAAGTATTCTATTCTGTTGGCATAGTGATCAGTACTCTAACGTAGGTGTGGTTGAAAATAAATATCCAAGCACTACAGTCACAGGAATTCCTACCGACTTTGTTACTGAAGCTGAAGCTCAAATTAAACTGAATCCTCTGGAAAATATCATCTGATACAGGCCACAGGCGCTAATTAGAATATGTGTCTTTATATAATACCTCAAAGATAATGAGGAAGTTTGGATCAATACAAATTTAGCCCATAAAGCCTTCAGCAAAAAACAACTCCACATAGATGAACCAAGACTATTAGCAAAGGCTTGTTTCATTTCACTGGTGCTTTTTTGCGCTCAAGATCATGCACAACTCATTACATTAGGAAATCTGATGAAAATAAAGCAGTTGAGCTGGTGCCAATTGTGAAGCCTAAGGGGCAATATTGCTCATTGAGAAGTGGGACCTGCAGTGGAAGATGCTCTCCATTGAAGCAGAAGGCTTATGCAAAGTACAAAAGCGTTGAAGCAATAGAAAATTATTTTCCCTTCCCTTAAGAATTTTCTGTTGAAAATAATTAGTACCCTAAGCAAAGCTTCTGGAAGCCTTCCTACAAAATAAATATCATATTGTATCTTCAGTGCTCACCAAGCTTAGAAAGTCAAGAAGCATCAGTGACTCCTGAACCTTGAGACAGCATAAAGAAGTTAAAATGTTTGTTCTGTCAAAAATAATTTGGATTTGATACTGGTTTCTTACATATCTGTGGACCGTGGTGTTACTAAAACTAAGGGATCGCATATTCACAAAAACGGAGTGATTCATTATCAATTCATTTCTTTGAAACTACAAGTTATTCACTACAGAATGCAGCAGCATTAAAAGGCTTCCAATTTCCCAGCAAGCACAATAAATAAAATATAATGGGCCTAATGGACCACAACATCAAATCTGTATGCATCATTCAATCACAGATCTGAGCCAATTTCACACTCCCACTGAAATATGAGAAGATTAGAATAAAACCTTCTATGGACAGAACAATAGCACATTTTCAAACTATCAGTTTATTAAGAAGCCGTACACGTAATTCAATTTTTCTCATTCCCAAATCAAGAACTCATGGAACCATTGAATATGAATTAAAGAGATGGTTAGTGAAAATAAGCTTTAATTAAGTTCTGTTACCTGAATTGAATTATTTCCATTAGTAGCATGACAAATCCTGTGATATGGTGCAAGAATAACACCCGAGTCTCAACGTGGACAAGACAAAGGAGATGATCATGGATTTCAGGAGGACCAGGAACAACCATCCTCCACTACACATTAATAACTTGGTAGTGGAAAGAGTAGAAAGTTCCAAGTTGCTATCCTGGACACACATCTCCTCATTTGTCAGGAAAATGCAACAGCATCTGCAATCCCTGACAAGACTGAAGTGGTCACCATTATGTCAACTCATGCTATCTCAATCGAGAGTGTCCTGGCCAGCTGCATCAGTGTGGTACGTTGTTGTATGGATCAGAGGTGAATCCACAAGATCATAAGGGGACAGAGAAGATAATTGGGATCTCCCTCCTCCCTACCCCCCACACACCCTGCAACCCCACCATTGATGTGATCTGCTGGGATTGTTGTCTGAAGGGGGTGCGCAAAATCATTGTGTACCCCTACTACCCTGCATGCAACATCTTTCAACTGCTCCCATTGGGAAAGAGATACAGGAATATCAGAACCACCAGGCTGAGAAACAACTTCTTCCCACAGGCAGTGAGAATGCCAAACAACTGAATGATCTGCTCACACTTACTCTCCAAGATTCTACTACACATTAAACAATATCTATTTATTTATTTATTTATTTATTTTTAGACACTATTTATATGTTCTGCATTTATATAGCACTTGTCTGTATGTGCATTATATTTGGATATGTGTTTGAATGTTTTTCACTGGCAACCAGTGAATGCTGTTTTGTCGGGTTGTAATTGTGCAATCGGATGATAATTAAATTTGAACTTGAAAATTCTATTAAAGTGCTTGTGCAATGACCCAAGTTTCCTTGGAACATTTATTAATTGAAAATGAACAGTGATGCTCTTTCAAAATCTAATGTGCCCTATCATAAAATGTTGGATCGGTGGACACTGTCCCATAGGGGTTAGTGCAGCGCCGTTAAAGTGCCAGCGATCCGGGTTTGAATCCATCACTAGCTGTAAAAAGTTTGTCCTTTCTCGCTGTGTGGGTTTCTTCCGGGTGCTCTGGTTTTCTCCCACCCTTCTAAATGTGCGGGATTTGAAGGTTCATTAAGCTTTTTGGGCAGCATGGGCTCCCATGCCAGAAGGCCCTGTTACCATGCACAAATTAAACTGACCAATCCAAGGACATTATGACCTTTCTAGAAGAATTTGCTGAGAAATAGTGTAAATTTAGAATTTACACAGCAGTTAGAATTTTAATATTTTTCACATAACAAGCATATTTCTTAAAACTTAAAGCCTGCTGTCAGAATAAATTGTGCCGTTTTCTCATTTCTTGTTCTCATTTTATATTAGCAGAGAATCTATTTCACACACTACTGTTAAAATTTACAAATTCTGATGTTATGTCTCATGTCAAATAGCATCATTTACAGTATGCCAACAAGATGAGTTTTTAAAAAAATATTTTATTTAAAGTTTTCATCCATGTAATTATAATTATACAGAGTCAATACTTAATTAAATTTAAAAATTTCAGTGATTACATGGTATTGACCCCTTCCGCTTCCCCATCCCTCTTACCTCCCAACTAATCTATAAAACAAGAGATACAATATATAGTTATATAAAAGATTTATCTAAAAAGAGGAGAAAAGTATAAGGAAAAAAATAATATCAATCAGGATTGCACAAAGGGTTGGCTCAAACACTGGAATCTAAAAGTGTTAAGATTAAACTTTAGGTAAAAAGATTATTACAGGTCTAAAGAGGCTGGAAGTACATTCTTACATATTTAGCCCAATTGGATTTCAGATTCTATGGTGGATCGGTCTCAAATAAATGGTCATAATCTTGAACAATGCAGTAAATCCCTTGTACTTTTCAATGCCATATCAGGGGAAAATAGCTGTTATGAGCATTTCAAAAGGTTATTTTATAATAGTTTCCATTCACAAATCACACACCCATATTAAAAAATGCTTTCACTGATTAAAATCAGTAAATTTCTATGGGATTACATTATTGATTATGTCATAGGTATTTGGAAATAACAAAATCAATCTTTGATTATTTTCCACATAAATTTAAGTTCTAAATCCATAATAATTATTGATGAAAAGCTACATTTTGGTGAACACTCATCTGGATAATATTCAGTTCACGGTGCAAAAAGTGTACTTGACACACTGAGATAAGGAAAATTTCTCCACAGATTAAATATAAATTACATCAATATGATTTATGACATATGGTAAATTGTAACATACTTAATAGGAGCAGCAGGTGGATCCTGGACCTATTGAGAACTGGAGCTTTTCCTTCATCATGATTGGTTCTTCTGTGGACTAAATGAGTTTGTCAACAACGACATTATCATAGTATCACTACCAGGATGGATGAAGGTGAGTGACATGAATCTGAATCTTTACATGTCTGCCATGTTTGTACCTCTCAAATGCTTGGTCTGTCAGGCATCCATGGCTCTTAAACACTGTACAAACGACAGTCACAGATCCCTCAGTAAATTAATCTTTGTCCGCAACAGTTTATATTAAATGTGATCTGGTTTGAATGAAATAGCATTTGCACATTCTGATGTCTCCATGAGTTTGGGATTAAGAGATAACATGTTTGCAGTTCTCAGCAGGTCAGACTGCATCTCTAGAGTAAGACACCTGACATTGGAGTTGAGGAAAGAAAATGGAAATCAGATTTGTTTCAAGTTGCACAGCAGGGGCAAGGATGGAGAGAAAGGAAACTTCAGTGAAGGATGAAGCCCCAGACTTATCAATTGATGCAGGTTGAAAATCAAGATAAAACATCTGAAATGAAATCAGGAAGTGCTGGTCAGGCAACCATGTGGAAAGTCAAATTTAATTAAGGTTTAGGTAGAACTCAAAAATTAAACTCTACTTCACTTTCCACAGATGCTGTCTGACATGGTTGGTGTTCCAGAAATTTCTCTTTTTAATGAATTGCTCATTGCAGTGGTAATGGCTGGGAAAGAATAGTAAAGGCTTGTTAACTGCAAATGATCTGTAAAAAAATAGAAATAGAGAAATATTTTCAATATGCCCTTTTTAAATTCTCCCTTCTCTACAACTCAAAACATTTGATTTCTACCGTTTTTTTTTGTTCTGATGAAATGTTAATAGAGTACAACTCCGATTATCTGAAGTGGTCAGGACCCGGCCTATTTCGGATAAATTATATTTTTGGATAACTGGTCATTTTTTAAAAACAGCCCAGTCGCAACAGCAAATCACTTGTAACAGTGTTTAAATAACAACAAACAACAAGAGAAGGCTTTTAAAGCATGAAATAATGTTTAATTCTCACCAAAACAAAAACAATCTGAACAAAATAAAATAAATCCAACACCAAAAACTCAAAATTCTACTCAGAGGTTTTTCAAAAATTCCAAAATTTTTTCAGCTCCAAAAACATTTTGGATAACTGAGGATTTCTGATTGTTTCGGATGTCCTCATTTATCAGATTTTTTCAGAGGCGAAATGACATCATTTTGTCTTCAAAATTTTTCAGATAAATGAAGATTTCTGATTTTTCTGAAATCCTCAATTATCCAAAAACATTTTTAGGAGCTGAGCAGGCATCACTTCCGGGTCCAAAAAATTTCAGTTAACTGAGGATTTTGGATAATCTGGTTTTTGATAAACGGAGTTGTGCAGATACTGCAGTTACTCTTTCCACATATGATGCCTGACCCGTTAGTTTCCAGCATTTTCTGTTTTATTATGAATGAATGAATGTCATTCCATTTCCACACTTACAGAAATATCACTACGGTAAGATTGACCATATTGGCATTGAACTAAAAACATCAAACTTAGAAAAGGCCATCCTTCGAAAACAAAAAATTATTGACTGAATTCAGAGAAGATGATATAAGATCAAAATGTTGCAAGTTAAAGACCAATACTAATGAAAGCTCTTAGATACTTGGAAGCCAAAGCTACATTGACAGTTTAGGGTGCATACACAAATTTTAGATAAACCAACCTTCACAGAGAAAGAAACACAAGCAAAACAAAATTGTGACTTAAAACAGAAATAAAATAGAGTCCTGCCTGACCTGCCAATCTTCAAATGATCTGAATGGAACCCTTAGTCAGTTTTCTTTTGAAACCACAGAGTTTACGTTTGCATTAAAATACTGTCCATTTTAAAGGCTCACAAGTGAAAAGTAAGCTTAACCCAAATCCTCCCAATCTCCTTGACTGATTATCTCCCATGTTAGCAATGACTTAGATAAGATTGTTTTGTGATGGGTTCAAATCAGTCTTCAACTTGGCAACTCCAGGGGTGAATTTTTAAAATGGATTTGTTCACCATAGTAGTGGACCGGGTCGCTATCCGGATCCCCGTGGGCAAAACACTGCCGTTCTGCACCTCAGAGATGGTTGGCTCCGTTGGGAATTCATTGCGACACTGAAAACATCTTACCAGGAGACAATATTGAACATGGTGCTCTGTCTTCTTTCAAATCCCTGACTCTTTTAATAAAATATTGTCTTTGAAATGTCTGCTACTAAACTTGCTAAAAATAATTATTTTGCAAATCTATAAACTAAATGAAATTAAAACTCAAATATAATTAAAATATAAATTAAGTGAAGGAACTAAATAACTTTCTGCTTACCAACTAACTTGCACATGGAAAACCATGTTGAAGTGGACGGGCACCTGGTGCCGCTGTGGAGAATTACCAAGCCTGGGCCTGGGTGAGGATTACACGGTCAGAGCCAGGGGACAATTAGTCAGTCAGGGTAGTGGGCCAGGGCCAGGGGGTCAATGCCGGGTGGAGGATTACCTGGTCAGGGCTAGGGGTCAAGGCCAGGGGGAGGATTACCCAGTTAGGATGGGGGGGTGGGGGGGGGAGACGAAAGAGAGATTCCCTGGACAGGGCCTGGGCCAGGGGCCAGTCAGATGACTCGGTTTGCAGAAGATACACACTTCCCCACAATTTACTAAAAGCTAACTGTTGGCAGTTCTCTTTGGAACTGTAGGCCACTGCTGACATGATATCTCCCATTCAAAATTCATTCACACACAACCAAAACGACTGGATGGCAAAGATGCAGTAAATGGATGAGAGGAGGGAGTGATAAGCCCCTTTTCCACTGTCACGAGGAATTAACAGGGAATTAACCAGTTAAGGGTCCAGTGGAAAAGGAAAACAATCAGCACACTGGCGTCATATGACATCAAATCACACGGGGGATTCACGGCGTTTACCCCTATTTATATCCCCAGCGACAGCTGATGCCGGTATGCTGATTAAACCAGTGGAAAAAGGCCAACTTCCATCCATTCCATTCGAAGGTTGACCTTCCAATTCCTGGGGACGAGTGTGTTAATTGGAAAAGCAGTCAGTGACCCGGTTAAAGGTGGCCCAGTGGAAACAGCACAAACATGTTCCTATCCTGGGACACAGCACAGCCAATTAACTGGGATGCCAGCGGCAAAAGGCCTATTGATTGGCCCAGCTCTGGGTTCAATTTTGCCCAAGCCAAGGTCTCTTTCCCTTTCTGAAATGGGGTGCATTCTGAGAAGTCTCGATCCGACTCCCTGTGACCGCTAACATGAAACACAGAATTGCTACAGTGTATTGGTTAAGATTCTGGACCTGCAGCCAAAGCCCAGGCCATTGATTCACAGGTGCAAGTTTGAATCTCACCATGGCAACTAGTAAATTTTAATCACTCAATTATGTTAAGTCTGGAATTTCAAAAGCGCTGCAGTGTACATAATGGCAACCATAAAACCGTTGCATTTAAAAAAAAACAAGTGGTTCACAACAGCTACAGTAAGCACATAGCACCTAGTTATCCTGGAGACTCACGTCCATGTTTCACTGACTTTTCTGGATGTAAAATGAGCACCCCTCAGTGGCGCAATTTACATCAAAACTCTAAATCTCAAAAATAAATCACTGCAATGCTGAATATGAAATACTTTGATATTGCTGAAGATTGACATTTGTTCAATTAAATGTGCCATTTGATCTTGCTGCTGATCACTTGAACAAGAACTACTGAAATGTGGTGCTGCCTTTGAAGGCCTTCATGTGTCATACCACTGACAACCAGTTGTATAGGTTTCCTGAGAACCTCCTGGATATAAGACGATGAATTATGCCTGCTACGTAATTAAATATGCAGCACTCTCGAATAGGGGGAAGCCCCAACCACATATTCAATGGATACCTACAAGCTTCCCCCGACATTCCTTTGAAGCATCAACAGCATTTTCTTATTCTAACTCCAGCATCAATAGATAAGTTTGCAAATCTTGATTGACAGCACGAGAAGGGGCGCCCTATCCTGCCCTTTGCAAACTTTAAAGAACAACTGTTTCTAGTGGTGGCAATGAATGCAATGTCTGACCTGAGCCCTCTCGCCAAAGTCTTCTACGCACCACAAAATGGCGTTTCCACAGAAGAAGCAATTCAAATTTCATGCCTTCTCACCACCTGCATGGAACTAAGTTGTTCATTGGGTTAAAGAGGCAAAACCAAAGGTTAACTGCATATTTTCCCAGAGGATAACTGAATGATCATTTCATAACCAATTACATAATTTCACAAATTGTTTTTTTTTAAACCAATTTTGTGGGGGGAAAATTCCACAAAGCAAAGCCATTCTAGGAAATTAAAATGAGCTTTCACTCTGTTTTGTGCATTTTCAGATATAGTGGGAAAAATGAAGAAAACTGCACATCTTAAAAAATATGAAAGAAAAATTCCAAAGTAAATGTTTTCACAGAATGAAGAAATCCACTGGCCTTTTGATTATTTAAAGCCATTGTTTTAATTTGTTTTGTGCAAACTGGCAAGCGCATTAAAAAAATATTCTCCTGGTATTCTAGGCTACAAATGAACTAGTCAAAGAGAAATGTCCGTTATGTAAAAATGTTTAGAACCACATGAAGGGAAGGTTGAGAATCATGGCTCTAGACCCAATTGTTATTGAAATATTTCGCTTGAGAAAAATTGCCACTGGCCCATTTCCTTTGGAGTTAGGAAACCGAGCATATAACAAATCAACTGGGTACAATTAAAAAAGTGGTTTTCAAACTTTTCTTTCCACCCACATACCACCTGAAGCAATTCCTTACTAATCACAGAGTGATTAGTAAGGCATAGTGGTATGTGAGTGGAAAGAAAAAGGTTGAGAATATTATTATTGTTTGAAAACAACAATGGTAATTAAGAATCATTATTAATGTTGGCTGTGGTATTTAAAATCCTTAATGTGATAATGTAAAGAATATATAGATTTCAATAGTTTCAAACTATCAATAAGTACAAATCCATTTGCAAATATCAAGCTTAGATCTGCTTTCTTTAAAAATATCACATATGGATGTGGAAAATTCAAACTCATTACAAGTTGTAAGGTTCAACTGATGCCGCAGCTCAATGTTTATAAGCATTTAAATAGTTAATCAAGTATCTATGGTATTCTATTTCATTCCTCTGTCTTCTAACAAAGATAAAGAAATTGCATTGAGAAAATTCACTGTCTAAGTGCTCAGTCCTAACCATGGGTGTTATCTGAGTGGAGTTTCCACATTCCACCTTGTGACTGCATGGGTTTCCTCCCCTATTCCAAAGATGTGCAGGTTGGTAGGTTAACTGGCCCCTGTAAAATTGCCCTTGCTGTGGTAGGTGAGCAGCAGAATCATCGATAAGAATTAAAAACAGATTGGTGTAAATGAATGGTTGATGGTTGTCATGGATACAGTCGATATTGAGGCCTGTTTCAGTGCTGCCTTAACTTTGGATGAAGTATGAATATTTATTTAATTTTTCCATTACTATAACAGAGTTCATTTAAAAGTTTCATAACCTGCATTTTTGAGCACCCATATATCTGACCAAAATTATTAGCTATCCAAGGGTTAGAGGGCTAGGGAACATGATTTCTTTGTGCATCTGCTCAGAAGAATCCTTGCCATCCTTCATTCACCAATGAACACTAGCTTGTCTGGAGCAGCATGTCTTAGGCACAATCCTAACCAGTGTTAGGATATTGCAGGTGAGTAACAGCAAATATGGTCCTCCCAATCCTACATATAAAACTTCAGGATTTATCTCTGCTTTCCAATTCATCTTTACCAGAGCTGAAACTTAATCCATTGTTTGACAGGAATGCCAAATTAAAGTCTTTGGACCAGTGCACAAAGGATGACAATTTCACCTGATGTATAATGTTTCTGGAATTTACATATTGTGACCTTTCAAAAATACTTCCAATTTTAAGAAGTGGATAAGCTAGTTTCTACAGATCTTTTCATGTCCTGCAGTTAAATATTAACTGTTAACATTATTAAACAGTTAATGTAGCAGTTAGTGCAATGCTATTACAGCAGCAGGCATCTGGGTTTGAATCTGGTGCTGTCTGCAAGGAGATTGTACACTCTCCCTGTGTCCAGATACTCTGGTTTCCTCCCACCATTCAAAACATATGGGATTGTAGGTTAATTTGAGTGTCATTGGGCAGTATGGATTTAAATGGTCAGAATTATCTTCTACTATGCTGTAATTTTTTTTAAACTGCAAATTCAAAAATTTGAAAAATATGTAAGATTTGGCCCATTTGACACTTACAGCTAGGCTGAGAGATTTCACCGGACAACAATTTTTTCAAAAACAATTGAGGATTATGACAGACAACTTCAGCTAAACACAAAGATAATTTCAGATTTTTATTGTATATTATTTCACTTCGCATGTTTAATCGCATAACGACGCTGACACATTCTGTTAGTTCAACTGACCTAAAAATGTTTTCCTGCTGATTTTCGTTTTACTCAGCAACTGACGCCTCTCGTGTCATGTCCAACAATAGTCGGCCAGCATTGATGGATTCCAGTTCCCCTGGTACCTCTTTTCCATGGTTGCAATGTCCTGGTGAAATTATGTTCATCACTGACTGCACCAAGATCAACAGTCCACGTGCAAATGCAGAAAATCAATTTTCAATGACTTGTTGAACTGTATGATTTTGTATGCTTGAAGTAGTGAATTAATTGATGAGAAAACAATTCCCGTTTCCACATGCAAAAGTGAAAATTAGTTTATCAATCTTCAGAAAGATTATTAAAGATAATGGGATAGAATATTTTCTGGGACGCATCAAGCAATGTTTTATGACATTATATCTACTCCACAATTTGACCCTAACTGCTGGTTCTATATGTACCAAATTTTCATGTTCTCTGCATGACGGCATGGGTTTTCTCAGCTGCTCCAATTTCCTCACTTTTAACAAGTTGCTGGTGGAATTATTGGTAACTGTAAATTACTCCTTATACTATGTTAATAGCTAAAACCCAGAAGGGGAGTTGATAAGTACTGTAGGTGTAACAAGGAATAGGGAAATCAGGCAAGGGGAAAATGAATGAATGGCATGGGTCCTCTGTGAGGTCCCATGAATCCGATCATCCAAAGGACACCTTCGTGTTGTTATACGCACAGGATGAGAAAGATTTTAAAAATATGGCCTAAAATTTGGTCCATCACAAGTATTTTTAAACAACAGAGTTTAGAACCTGTAAGGAAGATGTGTAAATGGCTGAAAATTACCTTAACAGTTGTGCAGAACCTTTCACAAAGTTCAGCTTCTTGGAAAATTCAATGAACTGGTTGTATCTCTCTAATCTGGCACTCTATGGTCTGGCAACTCCCGTGATCTGGCACGTTGTAGAGCTCGTCGAAAGAACCAAAGACTTGTTGATCCAAACCAAGGCTTTTATTAGCAAAAGACCGGAGCTCTTCACAGGTGGCCGACCAGTCCGGAATGATCCGACCTGGCTAGGGACACAGCCCTTTAAGGCCCAGGTAATGGGTGTGGCTTAGCTCTCAGCCAATCGCTATAAGCACAGTCTAGATACAGTAACTATATACACTACTATATACACTATGTACATTGGTGATAGATATGTACTATCACATTCACCCCTTCTTGGAGAACTGACCCTGGGAAAAACAAAACGAGGGAGAGAATGAAAGGAAGGGGTAGGTCAAGGACTGTAGCGGTCAGGGGGTCTGACCATCCGGTGTGACCGCCGTGGTGCTGGGATCGGGGTCGCTGGAGTGGTGTCGCCAGCGGGCTTGTCGGGTGCGACTGCTCCGTCGCTCAATTCCCCAGTCGTGTTGTCGGCAGGGTGGCCCGGGTGCGGTTGGTCCTTCTGCTGCGGCACGGGGCCTGGAGAATAAAGAGTTGGGGAAGGTTGGGTTGGGGGGTTTGCTGGTTCTCCCGCGTCCTGAGCTAGGTCCCGCACCGAAACAGTGTCCTCCCGCCCGTCTGGGAACCCAACGTAGGCGTAATGTGGGTTCGCGTGGAGTAGAGTCACCCGGTCGACCAAGGGGTCGTTCTTTGAGTGCCGGACGTGGCGTCGCAAAAGGACGGGGCCAGGGACGGTGAGCCATGCCGGTACAGTGGTTCCTGATTCGGATTTCCTCGGGAAAAGGAACATCCTTTCGTGGGGGGTGGCATTTGTTGCAGTACATAGGAGGGAGCGGATGGAGTGTAAGGCACTACTGAGAACCTCCTGCCAGTGAGAGGTGGGGAGACCTTTAGACCGGAGAGCCAGTGTAACCGCTCTCCATATAGTGGCATTCTCCCTCTCGATCTGGCCATTACCGCGTGGGTTATAGCTCGTGGTCCTGCTTGAAGCAATACCACACTCCAGAAGGTACTGTCGCAGCTCTGCACTCATGAATGAGGAACCCCTATCACTGTGGATGGAATTGGGGTACCCGAAGATGGTGAAAATAGTGTGAAGGGCCTGTATCACTGAGGTGGCAGTGGTGTCTGGGCAGGCCACAGCGAATGGGAAGCGGGAGTACTCGTCGATGGCTGTAAGGATGTAGGTATTACGGTTGGTCGACGGTAGGGGGCCCTTAAAGTCTACGCTAAGACGCTCGAAGGGGCGGGTGGCTTTGATAACGTGGGAGTTAATAAAATTGTAGAGCTCGTCGAAAGAACCAAAGACTTGTTGATCCAAACCAAGGCTTTTATTAGCAAAAGACCGGAGCTCTTCACAGGTGGCCGACCAGTCCGGAATGATCCGACCTGGCTAGGGACACAGCCCTTTAAGGCCCAGGTAATGGGTGTGGCTTAGCTCTCAGCCAATCGCTATAAGCACAGTCTAGATACAGTAACTATATACACTACTATATACACTATGTACATTGGTGATAGATATGTACTATCACACACGTTTTGAATCTGCCACCATTAGTTTGTGGATAACATTTTAAAATGCTATAATGCGCCAAAACCTGCAGCTGAGTGTTTTGGTGATGCAATCCTGTTCATTTCTTATATTCAGCTATATTTTAGCCCTTCACAATGTCATCTAAGAGACCAGAAGGTGCCGAAGACGGTGCTAATGCAAATAAGTGTTCCCTTAGGGGTCAATTTCTGTTTTCTGGCATTTTCTGTGGTCTGGCTATGACAACGTGCTAATGTTGCCAGATTAAAGAGGTACAACCTGTACTTTATTAATTCTTTTAAAAAGTGCCTTTTAATTCCCCAAAATCTGATAACAATTAATAAGAGCATTCTCAAACTCCAGTTTTGGATTCAAATTGACACGAATTAATTCAGGTTGGTGTAAGACCAGTTTTGTGGTCTGCTTTCATAAACATGAGGGATCATAGAACTTCTAGTTGTGATGTCTGTAACTTATGTTTGAAACTTAGAATCTTTTCCATTGGTTTGATCAAACCAGGTGAACGGACCACATGTGCACCTATTAGAACTTGATGCCATAACACTAAAAGTAAAACATGAAAGTCCACTGACACCATGGTTGAAGTAAAAACACAATGCTGGAGTAAAAACACAATGCTGGAGAAACTCAGCAGGTCAAACAGTGTCCTTAATATAACAAAGTTAACCAACATTTCGGGCTTAAGCCCTTCATCGTATAGAAAAATGTCAGCAGGCATCCAAACAAAATGGCAGAGGGAGGGGGAGGTGAAGGAGCATGGTGTCAAAGGCAGGAGGCAATAGGTGGATAAGGGAGGGAGGGCACAGCAGCAAGCAGTGCTAGGAGGAATGGCTCTGTGAATAGAGAGAGAAGGGGTGGAGAGCTAAGGGAAGGAAGACAATGGGAAAGGGAAGGAGGTTAGCAGGAAACAGAAAAGTTGATGCCATCTGGTTGGAGAGTGCTCAGTCAGAAAATTAAGTGCTGTTCCCTCAATATATGGGTGGTCTTGGTGGGATAGTAAGAGGCCATGGACAGACATGTGAGCATGGGAGTGGGTCGCAGAATTGAAATGGGTGGTGACTGGAAGATCCCTGTTACTTATGTGAACAGAGTGAAGGTGCCCAGCGAAGCAATCTCCCTGTCTGCGCCCAGTCTTTTCGATGTAGAGAAGGCCACAGAGAGAGCATCAGATACTTTAGATCACTTCCACAGACACACTAGTGAACTGTTGCTTCACTTGAAAGTTTAGGGGCCCCAAATTGTGGTAGGGGAAGAGGTGTAGGCACCAGTGTGGCACTTCCTGCAGCCACAGGGGAAGGTGTCGGGGAGATGCATGGTGGGGAGGGATGAGTGGATGAGTCACGGAGGGAACGGTCCTTATGGAAGGCAGCGTGGGGAGGAAGGTTATAGTTATTGGTTATGTATCTTAAACTTTGCTATATAAAGTACAGTACACTGCTTGACCTGTTGAGTTTCTCCAACATTGTATTTTAACTTGCCATAACACTTGACCCAGAAAGGCTATCCATTTCTCATTGAGTCAATAAGAACAAGTCTTTTCACCACATTCATGCCAACCATCAAGTACCCATTATACTATCTCCATTTATAAGAACCTGGTGTACACCTTTCAATGCCTTCTCAATTTAATTGCTCACTATTTGTGATACAAAGGGAGAAAATGAGAGTAAACTGATGAGACAAGCCGAGACGGTTGAAAAAAATTCGTAGGAGGATCATTACAAAAAATTCCAGAATATAGAATGTTGGCATCAAGTTGATAGGCAAGAAATAAAGACCTGGATCGAATGGAGGCTGCACGGGATAGGCAAGGGATAATAATATACATTGTGCATGTGCATCGAGATTCTTATTTAAAGTAGCTACCAATCGTGGGTTTACACCAAGTGACCCTTTAGGGTAAGTGGAATTAGATCAGCACTCATGGTCTCAATTTTAAAAATTGCATCAATTCTGGGGAATGTTTTAGAAAAGAGAGACCTTGGGCTACAGGTACATAGTTCCCAAGAGAGGTGACACAGGTAGACATGATGATGATGGCTCCATCAGTCAGGACAAGTACATCATGCTACAGTCGCACGAAACATTGGAAAGACCACATCTGGAATAGTGCCTGCATGTCAGGTTGTCTTGCTCTTGGAAAGATGATGTTAAACTGGTAAGAATGCAAAAAATTAATAAGGATATCATTGGGTCTAAGTGGACTCGCGCTAGATGGAAAGAATGGATGGACCTAGATTTTTTCCTCTGGAGCATAAGAGACTGAGAGGTGACCTGATAGAGGTATTCAAAATCATGAGGGACATATACAAGATGAATAATCAGTATTTTCCCCAGGAAAACTAGTGGGCATAGGTTTAAGATGAGTGGGGAGAGATTTTAAAGGGATCTGAGGGGAAACTTTTTCACTCAGAGGGTTGAGGATATATGGAATGAGCAGCCAGAGAAAGTGGAGGGTACAATTACAATATTTAAAAGACATTTGGACAAGAATCCTTTAACAGAGACCTGGGGAAGGTGTGCACCATTCCAAGACTCAGGCAAAGAAGGCATGTGGCATGCTTGCCCTCAAGTTGGGACCTCATGATTCAGGTGCACAAAGTGTTGGTGAGACAAGACATGGAGTACTGTATGTAGTTCTGATTGTCCATCTATAGGAAAGCTATCAATAAGTTGGAAGGAGTGCAGACAAGGTTCACCAGGATGGTGCCAGGAGTGGAGGGCTCGAGTTATTGGTAGAAGTTAGATCGGGTGGGTCTTTATTCCCTGGAATATCCCCTTTCTCCCTTTCTGCTTATTCCTTTAAGGAATGGTGGGCAGCACAGTTGGTGTACTGATTAATGCAACGCCTTTACAGCACCAGCAATCGGGACTGGAGTTCGGATCCCATGCTGTCTAGAATTAGTTTGTACCTTCTCTCCATGTCTGCTGGGATTTCCCCCCACCATTCTAAATGTACTGGGATGTAGGTTAATTGGGTGTACGTTGAGTGGCTGAAATGGCCTGTTACCGTGCTGTACATCTAAATTAAACGTCAGAAATATATCATTGTCTCCTTTGGACACTGAAAGACCAGCTGAGTTACTCCCAGCATTTCAGTGTGTTTTTACTACAATCACAGCGTCTGCAAACTTTCATGTTTCATTCTTTATTCTCTAGAGGCTAGGAGGCTGAGGGGTGACCTTATAGCAGAAAGTCATGAGGAGCATGGGAAAAGTGGATGCTCACAGTGGATGATTCCATAACTAAAGGGCCTCAGACTAAGGTGAGAGGGAATAGATTTAAGAGAGGCCTGAGGGGCAGCTTTTCACTTAGAGGTAGTCATCATCCGAAACAAGCTGCAAGCTAAAGAAGCGGGTATAATTACAAGATTCAAAAGCCATTTGGGAAGTTACATGGGTAAGAAGAGCTTGAAAGAATATTGATCAATTGAAGGACATTGTTTCTAGCTCAAAATGGCAACTTGGTTGGCATGGACAAGTTGGGCCAAAGAGCCTGTTCTGTGCTAATGTGACTCAATGACACTTCGACATTTTCAGTTGAAATTCTGCATCAGGACCATTTGGTAGCATTATCAAAAAAACCTTCACCACTTAGCTGATGATTGCAAAAACACAGAGAATGAGGTTTAGCAAATTATTTTGAGTACAAATTCAGTGGAAGGATGCCAAAGTGCATGTCTTAACATTGGATTAGTTTGTAATTCCTTCAGCAAAAAGCTTAAACAGACCTTCTGTGCTATAAATCTCTCTTGGTTGTACAGCATGAAGTAAATCATCACCAATATTTAATTATTGGAGTCAAATGATAATCTAAATGGATCAACGGAACATGAAATACAATGAACTCAAACTTCAAAGTTATAAACCAAAGAAACAAAAGTGACTGTCATAAATCAGTCTTAACTTGTTACAATTCCAAGGGAATTAAGCAAGAGCTAACAACAGGTGTATCTCACATTTATTTGGGAATATTATTGAATTGTTTATTGCCCAAAGTACAGAAATGCATTGAAAAGCTTATTTTTGTGTCATACTGCAGCTCACAAAGACACCACATTCAAGCACTGCACAAAAAAGTACACAGTAAACAAGATTAATCATTAAAATAGTAGCATTTAACTTTAGCATTAACACAACCAGTAAATCAAATGTAAATAAAAAATAATAGCTGTTTCCTGATGGGAATCCAGCACAACTCTCACTCCAGTCATAGTTCTGTAACTGTGGTTCAAACACAGTTCATCTCACATCAATTGTGATTTGCATATCTAAATTTCCACAATTCTCTGTGAGTAAAGTACTTCCAACTGAAACGTACACTCTAATTTTTAGATTAATTCTCCTTGTTTCAAACTTCCCAACTGATAGACAGTAAAATCCCTGATATCTGGCACTCATGGGGATTGGTAGATGCTGGATAAGTGAATTTTCTGGTTGCTTGAGAGATTGGTGAACTGATGGCAAGGTATACCTATTTTAAACTTCTGTACTTTTTAGTTAATTACTTTCCTCGATTTTTTTTTGGTGGTTGCTTGAATTCTGGATATCAGGAGTTTTACTGTAAATAGTTTCTTTCTTCCTATGAGAGGCCCACTCAGTGGTGAACAGTGATAAAATAGTTATGGTACTAGAATAAACAATTAGCCCATGATCTGGAGACAAAGGTTCAAATCCCACGACAGCAGATGGGGGATATGATCATCAGTAAATTAAATAAATCTTGCATATAGTTTTAGAAACTATATCAGTGAAATTACAAGAAGTTTCTGAAAAGCCACCTGGCTCATTAATGTCCTTTTAGGAAAGTAATCTGCTGCCCTCACCTGGTTTGGATCTCCAGTTGTCCAAGGTGGTGTGACCCTCAAAAGGCCATCAAGATCCAATGTTCAGAAGACAGGTGACGGACAATAAGTGTTAACTTTATATTCTATGAATGAATGTTAAGAAAAGTTCATTTTATAACCTTAAATCAAATTACCATTTAACCTCCCAAAATCTAGAAAATATAATTCTGCCTTGTGCAGGTCAAAAAAAATCTGTAGCTGCTAGAAATGTGAAATAAAAAAAGAGGAAATGCTAGACATACTCAGCAGGCCAGACAGCATCTGTGGAAAGAGAAATGATTTAGAGGCTCCTCAACCTGAAATGATATTGTTTCTCTTTTCACAAATACTGCTCGACTTGCTGATTGATTCCAGCTTTTTCTGTTTTATTCTTGTGCAATTCTCCCTGTAATTCAATCCATTTGAGTTCAGATATTCTTTCCATTGACAGCATTTCCTTTGGAAGCCCAAAACTGAACATAGAAGGGTAAGAGTGGCCCTACCAAGTTTTATTTTAAAACAGTGGAAGTTGAAGGATGCCAGATGGCAAGTGCAGCTAAGATTGCTTCAGTAATGTTGTTCTAGGTGCAGAGCAGCAATTCTCAATCCTTTTTTCCCCCACTCACATATCTCCTTAAGTAATCCCTTACTAAGCACAGAACACCTATGGTATCCTATGCTATAAGTGTTCTGTGGTTTAGTAAGGGATTACTTAAGGTGGTATGTGAGTGAAAACAAAAGATTGAGAACCACTGATATAGAGTAAAACACAAAAGTCTGCAGACACTGTGATTGAAGTAAAAAGAACGACGCTGGAGAAACCCAACAGGTCAAACAGTGTACTTTATATAGCAAAGATAAAGATATATAACCAACGTTTTTGGCTATATAAAGTACACTATTTGACCTGTTGAGTTTCTCCAGCATTGCGTTTTTGTTCTAGATTTAACCAGGTCTTTTGTATTTCGACATGTTCTTCTGAGCGATTTCAGTATTTTTAGATTAAGGCCTTACAAGGAATTGAATTTTGAAACTTAGAATTTAATATGAATGTTCTATTATTTCATGCTACCCTAAAATATCTAATACACTCTGGCCTAAATAATTTCTGAAATGGATTTTAAATGTATTGCTTCAGATGGGGTCTGCTCAAGGCTTTAAAGAAATGAAAGCCTAAATAAATTAATTCACTTCATTCATTACCAGTTGCATTTCTCTGCAATCATTAAGATCTATGCATGTTTTCTCTGTGTATATCATTGGATAGTTTTTACTTTAGGTTTACAGTCATCGTGCAACCTCCAAGGTTTGAATGATTTGTGTCCTTATATTAACTGAGACTATTGATGGCTGTGGAATTGATGCCTTGATCCTGAAACAATGGGTCTTTGAAATTTAAGTGGATCCCTTGGAAGATTCAGATGTAATCACCTGGAATTGGAGACTTACTTGGGGGGCAAAAGCAATCACTATTTTTGAAGGATGAAATCTGACAGCAATCTCTTTCGAGCCTTTTAAATTGTTTCTAATGTAGAAAGATAATTTATAAAGATAAAGATTGTAGAAAGATAATCTCACATGCAATATAATTTATATCTTAAATATAAATTGTAATATGCACAAGATTATCTTTCTACAATAGGTTTAAAGGTAGTTCAAAATGTTGCCTTCTACATCCTGATTTGCTTTCTGTGCAGTTTCTTCAATGTGATTAGCTGCTCAGTTTGCATAGAAGCATTGCTATTGTTGGGTGCCAGCAATTCTCTGTGCTTCAGAACAGCTGATGTAATGAAAAGACACATTTGTGGCACAGAAACTGCTGGATCTTAGTGACATGCGTGTCTTTGACTTCAATGTTAAGCACCAGCATTTTGTTGCTGAAGGCAAAATGTGGAACGTTAATTTGTTGGTCCCACATTTTTGGCTTGTGTTTCAAAAGAAAACTCCACATTGTGGCTTTGATGGGATTCGAAGATGCTAGGGTTGATTAGCCTAAAGTCGTGATGTTATATTGGTGGAGTTAACGGATTCAGCTCCAGAATTATAGTTTGCAATGAATTTTTTAGTAACTCTGCTGGCTTCATGTTATATCATTAGCACTTACTGTCAACCAGTTTACCTACCTCGGCTGCACCATTTCATCAGATGCAAGGATCGACAACGAGATAGACAACAGACTCGCCAAGGCAAATAGCGCCTTTGGAAGACTACACAAAAGAGTCTGGAAAAACAACCAACTGAAAAACCTCACAAAGATTAGCGTGTACAGAGCCGTTGTCATACCCACACTCCTGTTCAGCTCAGAATCATGGGTCCTCTACCGGCATCACCTACGGCTCCGAGAACGCTTCCACCAGCGTTGTCTCCGCTCCATCCTCAACATTCATTGGAGCGACTTCATCCCTAACATCGAAGTACTCGGGATGGCAGAGGCCGACAGCATCGAGTCCACGCTGCTGAAGATCCAGCTGCGCTGGGTGGGTCACGTCTCCAGAATGGAGGACCATCACCTTCCCAAGATCGTGTTATATGGCGAGCTCTCCACTGGCCACCGTGACAGAGGTGCACCAAAGAAGAGGTACAAGGACTGCCTAAAGAAATCTCTTGGTGCCTGCCACATTGACCACCGCCAGTGGGCTGATCTCGCCTCAAACCGTGCATCTTGGCGCCTCACAGTTCAGCGGGCAGCAACCTCCTTTGAAGAAGACCGCAGAGCCCACCTCACTGACAAAAGACAAAGGAGGAAAAACCCAACACCCAACCCCAACCAACCAATTTTCCCCTGCAACCGTGTCTGCCTGTCCCGCATCGGACTTGTCAGCCACAATGGAGCCTGCAGCTGACGTGGACTTTTACCCCCTCCATAATTCTTCATCCGCGAAGCCAAGCCAAAGACTGTTTAATATGTTGGTATAGCATTGATATAAAGTCATAAATTAATTTATAAATGTAATTTCATGCTTTTACTCATGGTTTTGGGCTTTGCTCATAGCAGCAAATACTGTTAGAACAGAATCAGAATTTATTGTTATGAACAAGTCAGGTGGCAGGCATCATAGTGCAAACATACATATTATAGCCATCTTACAACAGGAATTGCTCCATACAGATTCTTGATCAGAGCTATCAAACATGCCCTGAATGGAATTACTCTTGGGTGCAAGAGAACAGCAGGTCCCTTTGCAAATGATGCTTAATAAAATTAAGGATTTCACCTTGATAATTTTTTTAAAATTAGTATTTTCTTTTCAGTGTCAACACTTCAGCGTTTCATTAATTGATTCCATCAGTATGTCTGACATTTGCAACTAATACTGTCATGCTTTACAGTGTTTGATATTCGTCCTGTTTCTGGATAAGAAGTTGCTGAAACTCCTTAATTATTCAGGACCCTTCCATCTGTCACTGACCAGGGAGGTGACTGGTTTTTACATCATACGAGCAGAATTTAAAAGTTTTTTTTCTTATTAGCCAACAAGCTCAAATATGAATTAAATGGCTCACTCAGAAGTGACAATTCTTTTTAAAATCACACTTCTGAAAGAGTTTCTTTTTCTTCCACTAATATTGACATGTAAAACTCTTACAGACTTACTGCATATGTTAGTGTATAAGATGATTTGTGTATAGGACAACCCCCTGAATTTCCACTTAAAATGTAGATTTTGAGCTTTACTTGCGGTATAACAATACATCAAGTCTGGCAACGGCAGTCAGAGGGGGCTGATGGATCCTGTGGGGGAGTGCTGAGACTTCGGTGTACAAGATGACTCCTGGTTTTGGGGTGACATTTTTAAGATTTAAATACTGTCTTATACACCAACATCTACAGTATTCACTTCCTATTATTGATTTCAAGAGATGCTATTGTCACAATATGGCAATAGCCTGAGATCCAGACAATATAGACTTCAAAATCTATTAAGTTCTTTTAAAAAATGAATTTCATAAAACAGAATCAATTTGTCTTTGCACAAATGCTAATATTACCACTGATATAAAATAACCTAATTTTAGAATTGCTGCCTTTATTTTATGTCACTGAACAGAACAACATTCGATCTTAATTTATTCCTCGAGGTGGTAGAATACTGATACATTCTCACATTTTAAAATTACAATGCTGATCAATTAGATGTGATTGTGGGTGCTTTAAAGAGATAGTTTGCTGAAAGTAAATCATTGCTAATTTGTCACTTACTGAATATTATTTACTGTTGTTTTCATGGCTATCCCTCGAGGTCGAGGGAGATGGAGTTGATTCCGTTGATCTATTTATGGCCTTATGAGTCCAATCTTGGCTTTCAAAGATCTTCCGCATTCAGGACAGGTAGTTCCAGATGGCAGATCAGGCTTTGGCCGCTGCTGCCTCTTTTCCCATTTACTTCTCTTTTCTTCTAATTCTGCATATCCGTTGGCTTCAAAAGTTCCTTCTCAGATGATGGTTTGCCAGAGTTACCTGTCCTTGGCATTGGTTTCCCAATTATTGATGTCAATGTTACATTTCTTCATGTTGGATTTTAAGATGTCTTTGAATCTCTTCTGCTGTCCACCTCTTTTACGTTTGCCTTCTTTAAGGTGGGAGTAGATGATTTGTTTCGGCAGACATTCGTCTTCCATCTGAACAATATGACCGCTCCATCTTAATTGGTTCTTAATGACGTGGGCTTCAAGACTTGTTGTTTTGCTTCATTTAGCATGCTGACATCATCGTTAACGTTGTATTATTTACACCAAATATTTAAATAGCTATTCGATATTAGCTCAGAGATTCTGCATTTGTTTTGCTTGGGCAAATAATCTGTACTCAGCATTTTCCCGACATCAGTCAGAACCAGCTGCTCAATGCCATTCAGCCAGGACAGATTATTCTTTTGATTTCACACTCCACCCATGGAGAAACAGTGAATGTCTATTGACCACAGTGATATTGTTTCAGTAAAAAATGGAGTGCTGTTCAAATCTGTGACACTCTCACTTTAATTAATGAATTGTTGCTTCAGATCTGGTATGATTTTATTTCTGCCCTGTACCTTTAGCCCTGAAGGTCCTCGAACATTGATGGTTGACTTCTCATTTTAAGACAACACCCCAAAATGAATTAAGCTTAACATATTCTGACCAAATCTAGCTAGATTCCCACATCCACCACAATGCATGAATCATCCGCTACTTCATTGTCATCAAATATCTTGTTCATCTGTCAGTATGGTCAGACTGAAGCTTTATTTAATTCAACATCGGGAAGACAAAATGAATCATCCTCATTCCCATCATTAACATCATTTCCAACATATTAATTCCATTTCCCTGTCTGGCAATTAATTGCTCACAATCACAAGCTCCACTGACCCCAGATCCCATATTACCTTCTTACACATTCTTTAGATTACCCTACACTGTCAATGCCAACCAAGCTCCATGTTCACTGGTTTACCTCTTTCTTAAATAGACTGTCACAATAGAATGCTAACCATTTCTAGGTGAGCACATTGAAGCCCAAGCAAATATGGTCCATAGGGAACACATAAATTATGTCCATGTTTCAGGCATAATTAATGGCCAGATACATTTATCAGTAGATTTAATAATAAGCTGTAACCCTTGAATTAGATTTTAGAAATAATGTGCCATTGGAGGAAATCTCTTCAAAACCTTCACCTCATTAATATGCAACTTTCTGACATCTGACTTATCCGAGCCTGTACTGAGCTAATTATTTTAAAATTAAAGCAATGTTTTTGAAGCATTCCATGAAATGCATATTTATGGTGCACTATAAACAACCAAATGAGACATTTTCTGAATAATAAAAACTGACGTACGCATTCTTGTACCATCGAAATGTGTTAAATAAACTGTTTTGTGAGAGATTGGCAGATGTGGAATAACAGAAGAATTTGAGTGTCCAAGTGTTTAGAGTGTGTGCACAGGGAAAAAAAACGAATGAGAGAAAGCTAATGGCTCACAGTTTTATCTCAGGGATTGAGGGGTGGTGAGGACAGCAATATAAAAGTAAGAAAATGATAGAAAAACCATACGAAGAGAACCTACTATATTCACATTAAAGATAAAGTAAACAGGAACACTTTATCACGCCTTTCTTAAGTACTGCTTGTGGAATTATTTCACTGCATAATTAAAAAGGCAAGGGAATTGACTGAATGTACTAATAATAATTAAGAGAATAATTTGTAGTGATAACTTGATGGCAGAACAGATTATTAATGGAAATAACTTTGCAGCCAGCACATAGCTTTGCTCTTTGAGGGCAGCTTCACAATGAGTTGTTAACGCAATAGAGTTTTAATTTTAAAAACATTTTATCATGTCAATTCATTGAAGAGTTAAATGTAAAGATTATTATTAATTAAAGAATCTAGGGATGCTCTTGAAAGCTTCTTCCGACGTGGTATCTATTTGAGAGTATGGCGGCAGCTTAAATCAGAATATATTTACTGCATGGTTACACTTTGGATGTGAAGACAGGAAGATGAACTGACAAGCAGAGAAGATTACAAACGGTATGGGGTGTATTTGTCAACAGGTAAATGCAATACCTCATTGGTTCATATTCTCCCGTTGAGATTTGCCCATTGTTTGTGTGATTAGGTTTTCTTCATAAAGCAATCTAGCTGAGTGGAAGACACATGATTCAGCTTTCAAAATACTGCATGTACAAATAGAATGTGGTTTGAAATTGTATTGGAAGCTCCAAAGCTTGAGATAAAAACACAAAATCAACACTCATGCAAAATACCAGGCACAAGGTATTTTCCCACAGAGAAGTGCGATAAAAGTAAAAGCATTATAATTAGAATTTGTGTCACTTCACTGAATGGATTTAATAAATCAGCTGGGTAAACTGCAGAGGCTATATCACTGGAGATATTCGCAGAATAGGTAGTTATGTTTTTGAAAGATAAAGGAATTGAGGGCCACATGGAGCTGGCACAGAAGAGGAGTTGAGGCCTAGTGCATATCATATTGGCAGGACGAAGCAGGGAGTCTTCTGCTCCTATATTCTTTTGTTCTTCTGTGTTCACCATCCAGTGAACTTTTTTTTTAAATGGTGAACTCGAAGGCACACGCTATGCTATGCTGAAAATTCTGATGACACTTCTCGCTAAACTTACATATGAAGTGCTACATGTGATAAGATACTGGCAAGCAAAATGCCACTGTGGAATTACAGTGCCCTCCATAATGTTTGGGACAAAGAGTTTATTCTTTATTTGCCCCTGTGCTCCACAGTTTTTACATTTGTAATCAAACAATTCACATGTAATTAAAGTGTACATTCCAGATTTTATTCAAGGTTATTTGCATACTTTTTCATTTGACCATGTAGAAATCACAGCACTTTTATACATAGGCCCCTCATTTCAAGCACCACAATGTTTGGGACATTTGGCTTCACATATGTTTGTGAGCACTCAGGTACATTTAATTGCTTCATTGGTGCAGGTATAAGAGAGCTAGGCTTGCTTCTAAGCTATTGATCATTGTTGGAGTCTGTAGTTGCCATTTTTTAAACTGAGAATCAAAGTTGTGCCAATGAAAGTCAAATAAACCATCATGAGGCTGAAAAACAATAATCAAACAGTAAGACATAGCACCCAAAACTTAAGATTACCAAAATTAATAGTGTGGAACATCATTTAGAAGAAAGAGTGCACTGGTGAGCTCAGAAATTGCAACAAGGACTGACAGAAGAACTCTCATCATAATGAAGAAAAATCCCCAAATATATGTCTGACCAATCAGAAACACTCTTCAGGAAGCAGGTGTGGATATGTCAATAAATACTCTCTGCAGAAGACTTCATGAAAAAGAAATACAGAGACGACACTGAAAGATGCCATCTACTAGTTAGCCACAGAAAGAATGGCCAGATTACAGTTGCCATTTATTTAAGAGAGCCTGCAGAATTCTGGAAAAAGGTCTTGTGGACAGATGACACCAAGATTGACCTGCATCAAGTGATGGCAAGAGCAAAATGTGGAGGTATGAAGGAACTACCCAAAATGCAAAGCAGACCACCTTTGCCATGGTTTACATCTTGCAGTGTAGCCTCTGTATTTCTGTTCATGAAGTTTTCTGCAGATAGTAGTCATTGATACATTTACACCTCCCTCCTGAAGAATGTTTCTGATCTGTCAGACAGGTGTTTGGGGATTTAAAAAAAATTATAATAAGAATTCTGTCATCAGTAGTGGAGGTCTTCCTTGGCCTACTAGTCCCTTTGTGATTACTGAGCTCACCTGTATGCTCTTTCTTCTTTATGATGCTCCCATCTATTGATTTTGGTAACCACTGACAGAGTGGAATAAAATGATATTACATCCTAATTAAAATCTATTTCTGACTAAGAGTGTAGACCAGTGGTTCTCAAACTTTTTCTTTCCATTGCCATACCACTTTAAGTAATCCCTATGCCATCAGTGCTCTGTGATTAGTAAGGGATTGCTTAAGGTGGTATGTGAGTGGGTAGGGAAGGTTGAGAATCACTGCTCTAGACCCCGATTGTTACTGAAATAATTTTGCTTGAGAAAAATTGTCACTGGCCCATTTCTTTTGGAGTTATGAAATCGTGCACATAATGAGTCAATTAAGTACGATTAAAACAGTGGTTTTCAAAAATTTTCTTTTCACCCACATACCACTTTAAGCAAACCCTTACTAATGACAGAGCACTTAAGCCATAGGGAACACTTAAAGTAGTATGTGAGTAGAAAGAAAAAGGTTGAGAACCACTGGACTGTAGACGACCATGATTGCACTTCACTATTAGCTTTCTTCACAGCTCCCAATAAAATAAAACTTTGTAGAAACCTCCTCATGTCCCAGTAAGTTACGCGTCTATCCCACCCTATTAAACCTCATCCTTAATCAAATAGTTGTTGAATACTTGAAACACACTTGATCAAATTGTCTTTAGAATACACTTTGTCTACAATATTATTTTATTGATAAAATGAAGTGCAGCATAGCAGCAGTCCAGAGTCCGGAATAATACTGTTGAAAAGAATAAATCAAGTAATGTCAAATGCAGTTTTTTTTAATTTTTAACTTAAATCATTCTTCAAAAGGCTAGTGGTTTACTGCTCATATCCTAGTTGTCCTTGAGAAGGTGGCAGTGTGCTTCTTGGACCAATATATTCTGTGTTCTGCCATGGTGCTCAATTTCAGCACTGTGACCTAGCAAGAATGATAGAAGGGATCTAGAGTCTAAGATTCTGGATGAGAAAAGCAATTGTGCAGTGACACTTGATTTCAGTGCAGGAATGATCTCAGCATATTGCAATTAAAGACATGGCTGTTTTATCAACTCCCCATTTTAAACAATACTAGATAAAGCAAATCTCTCAACGTTGCTCTTTATCTCCTTTGGGAAAAGAGACTACATAATTGCTTAAGGGATTAGTATAAATCCCCCTGTAGTGAAGTTTATTGCTTTCTTTTAGATTATATTGTAAAATGTTTATCCTCATACCAGAAAAAGTGGACTATTTATAAGGATCATTTATCTTTATAATGGTTTTCCTAATTCTTTTTCAGTATTTAAAGCCAGCGACATATCAACTGTATTCTGGTCAAATATAGTATTAAATCCAATTATATATCTAGTATCTTCACATTTCCTATAATTTTTAACTATTTCTGAGGAAGAGAATCTTGATTTTCCTTTAAGCAAATGAGACCAAGATAGGTGGAGAAGTAGGCAGTGATGAGGAAATGGAGAGGCTGCAGAGAGACAGACAGATTAGGAGAATGGGCAAAGATGTGGTAAATGAAATACAATGTTGGAACGTGTATGCTCCTATACTTTGGTAGAAGGAAGAAAAGGGAAAACTATTGTTTAGATAGGGAAAAAATTTAAAATTCAGGGGTGCAAAGGGACTTGGGAGACCTCAAACACACTTGGAGTACAGGATACAGTTTTGGGCTCCTTATTTAAGAAAGGATGTGCTGGCATCAGAGAAGATTCACAAGAAGGCTTCCTGAAATGAAGAATTAGGATATGAGGAACATTTAATGGCTCTTGGACTGCACTCCTTGGAGTTAAGAAGAATAAGGGGGAATCTCATAGAAACATTCTGAACATTGAAAGGGTAGATGTGGCAAAGTTGTTTTCCATGGTGGGAGAGTCAAGGACAAGAGGACACAACTTGAGAATTGAAGGGCACCCATTTAAAATAGAGATGTGAAGAATTTCTTTAGTCAGAGAGAGGTGAACTTCTGGAATTTGCTGCCACAGAAAGCTGTGGAGGCTGTCATTGGATACATTTGGGGATCACTGTCACTGCAAATGCTGTTGCCATATTTAGGTTACAGAAAATATTAACCTCTCTTATTTTTCCCTTTAAGCAATAAATCCTCTTCCATACCCTGGAATCATTCTATTCATTCCACCATGTTCCAACAAATGTCAATAGTCTCAATTTTCAACAAAATGAGAGGACTTGAATAACAAGAGTTTTTGCAACTGCACCACTTTGACTTGACAGCAACAATTCCCAGGTTAATGAACCCATGGGGCAATCTATAAGGACCTGCTGACATTTTCCATATTTTGATGAGGGGCTCAAGACTGAAATATTGATTATGTATTTTTACCTTTGCTATATAAAGGACACTGTTTGGCCTGAGAGTTTCTCCAGCATTGTGTTTTTACTTTAGGTAACCGAAATGTTGATTTACAACTTGTAGATCATCTTTTTCCTCATAAACTTACATATTTGAATGCGGTTCAAAGCTGTACTTCAAAAACACTCCAGTTCTGAAACTGAGTCCACAGTTTCACAGGCTGCAGAGGATTATTTGAAGCAAAAATACACTGAAATGCTGGAGGTACTCAGCCAGTCTTTTCAGCATCCATAGGAGACAAAAATTTATTACCAATGTTTCAGGCTTATTTGAAGCATAGCATTGATAACATATCAGAGAAGATCTACAGGATTGTGCAGTCAATTGCTTATAAATTCATCCTCAAACTATAGCACTGAGCACACTCTTTCAGTGCCAATGTTCTACTCCATATCCAACATTTAGTCACACTGACCCCTTGAGATTATTTTAGCCAAGAAATATCTCTATGGTATTTTATCCATTCATTCAAAAAAGGAGAAACTCAAACAAATATAATGTACTGTCTTTACCTCTACCTCCAAAGTCTATGTGATATCGCAATTAATGATGCCATTCTCTTCGGTTGAACTAATTATCCACATTATTTGCTTTAATTGGTACTGAAATTGGAATTATCTGTAATTCAAACTCTATTTACATTCATTGGAGGCAATAATCTAAGTAAGTTAGATATAGTCATTAACCGTGGCAATTAAATACTCACACAGAGACACACAGAACAATCAGAAGGGTATTTGTGCAGTAAAGCCCACAGAAAACTTCAATTAACAACAGGGTGATTAATCTTTGCAAAAGGATTAGCTTTTTTTTCCAATGTTCATCTCATCTGATTGCTGTGTTAGATGTGCAAAAGCTCAAGAGTTTGCATTTATGAGGACATCACCTTCCTGGGATAAGATTATAAATCTTTGGAGTGCAACGGAGACAGGAGGGCCAAAAGAACCTTGGCACATGAAAGTTTTATGTTGAATTATAAGTTATTTGATAAAAGTATAACAAGTTTACAAAATATCTATTCATATAGCTGTGATTTTCTTTTAATTAATTGAAGACAAATTTTTATTTTGTTCATCACCACTGGTTTGTCTGGGATAATTGTCTGCCATTGCAA